>NC_043700.1:67574813-67615140 GCF_006229205.1 Suricata suricatta
GAAGGGGGAAAGAGAGTGGGGAAGAGTGAGGGACACAGATCAAGGGAGACTACTGAATACTGGAGACGAACCATGGACTGAAGGGGGAGGGGGAGAGAGAGAGGGTAATGATCATGGTGGGGGGCACTTGTGGGGAGAAGCACTGGGTGTTATATGGAAACCAATTTGACAATAAACTATTATAAAAAAATAAAAAAATAAACATTAATAAAAAAGAAAAAATAAATAAACATAAAACATAACTTTTTAAATGTTTTTTTAATTTAAATCATTTTATTTTTTTAACATTTTATTTATTTTTGAGAGACAGAGAGACAGAGCATGAGCAGGAGAGGGTCAGAGAGAGAGGGAGACACAGAATTAGAAGTGGGCTCCAGGCTCTGAACTAGCTGTCAGCACAGAGCCCAATGCAGGGCTCGAACCCATGAACCGTGAGATCATGACCTGAGCCGAAGTTGGCCACTTAGCCAACTGAACCATCCAGGCACCCCTTAAATGTTTTTAAAACATGCTTATTTACATATTAAAATACCTCACTTAGATAATCTCATACCAAAAAAATAAAAACTATTATTGAACACAAACCAGAATCACCACAGTATTTAATCTTTCTGATCTTTCTGCATTCTCATTTAGAGATCTGATTTAAGGGGAAAAAAATGTTAGAGCAATTTAAACTTCAAATGTGACCAAAATATCCAAATAATTATATTTTATTTGGTTTATTTTCCTATTGGAGGACTTTGCACATGTCTTCACTGAATATGGAAATTGTTTTACTTTTAATCATGGTGAAAATATTCAAGCAAGAAAAAAAGTGAGTGTCTCTGGAAGAGGATTAAGCTTGCTCTTCAATGTCAATCAGGTACTAGATTCTCTTAAACCTAGCCAGGGGTCAAGACAAACAATTAATGGCAAAGTTGAGAAATATATCTAGTTTCCTCAAATCCCATTGGACTATCCTACCTCCCAATCCAAGTGAATGTGGCCATTGGCTACTTTCAAAGAATTTTTCATAAGTTTTATAACTTCCTCTTGTATGTCATTCAAGACACTTTTTGTTCACAGTACTGCACAGTATAATGCTTGTACACACACATATACATACATATATATCTGATCATATATTTATACTGTATTTGTTTGTACATATATTTGATTAATATTTCCATGTAACTTCAATACTGGCCATATGGTCAGCTCAAATATATTATGAGTTATATAACTTGAATTTCCCAAGTATTTTTAGGATGCAGTTAAAATCTGCAATTGCAATGCAATATTCCATAAGTGAATGGCTCGTAAATACTTGAGTGTTTCTTGGAGTCATAACAGACCCAGGAGAAACAGGGTCCTGAGTTACAAATGGAATATTAATCATGTTCATTAAATGTAATTACATATACAGTTGACTTATTCATAGGAAAAATCTTCATATTCCCAAGCACATTCTTTCTCCTTTAACCTGAAATTACAACTACAGTGTCTGACTTCACAATGTCTCCACTTACAACTTTTCAACTTTACAATGGCTCATTCATTGGTGATACACATTCAGTCAAAGCCATACCTAGAATTTTGAATTTAGATCTATTCTTGGGCTAATGATATGTGGCATGACACTTCCTCGGAATGCTGGGAAGCAGTAGCTCCTAGCCAGCCACGCAATTACCAGCATAAATAACTGTTATGCTTAAAACCATTCTGTACCAATACAACCATTCTATTTCTCACTTTCAGTTCCGTATCCTATCAATTACATGAAATACTCAACATTTTATTATAAAAAAAAAAAAAAGCTTTGAGTTAGATGATTTTGCCCAGCTGTGAACTAAAGTGCTCTAAGCACATTTAAGGTAGGCTAGTCTAAGCTGTTAGGCTCAGTAAGTTAGGAGTACTAAATTCATTTTTGATTTATGGTATCTTCACCTTACAATGGGTTTATCAGGATGTAATCTCATTGTAAATCAAGAAAGATCTTTAATAACATATTCACCAGAAGTTTCTTAATTTTTTTCACCTGGCCTAGGGGTTTATGGAAGAGCACTGGTGTTAAGGAAATAGTGTTAAGTCTTCACTCTCAGGAGGAAATGAATTTCAGTTTTAAATAAGGCCAGAGATTTTAATTGCAAAGAGAAGAAAGGAGCCAAATTATTTCCTAAAACCAATAAAGCAAAGAGAACAGTCAAGAAAGGAGCAACTACAAGGTAACAAGGTGAAGAGAGGGCCCCTAGGAAATTAGATGATTAATAGTCCGATATGTACTATGGCATTTATCTAAGGTGAAAAGTAATCTATGAAAACTGTTGACACATTGACATATGATTCAACCATGAAAAATATGTCCTAGAGGTGTTTAATTTTCAATTTTTACATAAAAATTGAACAGTGATATGAAATATTTGATTTTAAGTAAGTCAAATGCTATAATGAGATAATATAACTAATTCTTAAACTTGTGTAGAATTGACATCAATTTGTAACTTGGTAAAATTGTTGTTTGTTTCAGGAGGAATTTACTGATGACCCAGCCCTTGGGTTTGTTGATGCTGGAATCATCTTTGTTATCCATTCACCAAAGAAGGTGCCCCAGATTGATGGTTTAGGCTTGTCATCACCTGTGGGGATGCATGCACGGGTGACAATCCGCCAAGTCAAGGTAAATAATATTCGTGAGGTGTGGAGTCTGAGGGAATCAGATAAGGTAGTAAGCATATATACACATAAATAATACATCCACTAGAAACCTTTTTCTGCCAGATTCTTAGAAGACCTCTGGAAATTCTATAGTTTCATTTCAGATTCTCTCCCATTACAAGGAGGAAACTATTTAGCAAAAACAATGAATTCACATGTACAACATAAGTGAAAGCTGGGAAACCTAGTGAATTTAAGGTAATTTTAAATTTCATTAGTGATAGAAGAGATCAGTAAATATGAGGAGACTCCTATGTTGCTGAACTGTGCATTTTCTCAATGGGATATTCTGGAAAGAAGAAAAAGAAGTGGGAAGAGTAGGAATCTTGGAGTCAGACATGTCTGGCAGATTTCCATTGGCCAGCCTCTTGCTCCACAATTTCCTTAATTAACTTCCTGAAATTCCATCTCCTTTCTTTGATAAAGATAATATTTCTTTTTCTTGGTTATTCTGATGTTCGAGTGAAAGAAAGCACTTACTTACTGCCTGGAATATAACAAGTACTCAATAAAGGATTTTTTTTTTTTGCTTATGATTTTGGTTGCTATTTTGTGGGTGGGCTGATTAATATGCTACCATATTATTTCCATAAATGTTATTCTCTTTTCTTACATGAGTTAATTTTTAGACCAGTCTGTCTGATTTTATTAGTTCACTACAGGAACAAAACATTGGAACTATGTGTTAAAGGGCCCCTGTTATATCTATCTTCAGAGTTTCACATTAATAGAACAGGCAAAATAGGCAAATGTAATCAATTTAAAAAACCATGGGGAGAGGAAGGGGGAAAGAGAGCGGGGGAGAGTGAGGGACACAGATCAGGGGAGACTACTGAATACTGAAAGGGAACCATGGACTGAAGGGGGAGGGGGAGGGGGGAGGGTGTGATGGTCACGGAGGGGGGCACTTGTGGGGAGAAGCACTGGGTGTTATATGGAAACCAATATGACAATAAACTATTAAAAAAATAATCAAAGAGATCTGAGAAAAAAAAGTAAAAATGTGTATTAGCTTCTCTTCTTGGAATGGAAATGTATGGATCGACTCAGATAAACCTCCTGAGCCAGATGTTTATTTTCTCTCAGACAGTCCATCAAGAATACCCCTGGGGAGAATGCAACCCTAACATCAAGCTGCAGAATTTTAGTACCTACAGCACTTCTGGTTGCTTGAAGGAATGCAAGGCTCAGCACATACAAGAACAATGTGGATGTTTACCTTTTCTGCTCCCTGGTAAATAAAGAATGACAATTTTCCCTTATTTAATTATTCCTATTTAATTTGAGTCACAGGAAATGAATATTCCAGAAAATCATTTTCCGTTCTTATGAAATTCTATGCCAGAAACACATCCATTTGGCAAATACAACCTCAACTGACAGGTTTTAAATCCTGGAGTCATAGTGGAGATTTCTGGAAAAAGAAAATTGAACCAGTCCCCAGTTCTTCTTTTGAGGATGTAAAACTGGGTGCTCTTAAAGATCTAAAACTAATCATCCCAGTTTTCTCAATTCTAAAGAAAAATTAGATCATCTATATAAATCTTAATCAACCCCAAATATTTCATTGTTGGGAAATTCTCTTCTTTGTGGTTAGAAAAACAATCCAGGCTCCCTTTGCATAGAACTTGGAGCATTTCCAAAGCCATGGATATTGGAAGCAAGCACTGAAGCACGCAGCAGAGGGGGGTGGGGAAGAGCTAGCCTCTGCCCCGGCTGCTCTTCTCACTGACGCCATTTCTCCTCTGTGTGACCTTCCGCTAAACCTCTGTACCTCCTATACGCTGGGAAGAATAATAACTCTACCTTATGGGATTGTCATAAGGACGAAAGGAGTATGCAGCGGCTTAAAACAGCACTGGTTATTGTTACTCAGATTTTCCTCATCCCCCTTTTCCTGCAAATTTATAAAAAAGTGTAGAGTGCATTAAAGGCAATACCAGCTTGGCTCTCTAAATTTGCTGTTATGGCCCATCTCTCTCTCTCTCTCTCTCTCTCTCTCTCTCTCTCTCTCTCTCACACACACACACACACACACACACACACACACACACACTGCTGCTCACACATAGATATCCGAATGCTACCTCTGCTCTTACTGACAATGGCTTCTGCTTGACAAACTGCTTCTTAGGAATTTTGAAATCATCAGTTCCTTCTTTCGAGAATTCTGATCATTGGTCTCTGGCTCCTCCAAAACTGCCATTTTGTAAAACCGCTAATGCTGGATCTGATTTGTCATTCCTAATTATCTTTCCAAAGTTTCTGGGGGAAAAATCTGAATTGAGAGATGAACTATAATGTTTATAATTTAAAAATGTAGTACTTCTCACAAGTCACAAATTGGATGACAAATATGAACCAGGAGCTGAACCAAGTGAAATACACAATACAAAGCATGACATTTGTGCAAACTTTGGCATATCGCACATGCTTTCAGAATGATATCTTATTTGGTTTGATCCTCACATATCCATCTATGTCTCCCTATAGATGAAGACATTAAAATGTATAGGCATTAAATGAAGCAACAAAAGTACCTCTGGTAACAACTTGGAGAGCCAGTCCCCAAAATCAGCTTCTCAGATACGAATTGCTTCCAAACATCACTGCTCTTTGTAATGAGAAAAATATCAATGAAAGAAGCCAGGCATACTTTGGGAAAGAGAGGCTTTTTTTTTTTTATTAATTTAATGCTGGAAGTAGACTTTTGTTCTTTTTGTACTTCTTTCATTTCCTTTACAAAGAGCTCTTCCTCATAGTTAGCCAAATGGATCTACAGATAATATGTGGACAATCCCTTTTGGTTATTTTAAAGATCATTGACCAAACATGGAAGCTAACTCCAGAGACTGCAGGAGTGACAGGCAGGATACAATTAGCTATGTTAAGGGCAATAACTAAAGCTTTCGAATCAGCCTGGAATTAACCCCAGCTCTGGTACATACAGATTTTAGAATTTCTCTCGAGGTCCACAGCCAATGATTAACAATATTGGTTCTTATCCGCCCCATGCTATTGCTAGAAAGGTAACACACCAGGTGTGCGAGTGTGTATATGTGTGTTTAAATCATATGTAAGTGGTGTAGTCATATGTAAATATATAAGTGTTGAATCACTAAATTGTACATCTGAAACTAATATTACATTGCATGTTAACTAACTGGAATTTAGATAAAAGCTTTTTTTTTAAAGTATACTATATGCTATCCATCCTCTAATACTGTAAAAAATCAATCAATTCATCAATCAATCTATTAATGAATAGAAGGAGCAGGACAGAAGGTGAGCTCCCTGCAGCTGCTTGGATGAGCCACTTTCTGAACCGTAGTTTCTTATTTATAAAAATGATGATTCCCACATCACAGGATTAGTGTAAGAATAAACGAGATGGTTTTAAATTTCAAAACTATGTTTTAAAACATTATTATAGACAGAGGAAAAGAAACATGGAAATAAACAAAAACATTTCTATTTCTTCCCAACGTATGTTTACTTTAGATATTAGGGTGCTTTTATAGTTTGTTGTTGTTTTTGTTGTTTTACAAGCAAGATGGATGGAAAAAAGGTGTCTTTGTCATTATGTCACTTATTTCACGTAATGTAAAGTCTTCATGTTTACACTTACTATTTTTAAGGAAATGGGATAGAGTGTGACCTACAAAAGTTTTACAACTGTGTTTCACCTGCACTTGGTAAGTGGTTTAATTTATTTCTTTATTCTCATGATTTATATGAAAGTTATTCAGTGGCTAGTCCTGAAATGAAACAGAATAGAGACTACAAAGAGGAACTTTTTCGATGCCTTTAAAAATTAAGAACAGTAACTTATATAGACATAGACAGTAAAACAAAACAAAACCTCTGAATTCAAGATGCGTCTGAATTAAAGATATTTATTGACCTGTGCTTCTGGGTGGCTCAGTGGGGTAAGTGTCTGACTTCCGCTCACTTCGTGATCTCACGGTTTGTGGGTTCAAGCTCCAAATCAGGCACTGTGCTGACAACTCAGAGACTGGACCCTGCTTCGAATTCTGTGTCTTCCCCTCTCTCTGCCCCTCTGCAGGCTCTGTCTCTGTCTCTCTCTCAAAAAAAATAGACATTAAAAAACATTCTTATATTAAAAAAGGATATTCAATGAGAAAGTAATAGCAAGAGAGCTTTGATTTTTGTTTTCTTTTCTTAAAAAAAGTATTTATTTTGAGAGATAGAGGGAGCATGAGGAGAGAAAAGCAGAAAGAGAGAGCGAGAGAGAGAGAAAAAGAGAGAATCCCAAGCAGGCCCTGTGCTAATAGTGTAGAGCCTGATGTGGGGCTTTATCTCATGAACTGTGAGATCCTGACCTGAGCTGAGATCAAGAGTCAGATGTTTAACTGACTGAGCCATCCAGGCGGCCCTTGATTTTCATTTCTAAATTTTGTGTTTTTTTTAATTTTACAGTTTTGTGTAATCAAAATAGCTTTGTTTGTTTTCTCATTACATAAATAAAGCACACTTGTTGTGACCAGTTCAAACATTACAGAACAGAAAAGAATCTTGGGAAATCAGTACAAGTTGCATCACTCTGAGAATTATTATCATTATTTAGGTGACCATCCTCTCATTTATTCATTTCATTATACATGCATTATATATAAATGCATATATAAATTTTTATGCAAAAGAGATCAACACCATATATGCCGTCTTTACTGGGTACAACTTCTTTTTAAGCAAGATTTTTTTTGCTTTCATATTATTTATCTTAATTCCCTGCCCTGGCCGGCAGGTCAGTCAATGCAGGTTCCTGAGGGAGGAAGTGAGAATAGGGTAGGGCAGGGAGCACAGAGAATGGAGGCAAGACAAAGTCTCTGATCAAGCCTCATTTATTGAGAGAACACAAACATCTTATAAAGGGCTCAAGGCAGGAAGCAAGGCAGCTGACCTAGGTCGGTTGCTAGGAAACAGGGTCAAGTGATTTTTAGGAAAAGGCTAGGGTAAAGGGGGTACTGAAACTGCAATTTTAGCACAATGCCTGAGGGGCCGGTAAGAAAGCTCAGACCAGCTGTCTCCAGTCCTGAATTGGGAGAGATAACACTGCCCTGCCTACAGGCTGCTGATCTTTGTTCTTCTGGCTCGCCACAATTCCCAACTAGTGTTAACACTCTAGTATATTCTACCTTTATTTTTTTCCACATAAATAGGTTCAGATATATGATGTTAAATCATTGTTTTTTTTAATTGAAGTAGAATAATATTTTATAAAGCTTGCTGTTCTATCCCATTGTGGAAATATCTCCAGGACACCAGGAGTAGAATAAGCAGTTTCTTTTCCATTGCTGTAAAATATTTCATGACATGAGTATGGGTAGAAGAGATCTTAACTATTTTTTAATATCTTTCAAGGTGAATATGCAAAAGTCAGATTATTGACCAGTGGAGTTAGGACTGATATTGTTAAGTTTCTTATGATTTCCTATCCCTGATGGGGGCTGGAAAAAAAGTTTGAGGAAATAAATCATGCATGTGGTTCTTCAGGGAGTGTGGAGGTATAATGGGCTACACAGAAAACGTGTGCTTATGAAAGCATGTGCATGTGAGTGGATGTGTTTGTGTGAATAGAAGGAAAGGGTGGTGTCTATTACCAGAATAAAGAACTAGAGGAAGCAAGCAAAAGTCATGCCCTGAAGAAGTATCAAAGTTAGATTCTGGAAAATAACCCTAAGTTTGCCGAACAAAGTCTTGGTGAACAAAGGGTTCACAAGAACAAAGAGTTTTAGTAGCAAAACTATGGGGAAGACCAAGGAAGGAATATTTACCCAGAGTGAGGAGCAGGAAAATTGGGCACCAGGATGTGGTCCAAAGGAAAGCTGGAGACAAACACCACCTCCTGGGAGCGATTTTTCAAGGATGCATTTGCATACATAGCCTGATTGTTCCACCAGGGTCAAGAGAAAACCGAGGACCGAGAACCTCGGTGGTTGATCCACAGCTACCAGAGACTCTGAGCAGCCAGCCATGTATTTTGCACTGTTCAAACTTGAGATAAACCCAAGGATAAGTTTCCTTTAAACCTAAGTCATTGGCTTTCAGGATTATGTTTCAAAGTTCCTCTCAAAGTGACATAAGGTCACACAAACAACTTTCCATCTTTCTCCTGCAAAGGCATACTATTTTAAAGAAATAAGCCCGAAGAATTTCTAGAAAAAACTTCTTATTTCTTATAAAGATCAGAATCCAGTGACTTAATGAATTTAAAAGATAATAATTTCTATGTTTCATATTCTGTCTCCTTTGCTATATTTACATGTATTTATTTATATAAAAATATAAACATCATTTGTTAAGGTAGTGATGATAGGACTAGTTAACCACTTTTTTAGCGTTGAAAATGAAATGATAAAACTTTAAAAAGCTCCTTCCTCCCAACTGTGAAATACTCCGCTTTTCTCAACATCCTGTCCTGATTTTCGTTTCAGACTACATTGAAGTGAAGGAATTATGTACCGTGGGAAAACATAATTCCAGCTGCCCTGTTCCTTGTGAAGAAACAGAATACCCTGCTACTGTTTCTTACTCTACTTTTCCAAGTCAAAAGGCTTTGAAATATCTTTCCAAGAAGTTAAATCAAACTCAGGAATATATCAGGTAATCTTTTTTAGTCATAAATTATTTAAAATCAGCACTAATATTTGGTTTACTCAAAACTCTTAAAGGCCAAGAAAACAAAATTCTCATCAATCAAAGGAGGCAAAGGCTTATGTTATTCAATTAACAATGAAAGTCTAGAATTTTAAAAGTACATAAGATTATGCCCTTCAATCCTTTAATTGTGTGGAAAGTAAAATGAAGCCTTCTTGAGTAATTTGCTCATCATCTCACTTTTGTTGACTTAACTGGAGAAAATAATATTGCTGATTAATATCACTTGATGCTTTAAAGTATGAAAACTCTCAGGCCACCTGAGTGGTTCAGTCAGTTGAGCATCTGTCTTCGACTCAGGTCATGATCTCACGATCTGTGAACCTTGCATCAGGCTCTGTGCTGACAGCTCAGAACCTAGAGCCTGCTTCACATTCTGTGTCTCCTCTTCCTGCCACCTCCCTCCTTAGACTCTGTCTCCCTCTGTCTCAAAAATAAATAAATGTTAAAAAATTAAAAGATGAAAACTCCTTACCTGCATACCACATAGTTTGTTTTAATAACTGTAAGGTTGATGGAACACAAATGATTGTTCTCAGGGAAGGAAAAGGAACACACTGTATCTCAAGTAACTGTCCTATGAAGGTAGTCAGTGGCGCAGAAAGAACTTATGCCCAAGACTTCTGACTTCAGCCTCCTTGTATTTTTCCACAAAGATATATACTTCCAAGTTGGATTATCTGGGGATCAAATTAGGTCTCTTTCTGCTACCCCATTAGAAACTGCAAGTCAGACTTCATAGAGAATTCTTTAAAATCAGGGAGCAGCCTTAACGTTTCTCTTTGTTTTGTGTTTATACTTTAAGTTGAGCACCTGAAACAGCAATATTGTACATTGGAGTTTGTACTTTCATTTAATATAACTAAAATGGATTAGCTAATTAAAAGCTGATTTACTTTTTCACAGCCAGGCATCTAATGCTAAAAACATGTTTTGACTCCAATTTTAGCCTGGTATTTATTTTAATGAAACAAGTAAAATACTCTCCCCATGTAAATGCTCAGACAATAAAGTGAGCTTTAAAAATCAGAAAGTGGGGCATCTCGGTGGCTCAGTGGGTTAAATGTCTGACTTTGGCTCAGGTCATGATCTCATAGTTTGTGGGTTTGAGCCCCATGTCAGGCTCTGTGCTGACAGTTCAGACACTGGTCTACTTTGGATTCTGTGTCTCCCTCTCTCTCTATTCCTCCCCCACTTGCACGTGTTCTCTCTCTCTCAAAAATAAAAAAAAATTAAAAAAATTTAAAAATCAGAAAGCGAAAGTACTTTCATCAAGACAGGGTTGCTAAGGTATGATTTCAAATACTTAGCACATAAAAAGATGAAAAAGCGAAACAGTTTGCAATTATCTCTGTGTCAATGCTTTTGTATCCAGTATAGATGTCTCTTTGTATTCCATTTTAATATGTGAAAGTGATTTACGTATAGTATTATTTCTGTTATACTAAAATATGACCAAGAACAGTACTTTGTGTGACTTTTGTCTGCTAGAGATCTCCCGAGTTTCACCATTATTTAATATGCAAAGAAGGTAGGCATGATTTTGGAGAAATATTGGTGAATCAGAAAAGAGCCCCTATATAAAGATGATCCTAGAGAACATTGGGGATTTTTTCCCCTGAAACTTAAATTATAAATTTCTCTCCAATTAATCTTGTCAAATAAATGACATGTGAGGACCCTACATGGTTGTGAAGAGTTGAGGCCATTACTACAAGGAATAAAGCGAGCAGCTGAACTGATGTCGTTGGATGCAGGGTGTCCAAATCATAGATGGAGCAGGTGGTTAGAAATCACACATTTAATTAAGAAACTGGCTTGGGCACAGGAACCAGAAATCAGAGTGCTAAATCAGAAAACACAAATGTCAGGAGAGCAGATGTGAAATCTTAGCAGCAGTAAGATTTGAAACAAAGTAACGCTTAGCACACATGAAGGCTGTATGTGTTTCTTCCCAGCACTCAGCCAACCTCAGACTATGCCCAATCCACCGCCTCAGGTGGCAGTTTCCAAGCCCATTACAGAGATGATAGCAAGCTTAGCTTGACTCAGGTAGGCAGTTTCGAAGTGAATATAAGGATAAATTTTGGCTGAACCTAGGCCAATTCCATTAGCGAGACAAATGAACTTTGTGAATTGTTCTGTTTTAATTTGACAATTTTTCAAGTAAAAATGGTATGAAATTGTTTGTTTCATGCAAAACTAATCCGTTCTCCTTAATACAGCACTCATGCTCAAGTGACTGGAAGCATGTATTTAGCGTTTTGTAAATGAAAAATACACTCAATTTTTTTTTGGTGATCTCCTTACCATTATTAAAATCCAGATATGTTACAATTGTGACTCCCCTGACATGAACAAATATTCTTGGACTTAAATCCCAAACAATTTCATTATCTCCATGAGGCATAGATTCAGTGAGAGCCAAATTACTAGGCAAGTCACCTGCGTGAGAGAAGTCAAGTAAATAACACACTATTTTTGTAATTTTATCTCCTCTCAAAAACACAGATGGATAAAGATTGGAAATGGTTATGAGGTTCGTGCTTAGGAAATTAAACAGTATTATCAGTGTACATGCAAATTAGGAGTAAATAGGGGGCAAAAAGATTGCAGCATTGCTAAAATTACTGGACTTCCAAGACAACTTTATTATTTCCTTCACCTTGACAACTGTTTTATTATTTGTAAATATGGCAGGACCTTCTGATTATCTACTTAAATAAAATACATTCTCCTGTTACCCTGGGTTAAACCAATGGAAATTAAGTAAACATATTAATGATATATTTTGGATTAAGTATATTTGGGAATATTGATTTCTAACTGTGAACAATTAGGAGAGTGATTTACAGCCATGTTCCTTGGATATATTAGAGACACCACATAATTCCAGGAAACATTGCTGATAGGATTCAGTCTGATTGTTGCCATCTGAAAATCATCAGGTGGTTGGTTTCCACCTCAGCTTATAAACAGACAGGTTAATATTTACCCCTTTGTTCATTGGTTTCATCTTCAAGTTGTTCCTTTATTTCTTCATTTTACAAATATGTAATGGGCACCTACTCTGTGGGCTGTTCTAGGCATTACGGTTACCTCAGTGAACAAAAGACAGAAACCCTGACTTAATGCACTTATTTCCACTGGCGTGAAGATGAACAGTAAATATATACAATCATATTAGATGGTGCTAAGTACTGTGGAGAGGAAGGAAGCAGAAAAAGTGCCTAAGGAAGCCAGAATCAGGGAGAGTTGTTCTCAGGGTGGAGGATTGTGGTTAAGTAATTAAGATCTTCCTGGGGAGGTGGTAGTTGAGCAATAAGATAACCCAGTGGTTCTCGAACTTTTTGATCTCAAGGTCCCTTTGTATTCTTAGAAGTTACTGAAGAGTCCAATGAGTTTTTCTTTGTGTGAGTTGTATCAATAGTTACCATATTGGAAATTTAAACTATGAAAATACTATTTACGAATTCATTTGAAACAATACTAATAAATGTACTATATGGCAATATAAGATAAAAGGTTTTTACAAACAATAACTATTTTTGGTAACAAAAAATGTAGGAAGTGGGGTGGTATTGTTTTAGAATATTGTAAATTTCTTCAGTGTCTGGCTTAATAGAAGACAGTTGGATTCTCATTTTTGCATTTAATCTGTTGTTTTATGTTACTTTGTTGAAGAATGTGAAGGAAATCTTGTGTCGAACAGATATGTAGTTGGAAAAGACAGACACATTTTAATAGCCTTTGTGGATATGTGACACTTTTCTTTGATAACACATCAGAACTCAACAACTAAAGTGAAGTGAACATTTTCTTAAATGTTCATTATAACATGTACCTTGGGGTTGCCCCACAGGGAGTGGAATTAAATCTCTACCCAAAATCTGATTTGGATGTTGGGATCCATGATGCCAGACTCGCATCAAGGGGGTATGAAAAAAAATTCATAGTCCTATAATGAGACTTTCTGAGAAGACTTTGACATCTCCCAAGCAGATCTTCTGTTGGCTTGAGAGAAGAAGGAGAGGCAACTGCCTTTGCCTTTCATTGTGGTTATGAAGTAAGGCCTTGCTGAGAGATGCCATGGGCTTTCTTATCGACTTATCTCTTATGGGACAGGAAGAGGGAAGCGTGGCACTGGAAAGCTGCCATTTGAAAGTAGTGAAACATCAAAACATCTCAATGGAGTTTTTGTACTTAAATATATTAATATCTATTGGTCTTGTACTTTCAATGGATCTTTTATCCATGAATGATTTTGCATGCTATTTCTTGGTCATTAGAAAAACTCTAGGGGTGCCTTGGTGGCTCAGTCAGTTAAGCATCAGAGTCTTGATTTCAGCTCAGGTCATGATCTCATAGTTTGTGGACTGAGCTCTGCATCAGGCACCATGCTACCAGCATGGAACCTGCTTGGGATGCTCTCTCTCCTTTCTCTGACCCTCCCCTGCTCATGCTCTCTTCTCTCTCTCTCTCTCAAAATAAACAAACATTAAAAAAAGAAAAAAGAAAAATTCTCTGAGTTGTTCAGATCTTTCAAATATTGATCCATTTTATGATATAATATATATTTAATTTTAATATCATTATTTATCAGAAAAGTCTTTAAAAATTGGGGCATTGTAGCTAATCATAACAGATGCAAATTTGTTAAAATTCTGTCACACAAAATCCTAAGCCCAAAATTTATATTATTATTTTCTTTTTATATTTTTTAATGCTTTTTTATTTCTGAGAGAGGGAGACTGAAGGTGAGCAGGGAAGAGGCTGAGAGAGAGCGGGTCACAGAATCTGAAGCAAGGTCCAAGCTGTCAGTGCAGGGCCTGATGTGGGGCTCAAATCCACAGGCTGTGAAATCATGGCTTGAGCCAAAGTCGTATGTTTAACAGATTGAGCCACCCAGGCGCCCCTCAAAATTAATTATTAACTGAAAATCTTATCAACTATTGTAGCAACAAGTCATTGTGTTCATTTCTGTGACAATGTCTGTCAAATATCATAGTCTGAATAACCATAGTTTGCCAGTAATTTTTTCAAGTAAAAATGCCATTACATGTAAATGTGGCTACTGTAGCTTTCTTGAAATAACACAGTGAAAATGTCCCATGATATGTTTGTATATTATAAAAATAATTTCGACTTCATGAACTCCCCCAAAAGATATCAGGGACCCCTAAGCATCTGTGACCACATTTTGAAAACCACTGATCTAAAGGAGATATAAGAATTATCCTTGAGGGGCGCCTGGGTGGCTTAGTTGGTTAAGCATCTGGCTTTGGCTCAGGTCATGATCTCATGATTCATGGGCTCAAGCCCTGTGTCAGGCTCTGTGCTGGCAGTCGAGAGCCTGGAGCCTTTATTCGGATTCTGTGTCTCCCTCTCTCTCTGACCCTCTCCTGCTCGCGCTGCTCTCTCTGTCTCTCAAAAATAAATAAAAAACATTAAAAAATAAAAAAAAAAAGAATTAGCCTCGATAATAAAAGGTGAAAGAACATTCCAGAAGGGAGGGGAAATCAAATGCAGAGGAAGATCCTAAACCGACAGCATGCCTCATATACAGATAGAGCCACAATGTAGGTTGGTTTGGCAGGAAGCAGTATAACCAAGGACCAATGATGGTAAGGTGTTGGAAGCGAATTTCTGAACTCATAAGTTGAGCAAAAATCTCCCTGTGGGGTAAAGTGGGTTTGCAAGGCCTCCCACCGTCAGATGGCAACCGGAGTCTACACCCACTCAACCCCCACTCACTTTCTGCTTGAGAACTGACCCCCAAGGCGCCTGACTGACTGATATCAGAAGTGACTTGCCTTCTAATGCTAAAAATATGTGAATTGTACCTTATGAAAAAGCTTATTACAGGAGTTTCTTCTTTTGTGATTATGGGAGCAAGTATTACATTTCCCGAGAAACCTGTTTTTCATCCCCTCAAGAAAACAGGCTATTGACCCTTGCTCACAAAAGAACTAACTCTTGCCTTTTCTATGCTAAAAACATTGCCTTGTATTTGAATGCTAAAGATCCCTTCCTTCCCCATGTGATAAGCATTTAGTCACCTACTTCAATCACTGTTGATAAAGATTATGCATGAGTTTTCTACCAATCTATGTTCTGGGAAATTTTTACATACCAAAGAATTTGTCATCAGAGATCACTGTCTAAGGCAATTGTCACTTCTGTTTGGTACCCCATATATGTTATTCAATAAATAAAGCTGACTCTTGGGTCAGTGCAGAGATGCCTGCTTGGTAACCAGAAAGAAGCTGAGGCTCTCTCGCTCCCTTTCTCTGATACCATCCATCCTTCAGGGAGCCCTGGACCTGCTGGAGCTGGACTCTGGCAGTAGGGCATGAGTTGAGAAAGTTCAAAGTGAGGGGGTAGGCGGCAGAGATAGGGTGACAGAGGAGTTTTATTTAGAGTATACTAGGAAGTATCTGGGGAGTTTTGAAGGAAAGTGTGATATGATTTGCCAGTTGCAGATGTATTATTTTGATTACAATGTAAAGAAAATAGGATATGTAGATATTGTGGTGAAATACATTAAAGTTGGCAGTGGAAAGACCAATCAGAAAGCTACTGGAAAAATCCAGGTTAGATGGATTCTGTATATATTTTGAAGGTAAAGCAGATATTTACGGATTGATTTGGCTGTGCATTGTTAATACATTATAAATGAGGAAATATCAAGAGTTTGGCTTGGAATATACTCAATTTGAAATACCCATTGAACATTCAAAGAAAAATATCATGACACAACCAGATATGTCATTGAAGTTCAAAGTAAGATCTGAGCTGCAGACAGAGTGTGAGGGCATCCAAGGCTATATGAAGAAATATTTTAAAATAATCTTTATTCACTTTGGTCTCAAATAAAGATTTCTAGAAGACACTAAGAAAACAGTCTGCCCTAATATATTAATGATATAAATGACTGCCATTTACTGAACACACAGTATATAGTAGTTTCTGTGCCAATTCTTTACACACATTATTTAATATCTCCTCATATAGCTCTAAAATCCCAACTCTAGGGATGCCTGGGTGGCTCAGTTGGTTCAGTGTCCAACCTTGGCTGAGGTCATGATCATGTGGTCTGTCAGTTCGAGTCCCACATCTGACTTTGTGCTGACAGCTCAGAGTCTGCAGGCTTACTTTGAATTTTGTGTCTCCCTCTCTTCTGCCGCTCCCCCCACTCACACCCTATCTCTGTCTCTCTCTCTTAAAAATAAAAATAAACATTAAAAAAATAATAAATCAAATCAAATCAAATCCCAACTCTAAAATCCCCACTACAGATGAGGAAACCAAGATTCTGGAAACCCACGTGGTTTCTCCAGGATCACACAGTGACAAAGGAGAAAACCGAGATTTGAATTCAAATTAGACACATACTTAAATGTTTGTAAATACTCCAGTCTACTCAATAGATATTTATATTTAATATCTTTTTCCAATTTTCTCAGGAATAAGACATAGAAAAATGAGTGGATCTGGGGGAAATGTCTTCCCCCTAACTACCAACATGGCAAGAGCACCTTACAAATGTAACAAGCTATTGTGATTACAGTGCTGTGTTTAATTCAACATTAAATGACCTATGAATTAAAAATGAAAATTAATTCCATCAAATAAGAATTAAAAGCAGTGTTCACAATCTTGAACCAGATTAACTCTGTTTTTATCTTCAGGGAGAATCTTGTGAACATTGAAATAAACTACAGTGACTTAAACTATAAGATAACTCAGCAGCAAAAAGCAGTGAGTGTATCTGAATTACTTGGTAAGTGTTAATCTAGTTGTTCTTCAGTTTCTAAGATATTTTCTATTAGATTTCTTTTCCTTTTGTACTTAAGATTTTAGCTTATCAATGGAGAAGTGGTAGTGCTAGTCTTGGTCTGTCATTTAAATCTGACACTTTCTCTTCCCCTAGACACACCTCCAGGGAACCTCACATCAGGTTTCACAAAGAAAAGACTGACATTCGTATTCAAACTCAGCATCTTACTTTCCTTTCAGACACCTCCACTCCTCCTCCCCAAGCTACTGAGTACTGTACAGTATTTCAGCAATCTTACTTCTGAGTAGATTAAGCTTCTAGACATTCACATAGAACTCCACCCAGACTGGAGGGAAAAGAAGAGACTGAGCAAGTAAAATTTAATCTTTTCTTTTTCATTTAAAAATTTTTTTCTATTAATTAGTTTATTAATTTATTATATAAATTATTGTCAACTTAGCTAACTTACAGTGTACATGGTGTGTTTTTGGCTTTGAGAGTAGATTCCTGTGATTCACCACTTACTAAAACACCCAGTGCTCATCCCAACAAGTGCCCTCTTCAATGGCCATCATCCATATTCCCTGCCTACCCCCCAACCACCCCACTCTCTTCCACCCTTAGTTTGTTCTCTTATGGTTTGCTTCTCTCTCTGTTTATAACTATGTATTTTTTTCTTTCCTTTCCCCCTTGGATTTCTGTGAAATTTCTCAACTTTCACATATGAGTGAAAACATATGGTATCTGTTTTTCACTGACTAACTTAATTTCATTTAGCATAATAATCTTCAGTTCCATTTACATTGTTGCAACTTACAAGATTTCATTTGTCTTCATTGCCAAGTAGTATCCTAATATATAATATATATACTACTTCTTTATCCATTCATCAGTTGATGGAAATTTGTGCTCTTTCCATAATTTTGCTATTGTTGATAGAGCTGCTATAACATTGGGGTACATGTGCCCCCATGAATCAGCACTCAAGTAAAATTCAATCTATAAGTTACAACCATTGTCTGTTCACATCCTTAACAAATTTAATTGCTGGTTTTCTAGATCTTATTGCATATTTAGAGGAAGTCATGTAGGAGACAGTAGAAAGTATCAATCAGGCAAAATAACAGCAATCACACATGGCAACTAAGACCCTAAATGGGGAGGAAATATACAAATTTCTCAAAGGTCTAGGGGCAACTTTAGATTTTATTACCAAACTTTACAAAAAATAGCATGATCCTAAGAATGGTCCAAGGCAATGAGAAAAATATTAATAATGTAATCTATTTAAGAAGTCAATACTACACAGGTGCCTGGGTGGCTCAGTTGGTTAAGAGACAGACTTCAGCTCAGGTCATGATCTCAGTTCATGCAGGGTTTGAGCCCTGCATAAGGCTCCATGCTGACAACTCAGAACCAGGAACTGCTTTAGATTCTGTGTCTCCTCTCTCTGCTCCTCTCCCACTCATACTCTGTCTCTCAAAAATAATAAATGAACATAAAAAATCTTTTAAAATAATTAAAAAAGAAGTCAGTGCTATAGTAGCCAAATTCAGAGAGACAGAAAGTTGGATGGTGGTTGCCAGGGGCTAGAGGAGTGGAAGACTGGAGAGATTTCTTAATGGGTACGCAGTTTCAGTTGGGAGGATGAAAAAGTTCTGGAGACGGCCGGCCAGCGGCGATGGCTACACAACAGTGAGAATGTACTTAGTGCCACAGAACTATATGCTTACAATCCATTAAAATGGTAAGTTTTGTGTTACATTTTACCACAAAGAAAGCACAAACAATAAAGAAAATGCTTACATTTTAAAAAGTTCTTAAAGAGAAGCCAATACTGTGTTAATGTATTTTAGTTAGATGAAATATTACAAATGCTTAAAAACAAATAGTTTGAACACTGGAATTCACAAATTGCTTTGAAAATTATTTCTGGAAAACATCATCATTCAATTAAATCATCTGAATGTACATTTCTGTTCATTTAGCACATGGAAATGAATTTGTAATTGTCTAGGATGTTTTATTAATTTGCTTAGATTTAGTATCTTCCAAAATCTTTGAGTTATATTTTGGAAAGAGATTTTATAATTGCTTTCTCTCTCTCTCTCTCTTTTAAGTCATCACTTGGTTAATTCTTTCTTCATAACTCTCTCCTTCTTGAGATAATTTACATAATTTTAAGATATTATTAATTTATCTTTATTTATGTGAATCTTAAAATAATACAACTAATTCATTTTCATATAACATGAACTAATTTAAATTCTAGCAATGTTTGATTTGCTTTTTATAAAAGAAACATTATTTATTCAATTTCATTATTGGCTTTATTACAGCAGATCTTGGTGGTCAACTGGGCCTATTTTGTGGGGCCAGCATGATTACAATTATAGAAATTATCGAATATATATTCACCAATTTCTACTGGATATGCATTTTGTTCTTGCTGAAGATACCTGAAATGACCCAGGGGTCTCCTCCACCCCAGCATCATCTGAGGAAGAGAAGTCACGTAGAAGAATGCTGATGTTCACGTAGGACAAAAGCTTTTGCTTTTCTCTTCATAATACCTTCCAGGTTTATGCATGACCAATCCATGTTATGTAACTTTATCTTATATTTGGAGGATTCAATAAAAGCCACTGTAGGTATCTATCTCTTTATAAATCTTTATCTCCGTCTATATTTATGTATATATATTAATTTATTTCAATCATATATATATATATATACATATATATGTATATATATATATATAGAGAGAGAGAGAGAGAGAGAGAGAGAGAGAGAGAGAGAGAGAGAACATGCAGGTAGTATTTTTTTTCGACACTGAATTCCCAGCACCTACAATAGTAGAGATTGTGTAGTGGGTATATCATAATGTTTTTTTTTTTAATAAATGAGCATGTGATGAAAAAAACATTCTTTATGACTAAATATGCAAATTGGACCTGGTAAATGAACTGTATCTGAGGAGAAAAGATACTTTTTTATTCTGAAAATAATATGTTCAATCTGTGCTTTACAAAATCTCTGAGAAAATTTTATTTTCACTAAAATTTTATTTTTAAAATTATACTGTATTTTATAACTATATAAGAGTTATACTGTATAACCATATACCTTTTGGAGGGGCAGGGATCTCTATGTATTTCCTATACAGGTGGATATTTAAATCTATTTAAAAATAAAGTTAAATTTATGGTATATTGGGAGTACATAGTGTTTTGTCAGTTTCTTCAAATATCTTCATGTACTTTAATCAATTGACCTGCTTTCAGCCTCTCAGAATATTCAATCAATTGGTTATTTATTCAGAAGTCTTATCAAAAACATTTAAGAAATAATCATCGAGTCATAGGATTCTAAATCCCAATTCATTCCAGGATTCATAGGATTCTAAATCCCAATTCATTTTTGCCAGGTCTCATTTCCTTTCCAGCCACGTGAAAATAACATTTGAAAAGTTTTAAGATGCTGTTTTCAAGCTTAATTATAACCAAGTACTTAGCGCTGTGGAGATAAAGCCAGTGCAACTAGACAGGACTCAGTCAAATGAGGAATATGTCTATCTCATGGCTTGGGCATCTCTGTCATGACAAACACTTCAGAGAAATTCTCCCCCAGAGATGTGATGGGCTAGCAACTTCCTCATCCTCATAGTTCTCAGTGGGAAGACCGATGTCAATTATATGGGTACATGCTGTGCAAGACTAAGCAGCAGATGGACACTATGGATAAGTGTGATTCTCCCAAATGTTGACATATTGATAAACCTTAAAAATAAATTGTTAAGTAAAGAACAGTTTAAAAATATAAAACACTCCTGGGGTGCCTGGGTGGCTCAGTCGGTTAAACATCTGGCTTGATTTTGGCTCTGGTCATGATCTCAAGGTTTGTGAAATCCAAACCTCTGCTTTGGGATCCACACCGACAGCATGGAGCCTGCTTGGGATTCTCTCTCTCTCTCTCTCTCTCTCTCTCTCTCTCTCTCTCTCTCTCTGCTCTCCCCCAGTCTCTCTCTCTTGCACTCAAAATAAATAAGCTTTATATATATACATATATATATGCGCATATATATGTACACACACATGCACACACACACACACACACACACACACACACACACACACACACATATAATACTCCCAAACTCTTCAATGCAATAGTTTATGTAAACTGAATACACACACACACACAGAACAAGTATGTATGTCTTTAAGAGAACACATATTTAAAAAGTAAGCAAAAATATTGCAAAAAAAACATCAGAAACATTGCCTGTTGTGGAAAGGAGAATGAGAAATAGGGAAACAGGACAGGACACATTGAAATAAATAAGGTGAATAAACCAATAAATAGAAACTGTAAGACTGATGATACTGCAGTGTGAAAATTAACTCATTTCTCTGCCCTATGGACCAAAATCTAGAATCAAATATTTGGCTGCAAAGCCAGGAGGTTTTTTGTTTGTTTGGTATTGGTTCTGGTGTTTTGGTTTTTCTTTTGACCATTGTGTAAAATCATTTGTTGTGCTAATATCAGCGTGATTGACGCTTACTGCAAGACAGTTTCTCACTTCTTATATTGCAATTCTTTTCTCCTCTGCTTATTCAAATTTGTTAAGTGAAACCAAGGAGATACTATTCTTACTCTTTTTTCAACATATTGAAAAAATATTTAAATGATTTGAGTGCATCAGGAAAAACTCCACAAATATTATTGTATGCCTAACAGAAAACGAGAAAGTCACAAAATATAATCGAGATGACTCCTATATTTTGGACTTGAGGAATCCTGAATCATAAGGAATTTTAAGTATTTCATGTGACTTTCACTAGCTTATCCTCTGATATTCCTATGCTTTAAAAATTACAAATATATATTGTTTAAAAGAAAATAAGGGTTATTGTAATGAAAGAAGTGACTGATTAAGAATGGGTGTTCTCAGAATGTAAGCCTCACTTTCTTGTAATTCAGACTCAAGATCCTAGACCTTAGAGTCTGGAACAATATTGTCAGTCAAGAGAATTGGGCAACACAAGCAATATAAAGAGTGTCTTTTGGACCCCTAAATCAATAGATCAAAATTACTTAGGGAAAACAATAGGTACTATGATTTCATGAGATTTTGATGCCTAAGGTTTGTCACCTTACCCTTGGTTAAAAGTAGCAAAAGCTCTAAAGCAGATAACCAGAGATCAATATTATCCATAGACTTTGTCTGTCATAGCTTTGACCCTTGGAAAATTGGTAAAATTGACTGAAAATAAAGAAGCTGAATGAAAGGGGAAATGATAGAAAATAAGAGACTGCTGTTTCTGTTAATCACTTTTGTGAAGTAAAATTACTGATGAGGAAATGGAAAGGAACATGAAACACACAAACAAGATAAAATTGAGACTGATACATGAAACAAACATGCAAACAAAAAGGGGCTCATTTCTGCCCAAAGATCTGTTGAGAACTTGGAAACAATTCAGAAAGACTCAATGATAAAATGGAAATGGTTTTTAAAGAAGCATGTGCAACGGCAGCTCTGAAGGAAGGGAAAGATGGAATATCATCCAAGAACAGGTTGTAGCTATGCATTTAGGGCCATGAAAAAGTCTCCAACATGGTGAGCTCCTATTACTGAATGGCCCAGATATCATTATTTCCCCTCTGTTTAAGCAAAACAAGCTGCTTGGTGTACTGATGGAAAATTCTTCACGGGAAGATGTAAGCCAGTTTAGAAATGAGCCCTCATATACCCTATGAATGATAAATCTTTGGTTGAAGAAGGCAGGGTAAGGCCGCACAATGGACATAATAGAAGACATAGTATTTCAGAATACTGAGGAATGGGACTGTCACCACCAGAATAACATTTGGATATTCATAGATAATCGGAATTTGTCCATAGCCTTGTTGTATGTCCAATCAAATGAGCCCTCAATAATTGGACAATTAGGAATATCTCCTATGGAGAATGCAATTTTAGAAATCTCTGCAATGATTCTGAATAAAATTCTAAATGGATTATGTAGATGTCCATCTGAAAAGCCTAGTTGCTGACTCAAAAAGAATCTGGAATGCAAAGGCTGAGGCTTGTTCTGGTCCTTGAAGTTCCCTACTTGTTATAAGAAATCTAAGAATACAGAGGTGTTTAAACATGCAATGATGGGTAGAAAATTGATATTCTTCTCTCCTGTGTAAAAACAATTCCCAGAATGCCAAGGGGAAAGGATTACAAGGCTTTAGATAATATTCTCAAGGACAATAGCTAGCAGGTAGGTTAGTGGAACTCTTACCAGTGACCCCACATGACTTCAAATAGATTCTGATTGGAATAGGCATTATTTCTACTTTATGCTTTATTATCCTTTGACTGAAGCCAATCCCTTCAAAGATTTGTAACGAGACTGTGTTTCTATTTGCTTCTACCAACTGCATTTCACAGATCAAAGAGACATATCATTACTGCTAATGTATCAAAACGAGATAAGAAGCTTAACATCATATGGACTTAATATATTTCCTACCATTCTCAAACTGGAATCAAAACCTATATTAAAAATTGGAAGAGGATGATAGAGGTATGAAAAAGTGATCTGACTCATGGGTAAATTCATATTTTATCTGAATATAAGGGATAGGGGAGGAGCACCTTCGAAAAGCATTTTTTTTTAAAGAATGTGGGGATGAGAATAAGCACTTACTATCCGACTTTCTCACCTCAAAAATATCTTCCTTATTCTACTGTATCTAGTTGTACCAGGTCGAGGACTGCACTTGAATGTTCTGGAAGAGAAAAGAGACACCACGCAAACAACAATGCCATAATATCAGTTTCTCTGAAAGTATAAATATTTCTAAGGGAAAAAATAGACGGAAAGAAGATTCCACATTAGGTGGCCCACCTGGAAGTAACTGGAGGTGTTGGCCCACTGCCTGTGTGGCGATAGTCCCATAATCTTGACCTTTCTAACAGTACACTTTCTTGGGAAGGACAAAAGGGAACACTCTAAGATGCTTTCTACTTGCCTTGAGGGGGTTGTGGTATGGTGAATGAAACCATACCCTAGAGAGGTCAAGTCTCTAGGTGAAAAACAGATAGGCAGAAGCCGGGGAAGATAGGAAGGGAGCACATAAATGACAAATAACATTGGGAAATAATACTGTCATTCTGTTCTGGAGAGAGGGCCTCAGAACACAAGACCTAATATTCTTAATTCTTTCAGGTATGGTCATTGGTCTTGATCCGTGCTGATTTGCTTTTCCTCTGAGACGGAAAAATGACCTGAAGCCAAATTATAAAGTTGATCCAATAATGTTATTTAAAGTATTTGAAGAAAAGATATCAATTGGCATCCCTTGGTAACCTGCCTGAAAAATGAGCAAGTAGGAATCATCTTTTGGGTTTTAGTTTTCAAGCCATGTTTATCATATTCATACAGAGAAAGACTCAGGCTAGAGGAATACATTTGTGGAAACACTGCATAGACTAAAATATGGCATGTTTCTGGTAAAAGCATGTGCTATTTCCTCTACAAAATGCCACGAATCAACAAAGAACTTTCCCCTTGGTACGTCCAAAGGTACAGAAGGTAGAAGTCAGATTGTTGGAGAGGAAGATGGTCAGAGCTACAAAATGATACCTGAAAACCTATATTGTTGGAAATTTGCTTCTAGAATTTCTTCTTCTTATTGCAGATTGAACCTGAAGTTTAGTGAGCAGTGGCCTCTGGTAACTGTTTTTGTAGCAGGGGATGCATTTTTATATAGAAAGAAATCTTTTGGGGAAGGTTTGATAATGAACATGATAATATTAACTGAGATATGGCATGGAAAGACTAATTTTAATCTCTCCAATTGCAGCCATCTGTTGTAATAAAAGATTTAGAGTTTTACTTGTGGCTTTAAAGGTAAATGAAACTTGATTAGGCAATGATCTTAGGATGAGGCTGTATTTTCAGAAGTTAAGCCAAAATTCCCCACTGATGTCACACTCACGGAGATTAAGTATTAAATGAATTTGAAATTTTCATATGCTAACAAACCACAGTGTACCATTCAATTAAATATGAATTCCGCCAGTGACCATTTGGGCATCATGAATAAATTAGCACATCTCTCTAAGGCACTGGCAAAGTTTCTGTCTCTTAAAAGTAAATTCAAATCACCTTCAGGTTAACTCCTTTAACCCCCTGAGCCCAAAGGGAGCTTTCTTACAACAAATCCACTAAATCATTCTTGTTTTAAGAGAGAGAAAGAGAGAAATAAAAGCTAACACATAATTACATATATATATATATATTAATAATATGGTTAAATACACATCTATATTAATACACCATTAAGTTTCAGAACACTTATTTAAAAAAGTTCAGAAAAGGTGAAGAGAAATAACTATTCACATTTTTGGAGATATCTAAACAGAGTTGAATCCTGCAGAGCAGATTGGTAGAACTTGGATAAACAGAGAGAAGGCAAGGTCTTCACCATTGAAGCTTGAAACAAAATCTTACAGCTGCAGATTCATACAGCATGTTTGCAAAACATCAAGGAGATTAGTGTAGAGAGAGCAGAAGGGACATCAAGCTGGACTAGAAATCCTTTTGAATAAAAGGAGTGATTAGATTATAGGAATCCTTGAATTCTTCTCTAAGGCAATTGATCTCCCCTGCAGCCAATTGAGAAAGAGCCACTACAGCTTGAATGGGGCAGTGAGATTGTGGTTGCAGATGGAAAGGAAAAATAGGCTGTAGGGTACCAACTAGTAGTACAGAATATGGGAGTCTCCATGAAACGCCAATAGTAATGTTGACAGATTCAATGCAAGTGTTTAGGCACATTAAACATAATACATAATTAGGACCCAGCAATTTTACTATTGAAAATATAAATATGTATTATATATAATATATTTAATATTATGCGGTATGTGATTTATTTATATATATAAAATCTCCAAAAGTATATATATACAAGTGTGTGTACATTCATGTGTATAATCTCCCAAAGGAGGAATTCTCACATGAAAACACGAAGAGACATATGCATTATTGGGAGTTGGAGATATTTTGGGAGTTATTAGTAAAGAGATGTTATTTTGTGGACCCTTATGTTGGTGATTTCCAATAGATCATGCCTCACAGTAGAAGAATGAATAAAGATTTCATATTTCAGTGTCATGGCGATATTTATTATTAGTTAAGTTTGGCCACATAACTAATTTATGCTTGGGGAATGGTACTTTTCCATTATGGAAATCTTGATGTTAGTGATGTTAAAGTGTTGATAATTTTATTGTTATTTAGCTTAACTTGTGCTTTAATTTAGTAAGGAGCAACATTTAAAAAATTATTTTTAACAATTTGATTATTTTTGAGTGATTAACATAATATTGTAAATAGTAATTGAAAATTTTATTTAAATTCAGTCATTAAAATGTAGGTAAAGATATACAGCCCCATGTAAATAACGTGTAATTTCCAAATTACTGAGTGAGAACCAGGAGGAAGATTTGTTTTCTTTTCATTCGAAGTAGTTGTTGCTTATAGCAAACATCTGAAAAAAATTACAAGGGAGAAAAAGAAAAGTAAAAGGACAAACCTGGTTCATGATATTTAAAAATTTTAAGAAAAATATTGGGTGATTAAATTTCTGAATTAACTTAATAGATGCCTTAGTTCTAATATGAAGGTCAGAGTAAGGTTGAATAAAATAAAATATTTTATATATACAAAATACTAATTGAGATGCTAATTATTTAGCAAAATTGTTGGGATCTCATAATTCTGAAAGTTTTAGAAACTTGTTAAGACTTTGCTTTTTGGTCCTTTGCTCCCTATGTTACCTATCGATTTATGACACAATACAAAATTTATCTAATTTAACATACCTTTAAAACAAAAGGGAAAATATAGCAACAAAAGTTGAGGAGGCCTTTGAATTAGCACCATTGCAGGAGCTAAGCAGTGAGCATTTTGTATGCACTTCTATGAGACCTTCACTGAGTTTCAAGGATGAATTTTAACACTGAAAGCCAGCACCTTGACAACAGTGAGTACAGGACCTGCTTGACATTTTCTCTTATTTAAAGCCCACAGACTGTGACACATTGGCATTCCTTTCCAATTTTCCTCTTACAACCATATGAAAAAGCAAAATGTATATATTATTAGGGAGTTACAGAACAAGTAAACAAATAAGGCTGTTATTAGTTTTAGCTCTGTTTAAGGAAAAATAAAAATCAAGGAATATCCAGTTAAAGTTTCAAGATTTTAAAATCCAATTTTTTATATCTAAGTGTGAGAAAGTTTTCCATAGGCACATACAATTACTAATTTAAATCAAGCTAATAACATTTTCTAAATTCTCTAAGATACATGTGCTCACATATACACACAGTCACACACACTTGGGCTAGTGGGAAGAGTGGAAGGTATTTATGGGGAAATCTAGGTTACTTTAAACGAATAAAACAGATTGTAAAATACTTATGCTCTAATAATAGCATTTTACTGCAGTAGTTAAATTGAGTACGTATATTGGAGCTATATGAAAATAAACCCATCACATATATATCTTTTGTTAATCAAGTCCTCTTTTGATGGCCCCACTTAGAAGAAAATGCATATATACCCTTGAATGATGAGATCTGTTCATAAATATCAACAATATTTTATCTGACAGCAATAATAATTGCTAACAGTCTAAAATGTTTCTTTTAAATTAATAATAAACTGTCATCCACACCCCTGAGATCATTAATAAAAAGAAATAGACAATTCCTCCAGGGGGCTAACAGAGAACTGGAGACACCAGATGTTGGCAAAGAGACAAGATGGCCGAGATTCTGAGCTGAGGGCTCCTTGACTAATACTGGATTACTGTGATTGAGTTTCCTCAATGAAATTCAGACACCTGAGAATAATAATAATAAACTTTAATATTACATTTTCTGTTTTTATTTTGCAGCTATGCCCCTCTGATCTCATTCCTCATATCTTCAGTGAAGCTTTGTTAAAACCACAACTGGGTACTAACCATCTATGTTCATGTGTATAAAAAGAGAAGGCTGTTTCAATAAATAAATCCACAGTCAGCACAAAGAACAAAGTGCTAAGTGGAAAACACAGATGCTTTAGAAATTGCACAAATATCATTCTTCCTCCCCAGTGGATTCTCTAGTATTTGGAAGGACATCATTTCTTTTTAAAGTTTATTCATTTTGAGAGAGAGAGAGAGAGAGAAAGAGAGAGAGAGAGAGAGGTAGCAGTGAGGGGCCGAGAGAGACGGGAAAGAGAGAATCCTAAGCAGAGCCCAACATGAGGCTCAGTCCCTTGAATGTGAGATCATGACCTGAGCTAAAACCAAGAGTCAGATGCTTAACGAACTGAGCCCCTCAGGAGCCCCTCAAAGAAGGACATCTGGCAATCCTGAATTCCTGCTGTGTGAAGAAGATCCGGCCTGGCTGCGGGGACTTGCGTGGATGCATATGCAGTCTTGGACATGCTTTCTTTCATAGTCTGACAAGAAAACAAGTCATCAAAATTCTATCAGATAGAAGAATGGCAGTGGATTATGCCCAGGGACAATGAAAGCACCGACCTAAATTAGGATAGAAAATCAGGACAATTTCTTCTGTATTCCTGGCAGACCTTGTTAGAAGACTTAAGAAGTAAAATCAGGAAAAGTTCTTTTAGTCAACAACTTCTACAAATAAAATGAAGCTGCTAGTGGTTAGAGGCGAGGAGCATGGGAGTGAGGTTGGCCTCCCAGAGGGTTCCCTCCATATCCAAGGAGTCCACACTCTTAGAAAATGCCTTAATAGAAAGAGTAAATGACTTTCTATCCCACTTTTATGGCCCATCAGAGCATACTGTTGGAATTCAACAGTCCCACAGCCTGGAAACTTGAGGCAAATCTGGGTTTCGGGCAGAACATAAGCCTTTTTTATACTTAGATGGGCTGATTGCTATTACATCTCCCTTACTACATACCGTATGGTTCTCTTGTTCTATCCTTATGATTGTTGCTTTGTGACCTACACTGAGTTTTATCACGAGTCCTTTCTCTGGACCTGTTTTTGTCCTCTGCATTTGCCCCAGCCCTCCAAATCCTGTCTTTCAGTATTAGTCATAAGGTTTAGGGCTAAAACCACCTGTCGAATCTCCCCCACACTCCTTGCACAGTTGTCCAACTAGAACTTTATCACCTGACAGGTAATAATCTAATGCTAAAACTCTCATCAGAAACTCATCCCTTGCCAACTTCTTTGCTCACCTATAATATGATAGGCATCAGGGCGTGTTCTTTGGAAGTGAAAGTTCTGGCACTTAGTTGCCATGTATAATTATTAACTCTTCACTCACTCTTTGTTTGACCTTTGGCAAATTACCCAAACTTTACATACTGTATTTCCTTTAAAGTGAAATGGAGATGGAGCTCTGTGAAGAAGAGGCAAGAATGACCCTGGACAGGCTAAAATCCGAGGACATTCCATCCCCCTATCCAGCACCTATGGCCCGCTGCCTGCGGCCACCATGCCCAAGAGAACGGTTGAAGGGAATGCTACCAGAGAGAAAGCCCAGGTGAAGAATGAGCCACAGAGAAGACGTGCAGGTTCTCTGCAAAACCTGGGCCTCCAGAGCCAGAGCCCAACCCTAAAAAGGCCCCTGCAATGAAAGAAGAGAAGGTGCCCAAAGAGGAAAAGGGGAAATCGGATACTGGTGAGGATGGGAATGACTCTGCAGAAAACAGAGATGCCCACACAGACCAGGCACAGGGAGGTGAGGGTGTTGGAGGTGCCAAGTAAAGTGTGTGCATTTTTGACAACTGTGTACTTCTGGTGAAGTACTACTTTTATCAAGTTTTATAAAAATGCAGGACTTTTTTTCTTTTTTTGAGCTATATTGGTAGTATACAGTAAGCTTCATTGTCATTTGGGGGGGAAGGGCCTATGTCACTAACAGAATATCTCTGAGGCTGGATTGATACAGGGGTGAAGCACCTTTTCTTTATAGTTTTGAGAAATTTCCTCTTGGTTCCCAGGAGGGGGGATTCCTTAGCCACCTTGGCACAAATATCTTTGGTGTGGAAAAACTGAAATCCGTTTTGTTACAGCAAATACTTGGCGCACAGGAAGAGACAGGCAACAAGCATTCTGGGAATCAGAAAAGACTTTATTTCGCACCGGTGCAGGATCACCTCCAAAGGCTGAGCCTCCGGCTCGGCTTTTACTGATTTTTTATATATATGTGCTTCCGGGGGTGGGGCAGGATTAGTACAGTCAAGTTTCCGGTTCCTGGAGGTCGCAGGGGGTCTCCAGCAAGTCAGGCAATCCGGACTTTGCAGTGTCACCACGGAGATGGCATCCCTCAAAACAGTTCCTTTTCTAGCCTGTGGGTCTTCAGATTGGTAATTCTGCCATTTTTGTTTCATTTCTTGAAAGTCAGAGCCACTTGTGGAAAGTTGTTAAACCACATGTTACACGTGAAATAACATGTTACACGTGAAATGTCAACTCTCACTCTGGTGTTCAGAACATCAAATGAAGACTTCAGTGGGTTTCATAGAGGCTTTCCGGTTTGGGTAGTCCATTGAAGAAGGGAATTTGAAAATTGTTGTGTACTGTTCTGTGTGTGTTTTTCTAAGTTTATTTTGGGAGAGCAGAGACTATGTGAGTGGTGGAGTTGCAGAGGAAGAAGAAGAATCTCAAACAGGCCCCACCCTGTCGGGGCTCAATCTCAAGAAACTGAGATCATGACCTGAGTGGAAATCAAGTCAGATGCTTAACCGACTGAGCCACCCAGGTGCCCCAAAAGTTGTATACTGTTAACAGTTGTCTCTCTATGCCCTGCCTGAATACTATGATTGTTTATGAAAATCATCTTAATAGAGCTGTATACAGTTTGAAAATATAAAATAAAATAAAATAAAATAAATAAAATTAATTAACTAATTAAAATGAAATGAAATGAAATGAAATAAATAAAATAAAATGAAATGAAATAAAATGGAATGCAATAAATAAAATAAAGTATAAAATGAATAAATAAATAAAATAAAATATAAAATAAAGTAAAGGCGATAATAACGGTGTTTACCCATGGTTGCTGTAAGGATTAAGCACATACAAAATGTTCAAAACTGTGTTGGGCATATGGGATACCCAGTGATTGTGGAATTGCTCCCCAATTGCCGTTGGGAGGGTAGGTTTTATTGTGAGCTTGAGGGGCAGCAGGGATTCTGATCACCTCTTAGCTCAACTTTTTCATGCCAAGTTCAAATAACTGTTACAGTACAGTACAGCATTGAAAGAAATGTATGCTGAAAGAATTTTTTTTAACTTTTATTACAGTTTTAACGCTATTTTTTAAAAGAACTTTTAAAAGGGATGCAATGCGCTATATATATGAAGAGCTTCAAATCCCAAAAAACATTTTAACACAAACGAGAGGAGCAAGTGGTCAGTATGATAGGCACATTTTCTCCCACCGACGTCTGAAGAACTACGTTTCAGGGGCATTTTATTGGGCACAAGTGAAGTAAAAATTGCTCATGTGTCCACAGGTGTACAAAACTGCTAGTAGTTATCTTCTGCATTATTCATTTTCAGTTAGTATTTTGACAATACTCCTGTCAAGTGTTAAAAATAGGCTCCGTTGACAGGATAAGAGCAGCATTTAACAGGAATACAATGAAGAGGAGAAATGGAATGTGGGTGGTAACTGAATGATAAACTAGTTCTTTATAGTCTTTGTCAAAAGATAATATGTGCGGCTTAGTACTTTATAATTGCTTCTTACGCAAAACTTGCAAAAGAATTGTCAAGTGGAAATGTAAGGTTCCTTATAATCTTTATAATATTTTAACATTAACATGCTAATGTTAGCAACTTATAAAAAGGTCCAATTTCTCTTTCCTTAAATATTTTTCTAAGAATCTCTCAGAGAGAAGTCATTTTTCTTCATTACTCTTCTTACCACCATTTCTATTATGTTGTAGTACACAGGGTGTTTAAGTTTAAAAGAAAGGCTCTATTCAAAACTGCATATTATAAATTAAAATAGGAAGTATAAGCATACATATACTTTTTTCTTTATCCCATGACTACCTTCATTTTCAACTATTTAGCCACTTTTCCTGTTTTGTTCTCATTTTTAAATATTTATTTTTTTAAATGTTTATTTATTTAAATAATTTTTTTTACTGTTTTTATTTATTTTAGAGAGAGAGAGAGAGACAGCATGAAGAGGAGAAGGTCAGAGAGAGAGGGAGACACAGAATCTGAAGACAGGCTCCAGGTTCTGGCTGTCAGCACAGAGCTTGATGCAGGGCTTGAACCCACAAATCATGAGATCATGACCTGAACCAAAGTCGGACACTTAACCGACTGAGCCACCCAGGTGCCCCAATAAATGTTTATTTATTTTTGAGAGAAAGAGAGAGTGTGAGCAATGGAGGGGCAGAGAGAGTGAGACGCAGAATTGGATGCAGGCTCCAGGCTCTGAGCTGTCAGCATGTGGAGCCCAATGCGAGGCTTGAACTCACAAACTGCCAGATCATGACCTGCACCAAAGTTGAACCCTTAACCGACTGAGCCACCCAGGCTCCCTAATTTATTTTTTATAATATTTATTTGTTTAGTTTAATAGAGTGGGAGAGAGTGGGATAGAAAGAGGAGAGAGAGAATCCAAGTAGGCTCCATGCTTTAAGTGCAGAACCCCATGCCCTGCATGACCAACCAGGAGATCATGTTCTTAGTCAAAATCAAGAGTCAGATGCATAAATGACTGAGCCATCCAGGTGCCCCCTGTTTTGTTTTTATAAATAACAAGGTATGATTCAATGTGTTGGCAAGGAAGAAACAAAACAATTAAGTATTTCAGATGATTATGCACGTCTTATAGAAGATGCAGTCAGTAACCTGTGTAGCTAGACCTGAACTGTCCAATAATCACTATCAACTTTAAGTGACCATGGAGTATTTGAAAAGTGGCTGGTTTTATGTTTGTTTGTTTTAAAATATTTTTTAATGTTTATTTGCGGGGGGAGGGTCAGAGAGAGAAGGAGGCAAGAATCAGAAGCAGGGTTCAGGCTCTGAGCTGTCAGCACGGAGCCTGAACCAGGCCTCAAACTCAGGAACCGTGAACTCATGACCTGAGACTAAGTCAGATGCTCAACTGACTGAGCCACCCAGGAGCCCCAGGCCAGTGTCAAATTAATCAAATAAGGAGGTCATTATAATGCCGTGGAAGCCTGCATAAGCAACTCAAAGTCTAAGCCTGAAAACGTCTCAGGGTTATGAAATTGAAACCCAAAGACAATCAATCACAAATAGCCATCTAGACTATAAACTATAGCCAATCAAAAATTTCCTTACTTTGTTTCCACCTTTTTTCTAGTAGAGTCTCTCTCCCTGATCACTCCATCAGTGAAGTGCTCCTAACCACTCTCAGTATGTTACTGCTCCCTTGGAATAGATTTTTGTTCAAATAAACTCTTTAAAACAATTTTTTACAATGTATTTATTTATTTTGAGACAGGGAGGAAGAGAGAAAGAGGAGAGGGAGAGAATCCCAAGCAGGCTCCATACCGTCAGTGCAGAGTCAGACACGGGGCTTGAACTCACAAACCACAAGATCATGACCTGAACTGAAATCAAGAGTCAGACACCCAACAGGCTGAGCCACCCAAGTGCCCCTCAAATAAACTCTTAAAATATTTAACATATCTCAGTGTATCTTTCAACAGTAGTCTGAATTGAGACATACTGCAAGTATAAAATACACACTGGATTTCAAAGTTTCGGGAAGATATAAAGAAAATAAAATGTTTCATTAATAATACCATATATGCAGGGCGCCGGGGTGGCTCAGTCGGTTAAGCATCTGACTTCAGCTCAAGTCATGATCTCATGGTTTATCATTTCAAGCCCCGCATTGGGCTCTGTGCTGACAGCTCAGAGCCTGGAGCCTGCTTTGGATTCTGTGTCCTTCTCTCTCTGCCCCTCCTCCATCTGTGCTCTGCCTCTCTCTGTCTTTCAAAAATAAATAAATGCAAGCATTTTTTTTTAAATAATATGGATTACATGTTGAGATGATAATATTTTGGATATATTTGGGTTAAACAAAACATATTATTGAAATCAGTTGCACCCTCTCTGTTTCTTTCTCCCTTTTAAAGTGTGGCTACCAGACATTTTTTTTTTAATTTAAAATTTCTCTATCTTAATGTGACTCAAATTTACATCTGATGTTATAGTTCTTTTTGATCATATGGATATAGACCCCCCCCTTGCAATTTTCTAAATAAACTTAAACAATATAGTGCTTTGGATGCAGAAATAGTTATACTAATGCATCAATTATAATCACCCTATTATTTTATATCCTGCTTTATATTTAAAATTGAGCACCTAAAATCATTAAACATACATGTTTCAAAACATCACTGACACGTTGCTTTTAAAATGCTTTGGACTCCAGAAACACTCAGCTCCCAAATCTTTCCTGCCTCAAATCTCCAGGTTGCTGGCCTCTAAGATACTAAGCTTTCTTGTCACATCCTAAATTTGGTTTCTACATACTTCCTGAGACTGATATTTTCTTCAGCCCTGACATCACCTTGTGCCACGTTCCAGGATACATACTCCTCACTTCCTGGGCAACACTGTGACCCTCCCATTGAGAATGTCAATTGCCCAGGACCTGAGTCACCCTGCACCTTATGCTGTAATGTAATGTTTTTTACACTGAAATAATCCAAATTCCTTTGATTCTGTTATTTTTCTTAATATATTTAAACTACAATGCCAGATTTTGGTATTGTGGTTGCCTAAATCTTTATGATTGTTTTACATTCATGAGTATATATAATATTATTCATAATATATATATATGAGTATATATAAATTATATTGAAGTTTATTCATGTGATGCACAAAACCACAAAAGAGAAAGTATTTATAAATTTTTTAAATTTATTTTTTTAAGTTCACAGAACCATTTGGCCCCAGTTTTATTGAGGTACAAATTAAAATTGCATGTACTTAAGGTGTACAATATGATGTTTTGATGGATGGATGGATGGATGGATGTATATATTATGGAATGATTACCACACTCAAACTAATTAGCATATCTGTTACTTCTAATATTTACTTTTTGTGTATATGTCTGTGTGTGTGTGTGTGTGTGTGTGTGTGTGTGTGTGTGTGATAGCCCTTAAGATCTTGGCAAATTTCAAGTACATTGAAATTTCAAGTACATTCAAGTACATACATACATTTTGATTCTTAAAGGTGGTCATTATGTTGTGTCTTAGGCCTCCAGAACTCATTCATCCTAAGTTTCTACCTTTGAACATCTCTCCGTTTCATCCAATCCCTATTCCTGGTAACACCCTTCTACTCCCTGTTTCTATGATTTCGACTTTAGGAGATTCTGTACATAAATTGGATCATGCATTATTTGCTTTTCTGTGTCTGGCTTATTTCACTTATCATTATGCCCTTAATGTCTTTAAAATTTATCCATGGTGTCACAAACTAGGATTTCTCTCTCTCTCTCTCTTTAAGTTTGTTTATTTATCTTGAGAGAGAGAGAGAGTGAGCACAAGTGGTGAAGAGGCAGAAAGGCAGAGAGAGAAAATCCCAAGCATGCCCTGCACTGTTAGCATAGAGCCTGATGCAGGACTTGAACTCATGAACTGTAAGATCCTGACTTGACCCAAAGTTGAATGCTTTAAGGACTGAGCCACCCAGGTGCCCCAGGATTTCTTTTTTTTAAGGGCTCATAATATTCCATTTCTATGTATGTGTCACATCTACTTTATCCATTCATCCATTGACGGCACAGATGGCTTCCCTGTTGCAGTTATGGAGCTCTTTTTTGTAAGGAAAATGTTTCATAAGTTAATACAAAATGGGCAATAAATTTCAATCGTAATAATTTTAAATATTTTGTTTTATATTTTATTTATTTTATTAAAGAAAGTGTAAGCAGGGGAGAGGAGCAGTGGGAGACAGAGAATCCCAAGCAGGCTCCATGCTCAGTGCAGAGCCTGATGTAGGGCTCAACCCCACAACCCTGGGATTATGATGTGAGCTGAAATCAAGAGCAGGACGCTTAACAAACTGAGCCACCCAGTGCCTTAGTAATAATTTTTAAAAACCTTACATGTAATACACTTGCTACCTTTAATCTTTAGAGGTAATTTTCTATTCAAAAGAATTACTGCTTAAAATAGAGGTACAGTCTCTCCCCTTATTTTAGAGAATCAAAATAAAAAAACTTTATTAAATAATTTGAACTTAGGTAACACAATTAGGTAAATAATATAAGGTCAATTTTTAATAGAAACACATACATTAATACTTTCATGTACTAATCAGGATCTAAGCATTCTGATTTTAGCTTGCAGACAAAAGTCCTCACCAAATCTTTGCCATGGACTTGTTCAGTTTTTAGAAATTACTTTAAAATCCCTCAGTTGGCTTAGGAGGGGAGGAGCCAAGATGGCGGAGAGGAAGGGAGCTCTGTAGATTCCGTCCACCCCATCTATCGAACTGAGAGGGACATTAGTCTCATCTGCAAGAGCGGAAGGAGAGAATACGGACTCCAGAAAGAAGGGAACCTCAAGGATACCTGAGTGAGTGAGTGAGAACTGGAGAGATCTGAAAACGGGCCAGCCCAGGACGTGCAGGGGAGGCAGGAGCCCCAGCTCAACATGGGGCAAGCGCACGCGTGGGGCAAGCGCGAGGAGCCAGCGCGCGGAGCCAGAGAGACAAAGGGAGGAGACAGAGAGTCTGAACACGCCCATAGTACTGTCTCTGGGGAAGAGGCAAAAAACGCTTGGCCACACTTGGAGAGGGAAACCCACTCCATAGATAACTGCTGGGTAGCTGGAATCCTGAACCAGAGTAATTCAAGGGAAGGAACAGCTTCCAGCCCTAAGCCATCTCGGCGGGGAATCAGCAGCAGCTGCAGTTGCGCCAGGGGTGCTCACTTCCCAGGGAGAAGTGGCGCGGCTGCGCCAGAGGCGCGCACTGCGAACTTGGTTTTGGGAACTGGACCACGCACCACGCATTCCCACAGCACATCTCGCTCCCTGCACTGGTTGCGTGATTCCGGAATCCCAGGTGCCCACAGGAAAAGGTAGGGCCCACACCTGCACCACCCCCCGACGGGGAGTCGGGGGCGGGTGGAGGCCTGGGCGCACGCCTAGGCTGCTGGAGCTCCTAGCTCATTTCCAGCAGCCCACAGCGCCTTGAGCAACTGCTATCGGAAGCCAAGAGAGACTCAATTTTTTTTTTCTTTCCCCCATTGCAATCGCGATCTTGGCTGGGGGTGGGGACTACGCAATTGAGTCTGTGAAGGTGGGCACTTCTACTCCTGCTGCTCATTTCGCCTCAGGCAGGGGCAGCTGAAATCCCTGCCTGAGCCAAGACAAACTGATTTCTCCCCCTAAGAAGCAAGCCACCAAAACAAATACATTTCATCTGTGATAGCACAAACATGCACGGACTGGAATTTTGAACCGAGGCGGGCCTAGAAAATACAATTCGGCTCAACTGCAGCCCAAGGAGATCGGACTCATTAGAGTGGCCGACCATGCTTAGTTTAGCAGAGCTTGGCTTGCTGCCATTCTAATCTCCATAGACACCAAGGCGGAGCCTCTGAGAGCAGCCTCCAAGACCTACCACATCAAACCACGCCTATCCACCAGGGGAGCTGCTGCTCCATTTTTTAATATATATATAAAAAATTTTTTTTATTTCCTCACCTTTTTCATACTTATTTCTTTGTCATTATTAAGTTTTTTCCTTTTTCTTTACTTAATTCTTTTACATTTTTACTCCTTATTTTCCTTTCTCCTTTCTCCCTTACTTTTTCACCTTCCTGCAACCCAGATATATACTCCAATATCTCATCCTTACCTCTCCCCTCAACTGGTCATACACTTTTAAACTGTCTTCTGTCCTTTGTTATCTCCGACCCCCTTTTATATATTTTTTTATTTTTCCTTTCTTCTTTCTCTTTTCTTTTTATTTTCTCTTCTTCTCTTCTGTTAGTCTCTTTCCTTCCCATTTTCTTTCTTTTCTTTCCCCCCTGTAATGTGTTTCATTGTTTGATTTGTCTGTGTGTATGTGTGCTTCTGTTCCCTCTGTGTTTGTCTGTCTGTTTTCCTTCTTAGGACTCCACCAAGAAACAAGCCAAAGTGTGCAAGAAGACAAGTCCCAAATATTGCAGAGTAAGGAATTAAAATACTCACAGGCACAACAAGAGAAACCGAGAGACAACATTAAGAGAATATTTCCTGAAACGACAGGCCCTGGACAGTCAATAAGCCTCCTTTAACAGAGAAATATTAATAGCTGCACAGTGCACAACGAGCTTCCTAAAGGTGACAAGAGACAGAAAACTGGCAAAAATGACAAAATGAAGAAACTCTCCCCTGAAGAACTTCCAAGAAGAAGTCACAGCCACAGAACTGCTCAAGGCAGATCTAGACAACATATCAGATCAAGAATTTAAAAAGCCTGTCATAAGATTAATCGCTGGGGTTGAGAAAAGCATCAAAGAATCAACTGATGAGTTAAAAAAGGCTATAGGTGAGGTGAATAATAAACTGAAGGCAGCCACCTCAAGGATTGACGAGGTAGAGAGAAGAATAGGTGAATTAGAAGATATAGTTATAGCAAAAGAGAAAGCTGAAAAAAAGAGAGAGAAATTAATCCAGGAGGAGGAAAGGAGAATTCGAGATCTGAGTGATACAATTAAACGAAACAACATCCGGCTCATAGGAATTCCTGAAGAGGAAGACAGACAGAAAGGGTCTGAAGGGATACTTGACCAAATTATAACTGAGAATTTCCCAAATCTGGGAAAAGAAATAGACATTCAAATTCAAGAGGCACAAAGAACCCCCTTAAGACGTAATTTGAATCGGCCTTCAGCACGACATATCATAGTGAAACTGGCAAAATATAAAGATAAAGAGAGAATTCTGAAAGCAGCTAGGGAGAAAAGGGCCTTCACATACAAAGGGAAACCTATCAGAATGGTTACAGACCTATCTAATGAAACCTGGCAGGCCAGGAAGGAATGGCAGGAAATCTTCAATGTGATGAGCAGAAAAAATATGCAGCCAAGAATCCTCTACCCAGGAAGCCTGTCTTTCAAAATAGAAGGAGAGATAAAGGTTTTCCCAAATAAACAAAAATTGAGAGAATTCAGGACCACCAAACCAGCCCTACAGGAAATCCTAAGAGGGACTCTATGAGGGAAAGATTGCAAAGAATACAAAGTTCCAGAGACACCACTATAAATATAAACTCTAGGGAGAACACAATGACTCTAAACCCACATTTTTCGATAATAACATGGAATGTAAATGGACTGAATGCGCCAACCAAACGACACAGGGTAGCAGAATGGATCAAAAAACAAAACCCATCTATTTGCTGTCTACAGGAGATGCATTTTTGACCAGAAGATGCCTTCAGGTTGAAAGTAAAGGGATGGAGAAATATCTATCAGGCAACTGGAAGCCAAGAGAAAGCTGGAGTGGCCATACTAATATCAGACAAACTGGACTTTAAAGTAAAGCTAGTAACAAGAGATGAAGAAGGACATTATATAATAATTAGAGGGTCTCTCCATCAGGAAGAGCTAACAATTATAAATATCTATGCGCCTAACTCAGGAGCACCCAAATACATAAAACAATTAATCACAGAAAGAAAGAATCTTATTGACAAAAATGTGCTAATTGCAGGGGACTTTAATACTCCACTGACAGCAATGGATAGATCAACCAGACAGAAAATCACCAAGGAAACAATGGACCTGAACGACACATTGGAACAGATGGAACTGATAGATATATTTAGAACTTTGCATCCTAAAGATAGGAAATTTACCTTCTTTTCGAGTGCACGTGGCACATTCTCCAAGATAGACCACATACTGGGACATAAAGCAGCCCTCCATAAGTATAAACAAATAGAGATCATACCATGCATACTTTCAGATCACAATGCTATGAAACTTGAAATGAACCACAGGAAAAAGTCTGGAAAACCTCCAAAAATGTGGAGGTTAAAAACCACCCTAGTAAAGAATGATTGCGTTAATCAGGCAATCAGAGAAGAAATTAATAAATATATGG
>NC_043700.1:67615240-67670002 GCF_006229205.1 Suricata suricatta
CACGATGGAGTACTACATGGCAATGAGAGGGAATGACATATGGCCATTTGTAGGAAAGTGGATGGACCTTGAGGGTGTCATGCTGAGCGAAGTAAGCCAGGCAGAGAAAGATAGATACCATATATTTGCACTCATAGGTCTAGCAGGAAAACAGGAGAGACCTAATGGAGAAGATGGGGGAGCAGAGGACGGAGAGAGAGTTGGGGAGAGAGAGGGATGTAAAATTTGAGAGACTATTGAATGCTGAAAATGAACTGAGAGTTGAAGGGGAAGGGGGGGGGGAAAGAGGTGGTGGTGATGGTGGAGGGCATTTAAGGGGAAGAGCACTGGGTGTTGTATGGAAAACAATTGACAATAAAATATTATGGAAAAAAATAATTTGCTTAGGAAATATTTGTCACATTAGAATAATAAATTCTAAAAAAGTAAAAAAAAATCCCTCATTTGATCTACTCAATGTTCACTAACTGTTAAAGAGAGTACAGTTAAGTCCATATTGTCTAAGTATTTCCAAAAGGGTCACACCAATAGCATCAGTTCACTGGAATTTTTACCAAAGAAACGATGGAATTTTAGAGTAAGAATTAACTTCAGATATCTGTCCAACTCTTTTTTTAAAGACTTGTCCAACTAAATCCTAAGAAGTTAAATGATTTCTTAAGGTCACAAGCTAAACTTATGAGAACTAGATTTAGGTTCTCAACTTTCTGTCCAGGGTTTTTTGTTTTGGTTTGGTTTTTAAAATCTACCCAACACTATTTCCACTCCTCAGTATGGTAGAAGTAGCAAGGAAGAATCATTTAAATAACCTTTTAATTAATACAAAAGAAGAGATTTTCTAATTTTGTCTTTGTAAATAAATAGTGCTTATTTGTATTTGATAGGTTTTAACATGGGACAAATACAACTTAGTTTGTCTATAATAATTCTGTACAAAATTATTACAATTGCCTCTTTTAAGAAATTTAGACAGTTTCCTACAGAATTAGCAGAAAGTACTTGGGTGAAATTTTGGAACAAGATATGTGTGACTACGTTTCATGCTACACAAATGGTTTTAATGAGATAGAACTAATCATTTTGATGACATTTCTTTGAACCTAAGGGAGGGTGGATGAGTGGAAGGGAAGCATTCAAGATGGCACACAAGAAGTGACAATCATTTGGGAACCAAAGTGGTGAATTGAACTTCCAAGAGGTACCCTGTGTCCCTCCCAATTCTACACCAGACATAGATTCTAAATAGCATTCTCTGCTGCCCTCTAGAGCTTCTAAAGGCCATTAGTGAGGAGAGCATAAAGAGAAACTTACTTAGGGGTGGGCAGGTAAGTGACTTTTCTCTTTTAAGAATTCTGCACCCATTTACAAATGGGTTTTGTTTTTATTTACTTTTTTTTCATACCACCAAGCAATTCTCATGAAACCAGTGCAGTGTCTTAAAATTCCACTCAACTCTGACACTATCTACTAGGAGACAGAATCAAATTCCACAAGTTATGGGCTGAGTCTTACAGGACTGTACCATTTCAGAGGATAATTGCGAGTCTAGATGGTCACCTGTGTTTATGACCAACTGGCTATAGATGCAAGGTTCTTACAATCTCCTGTTTGGGTCATACTGATTACCTAGAGCAGCGCGCAAACTCAGAGAAATATTTTCCTTACCGGATTCCCAGTTTATTATAAAAGGTATAACTCAGGAACAATGAAAGGGAAGAGACTCAGGAACAGTCAAATGGAATCGGGCAAGGTGGGTGGAGGTGAAGGATGGGGCCTCCATGTTCTCTCCCACCATCACTCACCCTCTAGAGCCACATGTTCACCAATCCTGTTCTTTTGAGCTTTCATGGAAGTTCATTACATAAGCATGCTTGATTAAATCATAAGCAATTTGGCAATTCTTTTCAACCCCTTGCCTTTTTATCTTCCCTGGAATTCAGAGCTCAGATGTGGGACTAAAATTTCCAACTCTCTAGTCACCTGGCAGCCAGCCTCCATCATTAGGTGTGATCTAAAAGTCACCTCATTAATGTAAAAAAGACACGTTTGTCCTCTTATCACTAAGGAAATTCCGAGAGTTTTAGGAGTTCTTTTTTTTCCAATGTTTATTTATTTATTTCTGAGAGAGACAGAAAGAGAGAGAGAGAGAGAGAGGAAGAGGGAGAGAGAGAAAGAGAGAGAGAGAGAGAGAGAGAGAGAATATATAAGCACAAGTTCAGGAGGGGCAGAGAGAGAGAGGCAGAGCAAGAATCCCAAGCAGGCTCTGCGCTGAGAGCACAGAGCCTGACATGGGACTTGATCTCACAAACTGTGAGATCATGACCTAAGTCGAAATCAAGAGTCAGATGCCTAACCAACTGAGCCAGCCAGGCACCCCAAGGAGTTAGGTGTTTAGAAACAGGAAAGAGACAAAGATGAAATATATATTTCTTATTACAGTGTCACAAACTTCAATAACAAAGAAAACAGAATACGTCATTTGGTGACATCCATGTATTTAAACCAAATAAAACAATGAATTCTTTCTGAAAGACATTTTTCTGTGTGTATATAAATTGGCATTCTCCTATAAAAGTTTTAAAATGTGTACCTCTATCATCGATCCAAACTCACATAATATTTTCCTAACATTCGACTCTAATTTTTGTCGATGGTTTTCACTAAGTTTGTCTCACTGAACTCTGATCTGTCTTCAATAAACCTTCCGTCCTGCCACCACAAAAAAGCAGTACACAGATTATGAGACACTCCCCCAATTCTACCCTCGGCCGTAGTTCTTCTCTCTTTAAATCAGCCCCTACTTCAGTGACAGTATGGTCTCCTCCAAACACAAAATGACTAACGCCACTTTTTAGAGTCCTTTTTTGCTTCCCTTTTTTCCATTCTCCATTTCTCTTTCCTTTCCATGCTGGTCTGTGGCCCCACCATTGAAGAGACTGCCCCCCTCCACCCCTTCACCCAACAAACAGAAGTGCCCATTGGGTGTTGGGCTCAAGGAACGAATCTAGAAAAGGAGGACTATTTTAGCCTTAAATAACTTAAAGCCTAATATAGAAACAGACATATAATTCTCTAACCATGGTAAATATTTTGGAACAGGAATATAAGGAAAGACTAAATTTGCCTAGGAAATAAGAATGTGCCAGCAGAGTATGGGGACAGAGCATTCCAGAAAGAGCACAGTGGAAGAGTACAAAGGTAGTGACTAACAGAGAAGGCTGGTAAATTTTGTATGATTTGCTGGGGTGTATAGACCATGAATAACAATTAAGTGATTTTAGGCAGGAGAGTAATTGGTATTTGAGAGGGACCATCCTGGCAGCAATCTGGGAGGGTGGAATGTAGACAGGGAAAGATAGGAAGTAGAAAGACTTATAAGGAAGATCTTGTAGTTGTTCAGATTAGACATGATGTATGCCTAAAGTATGTAGGCAGAATAAAGTAGACTTTAAAAAATATTCAAGATGCAAAAACTGGAATTTAAGGGTTCAAACACAGGAATGTTTGTTCAAGGATACATCCCAAACACCATGCTTAGAACAGTGCCTGCCTCAACTAGACGTTTAATCAATATATGTTGGATTCTGGGAAGATGGCAGCACCACAGGAGTTTTTGAATCTTCCTGAATCCTCCTTACAAACAGACATAGCAATTAAAGTTGCAAAGTCAAAACCCCACAGATGCTTAAACCAAAACAAAATCACTTAATTGCAACCCAAATGTACCCAAAACCTATGGGTTGGGAACCACTGGTAGCTAAAATCATCAGACGGTGTTATTATCTAGGAAATAGGAGGAAGAAATTAAATACGAAAAATCAGAGAATCCGGATTTCACAAATACATACTAGAAAGCTCAGTCAACTAATCTGAGACTCTAGCAACCAAAATGGGAAGACTACTCGACTGAAACCAGTTGCTGAATGAGCATAAGGAGCCCAAGGGAAGATCTGATGATGATGGGAAGGAATGGGATCTATGATAACCGAAAATAATCAACAAATTCTCCTCGCCATAACAAACACCTGGGCAGAGAAGAAGGCGCTTGGAATAAAATGCATACTGAACAGGACAGAAGAGTTGGGAAAAGTGGAAATTAAGAACACATGATAAAACAAGTCTTGGAACTAAAGAATATCAAGTAAAATTGGAGAATTCAAAAATAATGATAGCAAAACATGATGCATCAGAATACTTGATCCAAATGTTTTTATCAGAGGCAATTTTACAGCATTCAATTTTTTCTAAGTTTATTTATTCTCAGTGAGAGAGAGCAGGGGAGAGGCAGAGAGAGAGGGAGAGAGAGAATCCCAAGCAGGCCCCACGCTGTCAGTGCAGTGGAGTGGAGTGACAGGGCTCAACTCCACCAACCGAACAGTGAGATCACGAGCTGAGCCAAAATCAAAATGAGTCGCAAACAAGTGACTGAGCCACCCAGGCGCCCCATATTGCATTCAATTCTTAAGACAAATACATAATTCAAAATAGTGGGAGAAAGAAAAATTGAATTAAAATTGAATTCTTCTACGGAAGAAGAAATTATTGATTAAAGTAGAAATCTAGGGGTCCCTGGGTGGCTCAGTCAGTTGAGTGTCCAACTTTGGCTCGGGTCATTATCTCATGGCTTGTGGGTTGGAGCCGCGTGTTGGGCTCTGCACTGAGAGCTGGGAGCCTGGCGCCTGCTTCAGATTCTGTGTCTCCCTCTCTCTATACCCTCCCTCTGCTTGCTCTGTCTCTCTCTTCCTCTCTCAAAATAAATAAATTTTTAAAAAATAGAGCAGAAATTTAAAAGTTGGAAAATAGAAAGATAGTAAAACTAACCAATTCAAAACCCAGTTCTATGAAAATGGAAAAAAAAGTCACTAATTAATAGGATGAAGAGATAAATGAAGAAAACAAACACTATTTGAGGCAAATAATATTCAAAAGTGAGAAAAAATTTAAGTATCATAAAGGTTTATTTTGTATGCCTATTAAAATACCTTTAAAAATCTGAATGAAATAAATATTTTTCTTTTAAGAAAACTATATTAAGTCTAATAAATTAAAAGGGTAAAGAGATCAGTTCCCAGAGAAAACAATTAGAGAGCTATTCCACAAACAAAACAAAATGAAGGTACCAAATCTGTACAACTTGGTTGGAAATTTTTCCAAACATTTAAGGGTCAGATACTGATAATATTAGTTAAACTATCCCCCAAAATATCAGGCAAGTTTTCACATTTGTTAAATGAGGGAATGTATGATTAATTACCCAAACCCGGCAAAACTTACAGAACTATAGACAATTCTTTTTTAGAAAAATGAATGTAATCATCAGAGTGAAATGTTAGCAAACAAAATACAGTAACATATTAAAAAATAAAACATACGTATTTAGGTTGTTAGGATATTGATGCAATAAGCCATCTAAAGTGGCAAGGTGAAAACTTTGCACAAAGTAATTATGCAACTTAGTCAACATTATTGGTAGTCACAGATTTGATAAATGAGATTATTCAAGGATATGAGCCAGAAATCTTGAGAAACACCAGTGGCTAAAGAGTTGTTGGGAAACAAAGTTAGAGAATACATATTTTGCAATCTCAAATCTCACCGCAAAGCTACAGTAAACAGGATTGTGTGGTTCTGGCCTCAGGGAGGACATCAATCAATGGGACCATACTGAGAGTCCAAAAATAAATGCTTGCACTGATGGTCAATTTACTTCCAAGAAACATGCCAAGACAATTCAATGAGGAAAGAATAGTCTTTTCAACAGAAGATGCTGGGATAAGTGGACTTCCACAAGCAGAAGAATGAATTTGGACGCCTAGGGCCATCATCATATACAAAAGCTAGCTCAAGATGCACCAAACATCAAATGTAAGAACTAAAGCTATGAAGTTCTTGTTAGAAAATACAGGTGTAAATCTTTGTGACCTTGGATTAAGCAATGGTTTCTTAGGTATAATATCTAAAGCATAAGCAGCATAAGAAAAATGTACACAGATTTAACCATATCAAAATTTAATACTTTTGAGTTTCAAAGTGCACTACAAAGAAAGTGAAAAAACCTATGCTATTCGGTTAAAATATTTCAAAGTCATGATCCTATTAAGTCCAGTGTTCAGAATGTAAGAACTCCTATAACTCAGGGGATCTCGGCAAGATGGCTGAGAAGTAGGGAGCTCCATACTTTTTCACCCGCCCGCATCTCTCAAACCAGGAAGGGCTGGAGTTATAAGACACTGAACCGCAAGAGTCTGGGAGGAAAAGAGGCAGAGTCCTCTAAGAAGACAGCCGCATAGGTGTGTGATTGCAAACTGGGGGAGATAAAAATGGGCTGGGACCAGAGGCACAGAGGGGAGGGAGCCCCCTTCAAGGAGAAAGAGCAGCTGAAACTGCCATAGGCTGTTTCTGGAGAAGAGAAAAACCTTGGCCCTGGACAGAGAGGGATCCTATCATCCCACCTGTAATGGCAGGGAGTTCAGAAAGAAATCCTATCTCTAGCTGTGGTGCTTTCCTTGGGCTGGGCGCCCCATCCCAGTCAGCGCCAGGAGAAACTGCTCCCCTACTCTCCCGACTCGATCCCAGCTAGGAAGCCACCTGGCCTGTGGGAGTACATTTTGGGAGGTATCGTTAAAGTGCACGGACTAAGATTTGGAAATGAGGTGGCAGGGCTTGGGAAATACAACTTGGCTCACCTTGGTTACACCTGCAGCACAGGAAGATCGGAACCGAAAGAGTGAGATGAAATGTTTGGTTCAAGAATGGACAGGGCGCCACCATTTTTCTCCCCACAACACCAAGGCGGGGCCACAGGGTGCAGCTGGAGACTCGCAGTGAGGGTCAGGCCTGCCTACACCAAACCACGCCCATTCGTGCTGGAGAGCTGCCTTTCTTTTTCCCAGAGCCTTCCAGGAATGACCAACATTGATGCATTGCCATGATTAACTCTGGATCAATTCTTGCTATTCAGATATATTTTTTCCTTATCTCAATCTTATCTCTCCCGTCCCTAAACTGGATACTCTGGTCACTGGTTTGCTTAAATAGTCACATTTAATCCATTTTCTTGATGCATATTCTACACCTCCATTGCTACCTTCCTTTCTCTCTCTCCTCTGGAATAATCAGACTATATAGTTTCTTTGGATAATATTATCTCCCTTTTTTTCTCCTCCCCTGCTACCACATTCTCCTCTTTCTCTCTATAAATTAAGCCTTTTAGTCTTTCTGCCTGGTTGATGTTCAATTTTCCTCCCTCCCCACCCCTGTCACTTCTCTTTTTGTATATTCTCTTCCATCAGCACTGCCTCCACCCTGCTCTTTATTTGTAGCTGGGATTTCTGGCTTTATGCTATTAGACTTTCATTTGGCTTTTTTTTTTTTTTTTGTCCCATCCCCTTTATTCCCCTTCTGGGTTGCTTGTTTGTTTGACTTGTCTGTGAGTTTGCGTGCTTTTGTTCCCTGTGTGTTTGTCTGTCTGTTTTCCTTTTCAGAGCTACCTCAAAAAACCAGCCAAAGTACACGTGGTGGAGAGTCCCAAATTTCAATATGAGCAGGAAAATAAAATAACCTAAGGCACAACAAGAGAGACCAAGGGATACCATTAAAAGAACACCTCCTGGGGTGCCTGGGTGGCTCAGTCGCAGCATCGACTTCAGCTCAGGTCATGATCTCATGGTTCGTAGGTTCAAGCCCCATGTCAGGCTCTGTACTGACAGCTCAGAGCCTGTGCCTCCCTATCTCTCTGACCCTCCCTGACTCATGCTGTGTCTCTCTCTCTCTCTCTCTCAAAAATAAATAATAAAAATAAAAGGAACACCTCCTGAATGATCAGGCTCTGGACAGTCAATTGGCCTCCTTTTATATAGCAATACTCATAGGTGCAGAGTGCATAACAAGCTTTTAAAACTGACAAGAGACAGAAAGCTAGCCAAAATGATGAAACAAAAGAATTCTCCTATAAAGAAATTTCATGTAGAAGTCACAGCTACAGAATTGCTCAAAATAGATATAAGCAACATAACTGAGAAAGAATTTAGAACAACTGTCATAAAATTAATCATTGGGCTTAAAAAAGGCATGGAAGACATCAGAAAAGCTATTGCTACAAAGACTATGGGCCAGAAAAGCTATTGCTACAAAGACTATGATGAATTAAAAAATGCTATAAATGAGGTGCATAATAAAATGGAGACAGCCACTGCACAGATTAAAGAGGTAGAGAGGAGAATAGGTGAATTAGAAGACACAATTACAGAAAAAGAGGAAGCCAAAAATAAGAGAGATAAATTAATCCAGGGGCACAAAAGGAGAATTTGAGAACTGAGTGATACAATCAAATAAAACAATTTCCATATCATAGGAATTCCGGAAGGAGAGGAAAGAGAGAAAGGTGCTGAAGGGGTACATGAACAAATTATAACCAAGAATTTCCCCAGTCTGGGGAAGGAAACAGACATAGAAATCCAAGAGGCACAGAGAACTCCCCTCATACATAACTTGAATCGATCTTTGGGACCACATATCATAGTAAAACTGGCAAAATACAGGGATAAAGAAAGAATTCTGAAAGCAGCTAGAGGTAAAAGGGCCCTAACATACAAAGGGAAACCTATCAGAGTAATTACACACCTATCTTCTGAAAATTAGCAGGCCAGAAAGGAAAGGGCAGAAAATCCTCAATGTAATGAACAGAAACAATATATAGCCAAGAATCCTTTATCCAACAAGCCCGTCATTCAGAATAGAAGAGAGATAAAGTTTTCCCCAAATAAACAAAAATTAAAAGAAACCAGAAACCCTACAAGAAACCCTAAGGGGGACTCTATGAGGGAAATCTTGCAAGGAACACAAGGTACCAGAGACACCACTACAAACATGAACTCTACAGAGAACACAATGACTCTAAACCCATATTTATCAATAATAACACTGAATGTAAATGGACTAAATGCTCCAATCAAAAGACATAGGGTAGCAGAATGGATAAAAACACAAAATCCATCTATTTACTGTCTACAAGAGACTCATTTTAGACCTGAAGACACTTTCAGATTGAAAGTAAGGGTATGGAGAAATATTTACCATGTAACTGGAAGTCAAAAGAAAGCTGGAGTAGCCATACTTCTACTGGAGAAACTGGACTTTAAAGTAAAGACAGTAACAAAAGGTGAAAAAGGACATTATAGGGGTGCTTGGGTGCCTCAGTTGGTTGGGCATCCAGCTTCAGCTCAGGCCATGATCTCACGGTTCATGGGTTTGAGCCCTGTGTCGGGCTCTGTGCTGACAGCTAGCTCAGAGCCCAGAGCCTGTCTTCAGATTCGGTCTCCCTCTGTCTCTGACCCTCCCCTGCTCATGCTGTCTCTCTCTCAAAAATAAATAAAACATTTTAAAAAATTTTAAATAAAAAAGAAAAAGGACATTATGTAATAATTACAGGGTATCTCCATCAGGAAGAGCTAACAATTATAAACATCTACACACTGAAATCAGAAGCACCCAAATACATAAATCAGTTAATCACAGGAACAATCTTATTGATAAGAATGTGCTAATTGCAGGGGATTTTAATACTCCACTTACAGCAATGGATAGATCAACCAGACAAAAAATCACTAAGGAAACAATGGACCTGAATGTTGGAACAGATGGTTTAGACAGAGAAATTTAGAACTCGACATCCTGAGGCTATGGAATTAGCTTTCGTCTCGAGTGCACATGGCACATTCACCAAGATAGACCACATACTGGGTCATAAAGCAGCTCTCAATAAATATAAAAGAATTGAGACCATACCATACACATTTTCAGATCACAACATTATGAAACTTGAAATCAACCACAGGAAAAAGTCTATGAAACTTCCAAAAACATGGAGGTTAAAGACCACCCTACTAAAGAAGGATTAGGCCAATTAGGCAATTAGAGAAGAAATTAAAAAATATATGGAAGCAAATGAAAATGAAAATGCAACAATCCAAACTCTTTGGGATGCAACAAAGGCAGTCCTAAGAGGAAAGCATGTTGCAGTCTAGCTCAAGAAACTAGAAAAAGTGTAAATACAAAATCTAACAGTGCGCCTAAAGGAACTAGAAGCAGAGCAGCAAGAACATCCCAAACCTAGCAGAAGAAGAGAAATAATAAAGATCAGGGGAGAAATAAAAAAATACAGAATCCAAAAAACCAGTTGAACAGATCAATGAAACCAAGAGTTGCTTTTTTGAAAAAATCAACAAAATTGATAAACCTTTAGCCAGGCTTCTCAAAAAGAAAAGAGTGCCCAAATAGACAAAATTACAAATGAAAATGGATCGATTACAACCAATCTCTCAGAAATACAAGCAATCATCAGGGAATACTATGAAAAATTATATGCCAACAAACTGGACAACCTAGAAGAAATGGACACATTCCTAAACACACGTGCACTACCAAACTTCAAATGGGAAGAGATAGAAAGCTTGAACAGAGCCATAACTGGTGAAGAAATGGAATCAGTTATCAAAAACCTCCCAACGAATAAGAGCCTTGGGCACGATGACTTCCCTGGGGAATTCTACCAGACATTTAAAGGAAAGTTAATACCCATTCTTCTCAAGCTATTCCAAAAAATAGAAAAAGAAGAAAACTTCCAGACTCTTTCTATGAAACCAGCATTACTTTGATTCCCAAACCAGACAGAAAGCCTAAAAAAAAAAAAGAGAACTACAGGCCAATATCCTTAATGAGTGTAGATGCAAAAATCCTCAAAAGCAAATCAAATTCAACAGCGTATAAAAAGAATTATCCACCATGATCAAGTGGGATTCATTCCTGGGTTACCGGGCTGTCTCAATATTCACAAATTAATCAGTGTGATACATCTCATTAACAAAAAAAAAAAGCTAAAAACAATATCATGCTCTGGATAGATGTAGGAAAAGTATTTGACAAAAAACAGCATTCTTTCTTAATAAAAACTTTCGAGTAAGTCAGGATAGAAGGAACTTACTTAAGCATCATAACAGCCATTTATGAAAAGCCCACAACTAATATCATCCTCAATGGGGAAAAACTGAGAGCTTTCCCCCTGAAATCAGGAACACAACAGGGATGTCCACTCTCACCACTGTTATTTAACCTAGTGCTGGAAGTCCTAGCATCAGCAATCAGACAACAAAAGGAAATAAAAGGCATCAGAATCAGCAAAGAAGAAGTCAAACTTTCAGTTTTCGCAGATGATGATACTACTCTACATGGAAAAGCCGACAGATTCCATCAGAAGCCTACTAAAATGGATCCATGTATTCAGTGAAGTCTCAGGGTACAAAATCAACATACAGAAATAGGTTTCATTTTTATACACCAATAATGAAGCAAAAGAAAGAGAAACCAAGAAAATTTCACAAAAAATTATTAAGTACCTAGGAACAAACCTAACCAACGAGGTAAAAGATCTGTATGATGAAAACTATAGAAAACTTATGAAAGAAATTGAAGAAGACACAAAGAAATGGAAAAACATTCCATGCTCATGGATTAGAAGAATAAACATTGTGACAATGTCATTATTATCCAAAGCAATCTATACATTCAATGCAATCCCAATCAAAATTGGGTCATCAATCTTCTCAAAACTAGAATAAACTATCCTAAAATTTGTATGGAACCACAAAAGACCTTGAGTAGCCAAAGTAGTACTGAAGAAGAAAACCAAAATGAGAGGCACGACAATCCCAGACTTTAGCCTCTACTACAAAGCTATAATCATCAAGGTAGTATAGTATTGGCACAAAAACAGACACATAGACCAATGGAATAGAATAGAGAACCCAGAATTAAACCCACAAATGTATGGCCAATTAATCTTTGACAAAGCAGGAAAGAGTATCCAATGGAAAAAAGACGGCCTCTTTAACAGATGGTCCTGGGAGAACTGGACAGCAACATTGCAGAAGAATGAAACTAGACCACTTTCTTACACCATACACAAAAATAAACTCAAAATGGATGAAGGACCTAAACGTGAGACAAGAAATTATCCAAAACCTAGAGGAGAAAGCAGGAAACAACCTCCTTGACCTCAACCACGGCAATTTCCTACTCAACATATCTCCAAAGACAAGGGAATCAAGAGCAAAAATGAACTATTGGGACCTCAGCAAGATAAAATGCTTCTGGGGACCCCTGGGTGGCTCAGTCGGTTAGGCGTTCAGCTTTGGCTCCAGTCATAATCTCAGTTTGTGGGCCGAGCCCTGTGTCGGGCTCTGTGCTGACACCTAGCTCAGAGACTGGAACCTGCTTCGGATTCCGAATCTCCCTCTCTCTTTGACCTTCCTCTGCTAGCACTGTCTCTCTCTGTTTCTCAAAAATAAATTAAAAAAAAACATAAAAAATTAAAAAAAAGATAAAACGCTTCTGCAGGGCAAAGGAAATAATCAATAAAACCAAAATAGGCAACAGACGGAATGGGAAAAGATAGTTGCAAATAACACACCAGATAAAGGGCTAGTATCCAAAATCTTTAAGGAACTCACCAAACTCTACACCTGAAAAACAAATAATCCAGTGAAGAAATGGGCAAAAGATATGAATAGACACTTCTCCAAAGAGGACATCCAGATGGCCAACAGACACATGAAATGATGCTCAGCATCACTCATCATCAGGGAAATACAAATCAAAACCACATTGAGATACCACCTCATGCCGGTCAGAGTGGCTAAAATGAACAAATCAGGAGACTATAGATTCTGGCAAGGATGTGGAGAGATGGGCACCTTCCTACACTGTTGGTGGGAATGTAAACTAGTGCAGCCACTCTGGGAATCTGTGTGGTGATTCTTCAAAAAATTAACAATGGAACACCCCTATGACCCAGCAATAGCCCTGCTAGGGATTTACCCAAGAGATACAGAAGTGCTGATGCATAGGAGCACATGTACCCCAATGTTCATAGCAGCACTGTCAACAATAGCCAAAACATGGAATGAGCTTAAATGTCCATCGACTGAAAAAGGGATCAAGAAGATGTGGTTTATATATACAATGGAGTACTACAAGGCAATGAGAAAGAATGAAATCTGGCCACTCATAGCTCCTGGGCCTCTGTGGGGCCTCACGGGGTCTCCAGTTCCCAGTGCCAGAGAGCTGCCTGGGTCTTTTCTGGAGCTGTCAGCAGCTGACTGTGGGCGCCAGGGCCAAAAAGGAGCCCAGGGTGGGCTGCAGTGTGGGGATGGCGCCGGTGGGGGCACAGATCTCCTGTATCCTCCACAGTGTGGGGTGGCTCCTTCTCTAGCTCTGGAGAAGAGCCTCTACTCAACACCTTCAGGATGGAGGCCAGTGGAGACCTCAGGGGCAGGTTGGTGCTGCTCACGCACCCAAAGGGCAGATAATTTGAAAAGGAATTTCTTAAAAGAAGATAAAAAAATGACAAACCAGCACTTGAAAAGACGTTCAACATAAGTAGTCATTCAGGAAATACAAATCAAAACCACAGTGTGATGGCACTTCAAGCACACGGGAATGGCTTGGATCAAAAAGATGGACAATAGCAAGTGCTGTCAAGAATGTAGAGAAGTTGCAACTTTCATACACTGTCGGTGGGAAAGAAACCTGTTGCCCCTTTGGAAAGCAGTTTAGGAGTTTGTCAGTTAAACCCAGAGCGCCGTATGACCTAGAAATTAAACTCCTAGGTTTACTACCAGAGAACTGAGAACATAGATGAACACAAAAGCTTGTACAGATGATCACAAGTATGACTCATATTAACCAAAATTGGAAACAACTCAAATGTCCATTGGTTTATGAAGGGATAAACAAAATATGGTATATCCATACAATAGAATATTATTCAACTATAACAAGTAATGGAATACTGATTTATGTTACCACATGGATAAACCTTGAAAACATTCTGCTAAGTCAAGGAAGCCAGATACGAAATGCCACGTGTTGTATGACCCAGTGTATATGGAATGCTCAATATGGGTAAATCTTTAGAAACAGGAAATAGATTAGTATTGCCAGGGGCTGAGGGAATTGATTAATTGGGTTTCCTGCTAATGATTACAGATTTGGTGGGGGAGTAATGAAAATATTTTGGATACATTTGTTGTGCAGCTTTGTAAATATACCAAAACCACTGAATTGTACGCTTCTAAAAAGTAAATTTTCTAGTATGTGGGTGAATGCTCACCAAAAGAAATAAACTCCAGCAGACCACAAAAAGCTAGAAAATGAATTAAAGACAATTGTCAAAAATTTAGCAAATTTTTAATAACTGTAGCATCCAGGTGCTCAGTGAATGGCTGTGCCCTGAATGAGTCCTTTAACCTTGTCTTTATGTTTTAAAATTCTTACCACCACCAACAAAAACGTTGGTGAAATAACTGAACAGAAACAGTTAAAAGAGGATGAAAACAAACAAACATGAAGGGGTCATCAGGGTCAGTGCAAGAGAGAGAGGTCAAGGAACGTAGACATTCGGAAGATACGCAACGTGAATGCACAGAACACATGTTGCACGGGATGGGAGGGGGTCTGGAGACACTCACTGAGCGTCTGCCGCTGGAAGAGGCGGAGAGCCTCCTCCCGTGGCGTTAGTTCAGCTTTAAGTGAGACCCTCACGTAACTCTGCTGAGTCTCTCTGCTGCCTCCTGCTCCCACCTGACCTTCACGCCCTCCTGTCTCATTCTCTATGTAGTCTCTCAGTACCCTACATTGGTTTAACACTACAAATGTCACATGTTGTCATTATTTGTATGTGTGTCGTTCCCTCCTGAAAGACTGAGATCCTCAAGGAATGACGTAATTTCCTACTGATCCATGGATCTGTCCCTCCCACCCCCCAGGTCTAGTCTTGCTTGGGCCATTTAGTTGGTACTAAAGAAAAAGAGTGTTTGCGACTAAGCCTAGCCATTCAACTTCATAATGACAGTGAAACAAAGTGAAAGTGCAGGAGAGGGAAAATTATAAAATGAGTGTATAAAAATGGCAATGATAACATGCCCACTAATGACATTAATACCATTTTTGATGAAATAAAAACTGTGTAGAGACAAGTGGAAAAAATAATTTATTACAGATTCTCTTACACAGGAACATGGAACATTTATACATATATTGACGTGCTGATACGAAATGCTAAATTTAAAGACAAACATTTTTTCACAAATGTAGTTGCACTATATTTTATAAAGGTAGATATTAATAAATTATTTAAGAACAACAGGCCAGTTATTCCAATAGGGATGCATTTCTGTGTCAAAATTAAAATAACATTTCTGAATCTGATGGTCTGGTTATAACCACATTCTTCCAAGCTAAGAAAAAGAACCTCATTTCAGGAAATAAAAAGCCAGAAATGGCTCTTACAAGAATATCCCAGCATTGCTTCTGATTTTATTCTCGGATGGGGTTAGAGTCCTGACATTTATCACAGGCTAATGTAGTAGCTCACTGTGAAACAGTGCAGCTTTTTATAAAAGCTGCATGTTGTTAACATAAGGCATATAGCATTAACTACAGAATGTTAGAGGAATTGTAATGCCACATGATTTGAGTGAGCAACCTAATGTTTTAGGAGCAGAAATGTGCATTCTAGACTTTTGAAGAAAAATTAGTACAGTTCAAAATAGTCACTGTTTTCTTAGCATGGTATATTGATTCTTATTTTGGGAATCTGAAAATAAATTGCATTTTTTCCCTAAAACTTAGAATTCACTCTTTTACAAAACGATTTCTATGATGATGTACACCAACACGATATAAACTTTGTTATATGTTATTAGAGTCATTAAAATATACATATACATATACATGAAGCACTAAACAGATTTGGCAAACCATGATATGATATATACACATGACCAAATACTGTTCAGTATCATTTAATTAAATTCAACAACTGTGTATTGGGTGCCTACCACTTGCAAATTACCAAGTTAAGTAATGCTTGTAGTAGATCTTACCACACATGAAATTCACATTATCCACATCTAAAGCCAAACTTTAGGTAATATACTAAACCTTGAAAATTATCAAAAGCAGAGCTAAGGTTGAATAACAAAAAATGAAAGCTATGTCTAAGAGAAAGGCTTGGGGTCACTGCGAAGGTCAAAGCGAAATCTGTGTCCACAGGGAATAACTGCTTTGCGTGTGACAGGGACAGCTGGATCCCGTCCTGCAGTCCCCGTCATCCCACAGTCTGAAATTCAGTTAGCGTCCTGCGCTGGTTCCTTTAAAGAGAGGAATAAATCAGGATTCATTTTTAGTGATCATAAAGCTTGCAGTATCCCCCAAATATTTTCTTTCTTTTTTCGTTTCTTTTTTTTGGGGGGAGGGTCATTTCTTTTTTTGAGATCTGCATGCATATCTGTTTTTCTAAGTCTTCCCACCATAATTCGGGGTGAAACAAGGGCCACCCGCCTAAAATGAGCAACACTTGAGGTAGGGCTTAATTTATCAGAAGACCATCAGTAAGCATGCCAAAACCACAAGTAAATTATTGAAAGTAAAAAACAGCAGAAAGAAGATAAAGATAAATATTTTAAAACTTGGCATTCCATTCCTTTTAGGACTTATGCTCTACCAGCATTTTTAGGGGATGTATACATACGGAAAAAGAAATATACTCAAGTACTCTTGCCTTCTCTAAAGAACCACTACATTAACAGGGGAACAAAGTATCAAACTTGCTTCTGATTGAGCTCCCCATGCTGGGAACAAGGTGGGCGCGGCTTTGGTGGGTACCAGCCCAGCGTGAATCGTGACAGCAGTTTGCAGGGCCATCATCTAAAGTCAACTCTAGCACGTGGTCCTCCAGCTAGCGGACAACCGCAGCACGAGCACGAATCTGAGGTTCCCCTGTGCAATCATCTAGATTCTGGAAAATTATAAATCACTCTCCCTTCTAGGAAAAATGCACGAGGGCCTAGGATATCTCCACAGGGAGATGGCTTGGCCCTTCGAAGGATCTGAAGTTTCATGATTAAGAAACCTCCCATAACTCGCAGTCCTGACTCTGCCCAGATGGTGATCTCCGAACCCCGTAAGGAGCTAAGGAAAGAATCCAGGGAGTCCCTCACCACCCTCTCACCTCAGCCAGATTATGGAGGAAGAACCAAAAACAGGTCTTCTCCGTCTGGTGCTTTTGATTTTAGTTCCATCAGAGGACAAAAGGCAGCACAATAAAGTATCCCCTAAGTCTGTATTGTTTGGCTTGGCTCATTAATGTTTCAGTACTTCCACGGCTTTACCTGAGAGTTCATTTCAAGAATTCTTTCCAAATGAGACATATTTTCAGTGATTATAATTTAGCTCCCTGTATTTAGATTCTGCCTTTAAAAAATGGAACTACAGGCTGATGAGTCATACCTCTGTTCCTGTATTTTTTCTGGATAGAAACCAAACTTGCATTGGCTCTTTTTTACCCTTCATGGACACTGGGCCTCTGTGCTCCAAATGGAATTGTGGATCTGAGTTTTCTGGAGTCATAAGACACCTAAAAGGTAGGGGACAAGGAAAAAGGAAAGGCATATTGGGTATGGTTGTATGGAGAAAGTGACATGAACTGAAGTTCAAAATTGAGACAGAAATGACACATGTTAAAGTTGCATGTAAAGGTAATGCAAGATTTTAGTAATGGTGATCATACAGCAAATGCCTAAGGTGGTGTGGATTCATCAAAAGTGGGAGTGATGATCTGTTCTCAAATAAAACATAAACAATCCTAAAAGCATAAGAGATGACTATTTAGAAGTTACAAAATCATGCAGAGTTAAACCACATGCAAAGAGACATTTTTCTTGCAAATCAGCAAATACCAAGACCTGTTCCCTTACCTGTATGTATATTCAGACACATTTATTTTTCCCTTTTCTCCAGTGGTTTCTGTTCTGCTTGTGAGGTTAACAGTATTTCCAAAAAGACAGTATCGAGGCATCCTCTGGCCAATGACACCAGTAACTACTTCTCCGGTGTGTATTCCTATTGTTATCTGCAGAAATCAAAGCTTTGTTCCAATAAGTTTGATCACTAAAACACCAGTTTCTTATTACTTTATATTACAGAATAATGTAAAGTCATCATAAAGAAATCATAAGAATCCTCTAGAAAAACTCCAAGTGTATTACCAACAAAATAAAACCCCTCACAAAGTCTGTCTCCCAAGAGAAATATTCTTTTTCTAAAGTCCAAAAACTTCAAAGATATGAATCTGGCAACTTATATAAGACACAGGAAAGAGATTTTAAAAAGTAATCCAGAAAGGACAGGAAATTTGACCTCCTCCTAATGATTTCAGTACATGGAACAAACCAGGTAATTTCAAAGAGGTGGACAGATTTCCCATCTCTATGAAAAAGTGTAGTACAATGGGTTCAAAAAAATTATAGTCACTGTTGTCAAGGTGTCTTCCCTAGTAAAGAATGTGAGTCAGTTGCCCACAGAGGTCTGCTACTACCATCATAGTATCTATTTTATTTACTAACCTGAACAGATTCGCCATCTACTTGAACCTGGCCAGCAATTTCCATCATGTCCAAGGCCAGGTGACAAATGGATCGTGCGTGGTGGATGCACGGCTCTGGTAAGCCACTCACTGTCATGTACTTATCACCAACCGTCTCCACCTGACACAGCACATATATTTACACATTCATTGGTTAGAATAAACATTACTGTTTCATTTGCTACCCTGATATATAAACAACATTTTCCCAAGGCTACCAGTAACTGTAAACTTTCTTCCCCTGACTTCTTTTCAAATTCTAATACATTCGATTCCAACAAGATGAAACCTTATAATTATTCAAAATTTACACACAGCACTTGAGGACTTTTTGGTTACAGCTAGGTATGGACACAGCATTATTTTCTCCCTAGGGATTCCTGGTTTCTCATGTCAGACACCTCAGAACGATGTGCTACTAATATCTCCCTAAAATAAGGGTGGTTTATGATACAAGAGTCGCTGCCCAACGTCCAGTGGTTTATCATGTTCAGTAACCACTTACATTCATGATGTGCCCACAAAGTGCTACCCTCTACCTCAGAAAACCACTATAAAATAAACAGTCCTTGCGGCACTCCTATTACTTCAGAGGCCTAGAGATGGCTTGGTTAACATTCTTGCTTTTATGAAGCACTAGTCCCCTGATTCATTTTTTCCAATATTATATTTGTTTTTAACTGAAACAAAGAGCAGAAATGCCTTATAAATGTTTATCTTCAAGTCAGTGTCATCTACAAGCAAATCCGAGTCCCCAGTCTCCTTCTCATGCTCCAAGACTTCTTTACTATTCAAAGCATTTATGTATTTCTGTAAAAATATCTCCGAGAGAGCACTAAAATGAATGCTATGTTTACATGATGGGTGAGAAATAGCCAGTGCAGATTCATTAATGTAAGTGCAAATACGCTGCGGAACATTTCATTTGAACTAGGGAACCATCAGCTCTATTCATTTTGGTTACAGGGAGGAGAAAGGTTTACAACAAGAGTAAATTATTTAAGAAAATGGTAAATAGTGGATGCGTAGAGGCTTACTGTACCAAGGCCGTAAGGCTACAGTCAGAGAACGGTGCCTGTTGTACCTTGGAACCTAGGGTCTTAGGGCCTCAAAATTCAGACTCTGAAGGGCACTGCACTTGGATGTCATCTGGACTTGCCTTATAAACAAACGGATTTTTCCGGGAGTCAGTAAGTGTGTCAAATCTGGTGTAGAGGTCATTGAGGAGGTTTACAATCTTCATGGCCCCTTCTCCAGATGCGTGCTTGCTACAGAAGGCATTGAAGCCCACAATGCCACTGAAGAGGATGGTCACATTGTCGTATCTCTTGGCAGGCACTGGGCGCTTGTGTCTCAGCTCATTGGCAACGGATGGAGGGAGGACAGAATACAAAAGCCTGTTCATGGGATGGGGAAAAAGCCACAGGAAGAAAGGTTGGGAATCACAGAGCTTTGATGTCATTTGTATATTGTACACCTGGAGTCTTATGAGACACCCATTACTAGCCATATATGTAAGTTATCGAAAGTACCATAATTTATGCGCTTTAATCACATGCAATACCTCCAAATCCAAACCGATTCAAACCAAATGGAAATAAACCAAACAAACAAATCGGCAAAGCAGAAGACTGGCAATAGGAAATCCGAGTTCTCATCTGTGGTACTGAATTGTGACCTGTTATTACTGTATTCACAGGTGTCATTACTAGAACTTAGAACACTGTCTGAGCAGCATAATACCAGGACCTTGTTTATCTCTTAGGATTCAGACATTTACCTGAATTTGTATAAATACTGTTAAACCAAGTAGATCTCCTCCCAGTCTCATTCATGCCTTACTCTTCCGTGGAAGAAACAGATAAAACAGGTGGAGCCTGGGCTCGGCAAGAAAAAATTGTATCTCCATAGGCAATCCTGTGATTGCTTGATGCATCAGGGACCATGAGGAGGCACAAGTGTGGTAACACAGGGAAGGGGCTGAAAGCCGAGAGGCTGGTAGGAGAGAAGCAGAAACTAGGGCAGCTGACGGCTTCTGGCGTGAGGACCCAGAGGAAGCACGACGTCTCTGCCTTTTTCTTCCCCACAAGCAGAGGACGTACTACGCTAAGTTTAATCTTACAAGCTTCATATAATGTGTTATTTTCAGGGATGAAATTGTACCACATACCAATAAAACATACAGCTTGAATTGTTTTTTCAAGCAGTGGGAGGAATTTGAGCCGCCTGTCCCACATACTTTCTGAAACCTGCAAAAGACCTGGATAGATTAAGGGCTCTCTTTAGGGCCACAAGGAAAGGAAAGAGGTCTCAGAGAAACTAAATGTAGCTTTCAGCTTCTTTATTATAGGAAGGTCAAGACAAGTGAATTAAGAAGCTATGTATAGACAGACGTTAAATGTTCTTCTCTATTTCATCCATGTTATCAATAAATAGTTAACTGATGTGTTTATGTATGGGCCCAGCACCCATTTAAGGGCAACTACACATATAGCAATGCAAAGAAAAGTACAGAAAGTGATACTGTTATCAATACTGGGTGTTCAAATAGAACGAAATAGTTCTTATGAGAAATAAGACAGGTCTGCTCAATTCTCCAACAAGATAGTTGCCAATAATGTAGCATTAAAATTGAACACCCAAGAGCCTGGGTAAAATCTCTTATGAATGTCCAGTGATTTAGTGCCTTTAATGAATGCACTAGTATGCACACGGCATATCTGAATGAATTATTTGAAGGTCAATTCTAAGTACAGTGTTCACTGTATCTCTGAGCAGCCAGCCAGCCCCCGGCACACAGAGGATGCTTAGTACATATCTCTCATAGGAAGCAATGAATGAATGGATAGTTCACCTTCAAATACACATTTGGCTTATTGTATTGATTTTCAGGGAGATATTATGACATTTATCCTTTCAATTTGGTTTGTAAAACTAGAAGACCTATTTATTTCCACTACTATAAGACTGATTTATTTCTGTATGCATAATTTCTTTCTAAGTGATGTGGAAGATTCTTATTTACTACTCTAGAGCTACAACAGGTTTCATGCCTTTTCTAGTTTGGTCACCAAACTTAACTGTAGTAGGCTCACAATATACGATGTCCCTCCTTACCCACAAGGTTACATTCTTACGTGTCTGTCTTTTTCTTTTCATCTTCCAAGGCTCTTAACGTGAGCTGCAGCCTATCTGTGAGGATCTCCAGTTCTTGGGTCAGTTTGTATTCCTCTCTGAATTGCTCTCCCAGCAGGACGAGATCACGCGTGGCGTCGTGCAGGGGGATGTCACTCAGATACAGACCTCTCCTTGTCAGATCGTCCAGGTTCATCACGCTGTGGGATGGGAAATGGGGGAAAGTCAGTGCCAACCTGTCTACACGCTGTCAAGGAGTAGAATCCTGTCATCTCCTACCATCCAATAGGTCAGCCTAAAGACAAAAAAAATTGGAGAGTTGCATGAAGAATATAACTTCACTCTTTCATATATTTAAAAATGTATCAAAGAGCAGTGAAGTTGACATGCATTTTTGCCAAATCTCACCTTTTTGATTCCATCAGCCTAAATGGAAAGAAAAAGTAGAAATCCATCCTGTGAAAACTGCTGTATTTAACACTAGGCTGTTATTCACTGCTATCACATTCTTTCCCTCATGATAAAGAGACGAAGAAAAATTTCTTTTTGCCCCCTGTAACTGTGCTTCTTTTGAGGAAACCAGTTCATTGTTGCCTTATGAATCCTTTGACTCTTGTAACTGGTTGCTTTTCCCTTTAAGATCAATGATCAAAAGTTTACAGATTTATGGCCTATCTTTCACATGTATTTTATGTATTTGTAACCTTCTGACATGTATTTTATGCGCTACTCTAACTTCTGATTCTAATTACTTTACTACTTTTGTTTGCTTTGAAAATTCTTCTCATTTAAAAAAATTTTTTTTCTGTTTTTTATTTATTTTTGAGAGACAGAGAGAGACAGCATGAGCAGGGAGTGTCAAAGAGAGAAAGGGAGACACAGAATCCGAAGACAGGCTCCAGGCTCTGAGCTAGCTGTCAGCACGGAGCCGGACGCGGGGCTCCAACCCAGGAACCATGAGATCAGGACCTGAGCCGAAGCCGGACGCTTAACCGACTGAGCCACCCAGGTGCCCCCTTCTCATTTTTGAAACATATAATCTTACTAAATTTTATGCATATTTGTAACCTATGGGGTTTTTTTTTATCAAAGTTATTTTTAGATTAGCAATAATAGGGTGGCTCTGTCGGTTGAGTGTATGACTTTAGTTCAGATCAACATCTCATGGTTTGTGGGATCAAGCCCCACGACAGCTCAGAGCCTGGAGCCTGCTTCAAATTCTGTGTCTCCCTCTCTCCTTCTTTCAAAAATAAATAAACATTAAAAAAAAAGAATAGCATAATAATGTGTATTGATTCAGTGATGATCTGATAAATGACTGCTTTTTAAAAATTTATTTTTTGGTTAAAATGTCTTAAGATTATGTTATTGGTTTTAATTCTTTAAATATACAGTAATAATGTCTGGGCATTCACAGTAAGAATTTCTCTAAAATGACATAAGGAGTTGTGACTTTACTGAAGAATTTTAGATTGATAAAATGTCTCCTTGGTATACATTCTCAGCAGAAATGTCCTCACAACAAAGTCAACACGAGCATGTCAATATAGAAAAGTAAAATGATCACAGAGTTTACTAATGTACCATATGGTCTCTTTAGGTTTTGTTAAAATGCTTATGTATGTTAACGTTGTAGAACAGCTCAGCTCAACAGCAGAACAGACTCATCTGAAAAGAGGCGAGATCACCTGCTAAATGGGATATAAGACCTGCCCATGAGCAGAGAAAGAAAAAATTATAAGCTTAAAATAAAAATGGCTAAAAATTCTCATACGGAGTTTAGAAAAATCTATTCATATCTCACTTTTCTTTGTGTGTGAAAGAGTGGCTATGTGCACAGAGGGAGTGGGGGAGGGACAGAGGGAGACAGAGAACCTTAAGCAGGCTCCATGCTCAGTGTGGAGCCCCACACCGGGCTCAGTCCCCTTTCTCTGGGATCATGACCCAAGCCAAAATTGAGAGTCAGATGCTTAACTGACTGAGCCACCAAAGCGGCTCAATGTCTCACTTTTCTAAAAAATTAATTATTATTTTAATGAACTACTAACATTTTTTCCTAAATTTAAACTAATCATCTTAAAATTATTTAATTTATAAGTGAAATTGCTTTTAGTTGATCTCATTTAATGCGAGCACAAATCTTTCTAAACACATGGACAGGTACCATGTGACAAACGGTGAATGGGTCAAGATGTGACTAATTTCTTCATATGGTAATTAACAAACAGACTCCAAATTTTCTGCTTCTGTTTCCAAAGAGATCTTTATCAGCACGAATAGAAATTGTCCCTATTGAAAAGCTGTCATTCTACTAAAACTCAACGTGAAAAGAGGCAGAAGAAAAAACAAAATACTTATTGATAGAAGATAAAGATATAGTTAGATCAATGAAGTGACTAATAAGGATATAAAAGGTTTATATTCTCTAAGTTTGTCTCTTTTATTTTCATGATGAATATTCTCAGGAAAAAATAATCATTAGTCTTATGTAGTCTTTAATAGTGTATTAATAATATTAAAGGAAGTTACAAAGTTTATTAGAATTTTCAGAAATTTTAAGGCAGTATCTTCAAATGAAAAGTGATTATGGTGGACTTTAAGTTTTTAGCCAGTAGCTCAGCAAAACATGCTTTATTGAAAATGTTACTAAATAATGTGCATAGATTTCAGTCATACAAAGTTATAAATACACAAAACCCTACCTAACAAGTTCCAGTTACTTTTTCTATTTGTCTAAGTAAATTTAGGTATGTTTTTCTTATTCTGAATTCCCATGCATCTTTTGGTAAAATGTTTTGTCAAAATATTATTTGATACTTTTACTTCCCTATGATGTTCACCATAAAAAACATAATTTACATAAATTTCAATGTAATAAGATATTTTGAATAGTATATCCTGATGAGAGTAGCTTAATATTTTCAATATAGGTTAGTTATATTTTAAATCCAGAAGTAATTGTAAAAAGTAATTTATCAGTGCCAGACATAGCCATGTATTAACTCCGTCATATTAGGTGCTCTAGAGAATTTCTTTTCTATGTGACGCCTCTTTGGAAGGTATAAAGCTATACCATTAGCTACCTGCAGATTAGATTTTTTCCATGATCTGATGGCATCCACATTCGGCACACTGATTCAGACAAAACAAATTAAAAAAAAGAATACAGGATTTTTTCTGAGCTTGTTACAAATGTTAAATGAAATTATCCTTGTAACAAAGAAGTGTATAAGCAGGGCTGGTAAAATCAAATTACACTTGAAACATGGAAATGTGATTAAATAAGGTGTTGTTGAATTTCTCCGTTAGCTAAAAATGGGTCCTTCCATCCATTGTACCTGATCTAAAAAAGATTACCTTGGCGAACACAGAAAGAGGATGCTATCGGCTTCAGGTAAGTAGATCATCTGCCCCTTGAGACGTAAGCAGCTGCTCTCAGTCCCGGTCAGCTCGTCCTCACATTCTAATTTCTCTACATCCAACAGTCCTTCCTTGAAAAAGTAAGACACAGCCATTAACTAGTACCTTTCTCCCTACCCAACAAGTTAGCCAAAAGGACACGTGTACTTCATTTCCCGGCAAAGTATGCGGGGGAATAAGTGTACCAAGTAGATCAGGAAGGGCAGTTCACAGAAATGCTGCCAGGTAAGAAGCAAAGCGTTTACCTTGTGAGCACTGCAGAAGAGCGAAGGGAAATCAGAAAGATAATAGCCTTACTACTGCTCGCATATTGTTTTAAAGCTTCTGTGAATCTTATTTCTGATTTTCCTGTATGGCTCCAACATATAATACTAAGTTCTATCAAAGAAGAAACCAAGTGTCTCCATTTCCCACGCTTGCATTCACAGAGTGGCTAGGAGTAGTTCCAAATACATATAGTATGTGTGCGTAAGGCCTTTGCAGCAAGGGCTTCAGCAGGGACAAAGGGTGTACTCCAGGACACGTTTGCTGTATCACTCCCAAGAACAGAAACTGTGGGATCTGGGTGCTCCCTAAATAATCAGCTGAATGAATATTTTATCACTTTTAATTTCCCACCAAAATGGCACCAAGAATAATAGACAATTAAAAAAATATTAAATCAGTGGCTTTGGGTGAAGTTAAAAAAACATATATTTTTAAAATCAGTTCTTCTGATGTCTAAAACGGCACATGGGAGCCGTTTAGGGAGTTAAAGATGTTTGTTTTATTATGTGACATTGAATTGTCCCAACAATACAGCCTCAAAACTTCTGTTAGTTCTGATCAGTTGGTCAGAGTCCCACAGCCACTCAGGCAAACCAAAAATCAATAGCGTTGCCTTTGAAACAGGACTCCCTCTGAGGTTTGGTTTGGATCACTCTATACCTTCTCCATATAATAGAATGGCACAGTAGGTAACTTTCTCTCAGGGACACTTCGAAGATATAGCATCCCTTAGTCACTCACATAAATAATATCTTGATTACCTTGCTTCTCAATACGAAAACCGTATTGATGTGCGAAAGGATCCCATGGAAACTAATGTCAATATGAGGACGAACCAGAGAGAAGACAGACAGCAGACTGCAGTTCCCAGGCTGGAGCTAGAAGGTAGATGAAAAAAAGAGATTATGTGACTAGTAGAAATAATCCTTATGAGTTGAGATTAAATTAAGCCAGCACAATAAGTCTTAAAGAAGGAAATCATAATCATTTAGTACGGGAGTTGCTTATTACTAGGAGGTTACCCATTTTCTCATTAAAAAAAACACAGCATTCCCATGTAATTTTCCCACTGTCTCTATGAGTGATTAAAACAGAAAAAGAATAAATAGCTGTCCTAGGGAAAGTTGCAGTATGCTCAAATACACTGAGCTTGGTTTAAAAAACTTATGTGATACAGGATGTGCTGCACGTTACACGACAGTCACTGTGTTAAGTGAGTAAGTGGCCACACATAACAATTGCAACTTTGGAGCCTTTGTCTCAGGCGCCAAGGAAGTGTGATGTCATTTTACCTGGGGAAGAACTCTGTAAATGGCATTGCCACACTGAGTAACCACCAGGTCCCGGTCAAATATTATGTGGAAAGGAAAAGCTTTGCAGAAGGTATATGGGCTGATGCGTGATTCCTGGGTACCATTTTCTTCAAATCTATCAAGGTCTTCATAAAAATCTTCTTCTTTTGACTCTTTTTCTTCAATTAAGAATTGAGTATGATCACATTCCTCATTTCTTTGCTGAATAACCTGGATTTTTCAAGGGAGGGAGATGATATTACTTGTCTGCATTTCAGTTTACTTAAAATCCTAAGTGCCTAAGAAACTGATTATGAGAAATGCATTTAGAGAGTTAATTTAAAAATATGAATATATGCAAATACTATACATGCCTTAAATAGGAAGCTATTTCTGGATATTGACTTAGGCAGTTTGAAGACTGAATAATTACTTACAATGAAACTGCAAATCTGGTGTGAATCCTTTAGCAGCCCACACGGCCTCTTTGTAGAATTTGGAGAAAAGCACCCCCTTGTCCTGGTGGGCTCAGCCCACTGAACCAGGTACAATTGTACAGTGAACGCCCCACAAACCATACAAAGTGGCTTCATTTAATATGATAAAACATGCTATTTGCAAACAGAGGACAATGAAATAATAGGGACACATATTTAAAAATACATGCAATGTCACTTTTTATCCATCAACTAGCAATTATACAAAGTATCGTATTGGGTAAGACACAGAAAAAGAGTCATCTGGAATATCACAAATGGGAAGAGATCTTGATTAAATTTTCTGAGGGGTAGGTTGATAATATACCAGTAATCCCTAAAAACGTATGCATTCATCGATTTAATTACAAGTGTAGGAACTCATTCTTAGGAACGCATCATAATAGTGAGTAAAGCTCTATAATTTACAGAAATGACTACATTTCTGAAATAATATTTATAGCCAAATACATTATTAAGGTACAGAAAAGATGTTTTTTTTTTTTCTTTTGAGTTTAGGAAAATGCAGACAACACATCCCCCCCTTTTTTTTTTAAATTTTTTTTAACGTTTATTTTTTTGAGAGAGAGACACGTAGACAGGGGTGAGTCGGAGAGGGAGACACAGAATCTGAAGCAGGCTCCAGGCTCTGAGCTGTCAGCACAGAGCCTGACACGGGGCTTGAACTCACTAACTGCTGCAAGATCATGACCTGAGACAAAGTCAGATGCTTAACCGACTGAGCCACCCAGGGGCCCAACACATCCTCTTCTAAAGGGAAAAATTGTGTATCAACTGTGGGAAGTAGCTAGGGCAACAGTTCTTTGGTTATAGCTCAACAAAGGCAGAATGTTGCTCTTTTTTGCTTTTTTGTTCAGGCATTCATGGCAGCACTCAGAGACTTAAGAACAAATCACATGGATGCTATTGTACATATTCTTTCAAATTGGATGTTGAAATTAGGATATTACTACTCTAATTATCACATTTATCTACCACACTGGTTAAATATTAGTATTTTTAAAAATTTTTTATAGTTTATTTTTGAGACAGAGACAGAGCACGAGTGGGGGAGGGACAGAGAGAGAGGGAGACACAGAATCCGAAACAGGCTCCAGAATTCGACGTGGGGGCTGGAACCCACAAACCGTGAGATCATGACCTGAGTCGAAGTCAGACGCTTAACTAACTGAGCCACCCAGGCGTCCCTAAATATTAATATTTTTATTTATGATTTCAACATTCTGCTTCACTAAGGTTGTTTTCTCTAGTGTTTCATGAACAAAATAAGAGTCAATCTTAAAATTCAAGCCCAGTTTTGGTGGTCTGCTCTGATTCTATTTTAGCTAAAGGAACTGAATTATATATGCAACCTAAATTTACTAATTAATTCCTCAATTCTGTTCCTTTGCTTTGATTAAATTGTCAAAATGAACAGCTTTCTTCAAAAAAAATTGTTTAATGTTTATTTATTTTTGAGAGAAAGACAGAGTGTGAGTGGGGGAGGAACAGAGAAAGACAGAGACACAGAATCTGAAGCAGGCTCCAGGCTCTGAGCTCTCAGCACAGAGCCTGATGCGGAGCTTGAACTCATAAACCACTGAGATCATGATCTGAGCCAAAGCCAGACACTTAGCCATCTGACCCACCCAGGTGCCCCTAAATGAACTGTTTTCAGATAGTATTTTTAATCTGTCTTTGGTATATCACTTCTTGACATAGTATAATATTCCTTAAGTAGTTAAATTTTCTGGTAGCCCTGGACTCGTTAAGCTTATGGATTTAACATAAGAATACTTTAGGAAATTCAAGAGTCCTTGACAAAAATTAAATATACAAAATATAAATAAAAATGAAAGTATTCCAGAACCTTTGTTGGAATACTTAAATAAATGAAGGTCACAAGGCAACAAAATATTGTGTAAAGTAAACCATGTAATTAAGTAAAATCCTGAATTTTACGTAGAGTATGCTAATGGCTGCCAGCCTTCCATGCCAAATCCACAAATAATCCCATGCAACTGCGACATCCAAGTGTGCCCTAATTCGTGTTTTTTTCTTAAAGTTTCTATGTACTTGTCTCTTGCTCAACCCACCTAAATAAAAAACAAATGAAACAAAACCAAAAAAACAAGAGTAGATGCAGCATGCTAAAAGCCCAAGATAAAGGCTTGAGCAGAAGGGTGGTGTTGGTTTGGTGTCAGGATCAAAGCTCAGAAATGAAAGGTATATAATATTTTGGGCAAATTCCAGTGAAATTCCTAGTCATGGATAAATTTTGATTTCTAACTCAAGTTTTAGGTTTTAAATGTCTCTGGACTTGACAATGAAGTTACACGGAGTCTTACTTTCTAGTTGTCGAAAAACTAAGGATGCACCTGGGACTCACCTACAAGTGTCACGTTAAGAATTGATACCAACTCTCGAAAGAAAGAAAACCTCAGAATCTAACATGACATTACTAGATTAAATATATGGGACATTTTTCCTCTATAATAATTTAAATGTTACAATTTTTATTTTGTATAATATTGTACTTAAAGTTTGGGCTTCTTGTATGTGCTAGAACATAATCCTGACATCTAAGAAATAGCCATAAAGAAAAAATTGAAATAGGATATCCCTCTCCCTAATTTTCTCGAACTTCGAGCAACTGAAAAATGGCTCCTAAGGCTGAACATGCTGGACACACAATGAGCAGCTGCCTGGGAGAGACTGTAGGGTCAAAGAGACAGAAAAACAACGATTTTCTTTATTGCACTGCTGTGGCAGCAGTACCCTGATATTTTCACTCAAAGCTTAGAGCATGTATTATCAATAGCAACAAACTTTTAACGACCTGACTTCTTTCACCAAGTGATCAAATTTTTAAAAAAAAGCAAAACTTAGATCACAAAATGAAAGATTCCAACTACTATTTTAGGAACAGACAAAAAAAATCTACAAAGAGACAATGATCAGTAAAACAATATCTAATCTTATATATTATCTTAGAATTTGACTATCTGTATTCTGTATTTTGGGTTTTCTGTATTCTGAAGGCTACAACTTCACCAGTCACTTTTCCTTCTGCTACCCAGCTGGTGCGGCCTCACAAGAAATGCAAACTAGATTTCACGTTGCCTTAAGCAATGTATAATTAGAAAGAGATTTCTGCTGCCATAAGGAAAAAATATCCTATATAATGACTTCCAAGGCCAAATAAAGAATATTGCGGGTATGACTCATATATATATATACCTCTGGTGAGGTCCACTAGTGGTGACAATTAAAGGTAAATTCACGGAGGGTCATGTTTAACATTCTATATGTCAGATGTGTTCAGAAGAGCCTCCATTACTGACCATTACCTTCATGTCTATTTCAGTGCCATGTATTTGTTGAGCTACTGTTTTGATGATTCCGATGACAATATCCTGAAGTCCTTCTCTCTCTGAGTAGTAGTGCAGAATGAGTCCTTTGCCCTTTTCTGCATCGGTGCACCTAAAGGAAGGTGCACGCATACCTGGGTAGATAGTGGCGAGGTGGTCATGCAGAGCATCAAGATTCTGTAATGAAGAGGAAACGAGATGAATAAATGATGCTTCCACAGCGGCAGCTGATGTGGAGAAAGCAAGATAAGGAAACAAGGCTCAAATCCGACGTTAGTTGGTCGACTGACGGAGTGAGCATTCACGTAGCACAGCCTTCCCTTGTGCACCGAGACTACTACAAGGCAAGAACATGGAGAGGACTTAAGACTAAAGTAATATAATTAATAAAAGCATCTGAGCCTATTATCAGTTAACACATTTTATTTTTTTATTTTTAGTTAACACATTTTAAAGAAGCATAAACAGGGGCACCTGGGAGGCTCAGTTGGTTAAGCGTCTGACTTCAGCTCATGACCTCACAGTTCGCGGTTTCGAGCCCTGCCTCAGGCTCTGTGTAGACAGCTCAGAGCCTGGAGCCTGCTTCAGATTCTGTGTGCGTCTCTCTCTGACCCTCCCCCGCTCATGCTCTGTGTCTCTTTCTCTCTCAAGAACAAATAAACATTTTAAAAAACCATAAAGGAGGATAAAAAACAAGTGGGATGAAAAAAGAATGGGATAAAGCAAAGAAATGCATATTTACAGAAGTTTGGGGAAGTTGTGTATATGCATGTTATGATAATCAATATGGATGCCGCAAATGATCACATATTACCTCTGTTTACAGTACAATCCAAAAACCATTCATTCAAAAAGCTATACCAGCATGATAAGCATATGAAAATGTAAACATACTACTTTGTGAAGTAATATTTTAGAATATTTCTAAATTATTTTAGAATATTTCTAAATTAAAGTAGCAGAATTGCTTCATATTCATTAGTAGCCTCCAATCAAGATACAGCTTCATAGATGACTTGTGAAATGATTATCCTTTGGAACTGAACCTTGGAAAACTAAAACAAATAAATTTACCAATAAATATGTTCTGTTCTTTCAGCTTTGCCCTTAATAGAACATGCCAAACTCCCCATTAGTGTACTCACTAATACACAAAACTTATTTGTGTAAAGATCACCAGGAGAAACGTTGAAAATGATATGTTTTCCTCAGTCCAAGATGATTTTTCAAATAAGAGTTCATGATGTGAGTGTGTGTTTGTGTTACACATATATGGTAGGCTACAAACAGCATAGCCTGGTATAAGAATTAAGAGCAAGGTAGCTTTAGAATTAAGTCAACGTTGATTTAAAACATGGCCTGTTCTTAACCCCGTGACAGCATGGACCTGAACTGTCAACACCTAAATGAGCAAGGAAACAATTATCCCCGAGAGACTACATAAAGGAACATAGCCTTGCTGGCACCCTCATTATAGTCTAGTGAGACCTTAGTGGACTTCGAGCTATAAAATTATAGGATAATAAATTTGTGTTGTTTTAGGCACTTAACATCCGTGGTAATTTGTTATGGTAGCAATAAAAACTAATATGCCAAGCAAATACTAATCTAACAATGACTGGTGATTATCACTAAAGACAAATGAGTGAAATAAAATGGCTTCAGAATGCCATGAGCATAAAAGAATGCATCAAGAAAGAAGATGCAGGAGATAGGCCAAAATTGAACTATAGGTCTAATCTTAGGTCTCAAAGAGGTCGATTTAAGAAAACAGAAGTATTTAGTAAGATATTAGGACGTGAATGCAAGGTGGCTCCGTGGGTCCCCAAATTTGAAAAATATTCCACCAGGGCATCAATGGCACCATGGTTTCATTTTCTCTCCTCTCCACTCAATGATTCATCCATTCTAGAGAGTTATTTCATATGCATTATATATTATGAACTGTATGTGGTACGGGCCGGGGGGAAGACTAGAGGGTCAGATACAAATCTGCGTGACTTGAACCTTGACTTTAAGCGGCTCACGGTTCATATCACTGACAAATGTCCAAAGTGGTTTTTGATGCATAAATATGGGAGCCAGTAACTCAGACTGAAAGAGTGGGGTCCAAAAACTTTAAAGTGAAGAAAAGTCCTAAGCCTGGTCATGAAAGGTTGACATTCTGATTCAGATAAATGTTTCAACAGTCTTCTTGATTGAGTGAATCTAGTTTCTTTTTTATTTGTCTCTATACTGAGTAGTTTGTTTCTTTGTTTGTTTCTACAAATTACACCTGTTATAATCAAATCAGACCAGCTCTTGACAAAAATTTCAGTTCATCCTGATTGCCTCTAGAGGTTGCTATTGCCACATATGCCAATATGGCAGACACTAAGTATTGGACAGTTTTTATAAAGAACAAGCCGCTAAAGGCCTAAAAGTGTTTCACTTGATTGAGCAGTACAAAGTTCTTCCTATAAGTTTTCCTCATGAAATTTCTTTCCTGAAAAGGGAAGACGTAAAAACTGTTCCTTCCAGATCCCTTCGACTACTACCGGTGTTGCAAAAAAATGTGACAGAAAATCTGGTGAGATGAAAAAGCACCACAAACGTTTGATACTCATTTCCATTTCTCGCAAAGTAAAAATTGAGCTATTTGCTGCATTTATAGGAAACATCTTAACGCAGTCAGCTCCAGGGACTATGCCATGACTGGTTTCAAGGAGAAAAAGAAGCTGAGTCCAACAAGAGCGTGAAAATATGTATCTTAATTTTTTCCAAAATTCCCTTTACAAAATGTTTAAATATATCACAAGTCAATGCCAATATCATTTGCATACTCACCTATTTTCGTCTTGTGTCATACTGTACCATTAGCACATTTCTATATGCAGCTAGACAGATGGCATGAGGCAATAATGACTGGCACCATTTCCGTTAGCAGCACATTGATGTTAACGAAGGTCAGAGACTGGCCAGGATAGCCCAAGGCCACTTTCCCATGAGTCACACATAGATAGTCACAGCACCTTAAATGCGTACCCATCTGGGGGCGCCTGGGCGGCTCAGTCGCTTAAGTGTCTGACTTTGGTTCTGGTCATGATCTTGCGGTTCATGAGTCCCAGCCCAGTGGTGGTCTCTGTGCTGACAGCTTGGAGCCTACAGCCAGCTTCAGATTCTGTGTCTCTCCGTCTGTCTGCCCCTCCCCTGCTCGCTCTCTGTCTCTTTCTCCTCTCAAAAATAAATGTTAAAAAAATTAAAAATTTTTTCTTAAATGTGGACCCATTTTAATTTACATAAAAATACTTATAATACTAAGGTATTAAAATCAGTAATAATCTCATGCTTAAATTTGTCACTTCAAAGCAAGAGGGACACTAAACCACACCAGGTCAGAATGTTCATCTTTGAAGTTTTTGTAGTAACCAAGTCTCCAGAGATTTGCTATTTTATTGAATTTGCTATTAATTAAATGGACAAGTAAAGTGCTCTCCTGGAGCATAAAAGATTTAACACCACTTAATGTAATATTGATTTTCTTTAGATCATATCTAACATAAAAAATACTCTTGGGATTTCTTTAGTTACAGCTTTCCTTATTTGGTTTTATTCTTTCAAAATTAAAATGATGACCATAGCCGGTTATTAGAAACAGAATTCATGCTTAAAAATTAAGTTGGTTTCAGTTGAGTACATTTATGTTGCTAAGAATGTGCCTTCTTCATAGTTAAATTTTACTTGTTTGCATCAACCTCAAAGGCCACAAAAGACATTCTCAAAAAGGCTAAGGGAAAACGTTGCCTACCTCATTTAAGATTATATATATAAAGTTAATTATTCATTCACATGGTTGTAGTGATGTATTCAGGGGAACAAGAGTTTCATATTAAAACTGGTGTTCTGTTTTATTTCTAAATGTACCCATGGGAGTAGGATTACAAAAAATAAAAAATAAAAAAAAAGACCTGAATGGTCACTTACAAAGAAGTAAATACATAAAAGAGACATAAAAAATGTAAATACATGTATTTCACCATAGTGGATTCCCAGAAAACAATAAATCAAACCTCCAATAGGCTGACTTCATTCTTCTTAGCTTTACAATGTTAGGAAAAAAAAGGGGGGGTAAATAGAGAATGAGTCCATTCATCTATTTTCCCTCAAGATGCCAAAAAGGTTGGTTAGGTTTTCAGTTCACTTCCTAATGTTATGATATCATTTTACTGCTTTTTCTACAAGCCATATGAATGTATTTTTTCTACTCAGGAATTCTGCTATCCATAAGTCCAATTCATCTTGTCACCTAGCATTTACAGAAGAAAAGTTAGTGCTCTCATCCTGGGAAACTGTGCTGGAGTTCTGGATTCAGTACAATCCATAGATTTAGGAGACAAATGAAAATTTATTGTTCCTTTGAGAAATAATTTGAAGTTCCGTATTTTCAAAGATCTTGGAATGGTTCAAAATAAATGCAAGTTGTCTCTATAATATGCACAGTAAAAATAACTTCATACATAATTACAGAGGCGAAGTTTCCAGGAATTAACTACCTCATTTCCCTCCTTCCTTGGCATCTAATGAAAAATCTCTAAATGATCCACATAAGTGGGTGGAGTAAGTTCTTTCCTTGAAAATTTTAAGAGAAATTTTTCAGTCTCCGAGTAGCCTTATCCTAGTGAAGGGGGAAAAGGGAGTTGCCTGTGTTATTTAAAAACATTACTGAAGTGTAGATCAGGAAAAAATCTTCAAAATCAAAATTTAAACCTCTATTATTTTAAAGGAAGGAGGATGAGATACAGTATTTCCACTGTTTTTGCTTATATTTCTGAAAAACATGACCAACCCTAACATTTGTTTATAAGCAGCATGCATTTTGAAACATGTTTTGTCAATTTTATAAGAAATAAGTCATTTTACAATTTGAACATAAAAAATTTAAACAAGCAGGCTCTAAATAAAGTGGAAACCTCAACCTCGTATAATGGGAAGAACCGAGGTTGGAGTATGAACAGCATGAGATCAAAACAAGTAAGAAGTCAGCACTTGAATGCTAGTCCTCCTGCCTCTTGGTGCTACTTCTTGCAAAATAACCTTCAACTGAAAAGATACAGAGAACCTTTTTAAAAAGAAATAATGTAAGGGTCTATTTAAAAAGAAATTATATCAGAGTCACTAAAACTATTTCACCGGTAATACTGTTAAAACTACATATAATTATCACGATCATCCTCTCAAGAGAAATACTTAAAGAAAAAAAAAGACAAATAGCCATAAAATTATCTGCCTAAATTTTTCACTTATTCTACTGCTTTTAAATTCAGGTTTAAAAAAAAATAATCCTGGTTGTTTTGTGAAGAACAATTATCAATTATTCAAAGAGAAAACAATGCTACAATTCTAAAAAGCTCATGTTCCCTTACTTTTCAATTTTAAAATTGCGGGTAATAGAAACTGGTATTTTGAATGTTAAGAGAACCAGTTCCTTTTGAAATTCAAAAGTTAAAAATAAAACAAATGGTGCATTTTTGTCTAAGAAATATTATAAATAATTTAGGGAAGTATTAGAATTTCACAGCTGTTCAGGAAAATCCTCAGAGTTCCCAAAATAACACTTCGCACAAACATTGAAGAATTTTAGATCTGTCATCAATCCCAGATTGCTCCTGGTGGGCTGGCCAAGTCACAATGTTGTGCTTTAAACGCCAAAACCTTGAGCCAACATGAATTTGAGGAAAATCCTACTGCAGGCTGAACAGAGGTGCTTATAGAGGAACATTAGCGTGTATGAACCGAATGAATGAGTGAAACTGCCACCAGACCCAAATTAGGGAAGGAATGGGTGTTTCCAGCAAACAATAACAGAATATGTGTTTTTTTTAATTTTTTTCTGTTTTTATTTATTTTTGAGAGACAGAGAGAGACAGCATGAGGAGGGGAGGGTCAGAAAGAGAGGGAGACACAAAATCCAAAGACAGGCTCCAGGCTCTGAGCCAGCTGTCAGCACAGAGCCTGATGCGGGGCTCAAACCCACGAACCGTGAGATCATGACCTGAGCCGAAGCTGGATGCTTAACCAACTGAGCCACCCAGGCGCCCCCAGAATATGTGTTTGATATTCAACTAAGATTCCGAAGCATATTTCAGCAGGCTCATAATTTAAATCCTGGCTAACCTCTAAGATGGAAAATTGCTCACTTATTTATTTTCCAATAATCAACCTTGGCAGCTTTCCATGCTCATTGAAATTTTATTTTATCTCTGTAAAATTATTGGGGAGGTAAAGAATGCAATAATAAGATGACACCACTAGGAATGAATTTGTAGCTATAGAATGACTTGGGTTTCATTCCCCAAGGCTATATATTATTCTCCTTGAACATGGCCCATTCAGAGTTCTTGACTTATCCATAAATATGTACATAAGTGTACACACATGTAGTAACACCAACATAAAAAATACAGTGGAAAACAATACACAGAGAACAGATCCCATTATGCATTCCTGCATGTCAAAGCACCCCAAATTGATTGGCTTAAAACAATAATGTGTCTCTCATGGCTCTGGAAATTTTCTGGACTCAGGAAGCCCTTGGGTTGGAGTCACATGGAGCTGGGGATGGTGTCATCATAGTGCTCTACCAGGCTGTTTTCCCAGGACGGATCACTCAAGAGGCCGAGAGGGATTGTTGGCCCTTTGCTGGGAGTTCAGCCAGCAGTGCTGTCTGAGAGCCTACATGTGACCTCTCCATGTAGCTAGGCTTCCATTTCCTGCCTCTGGGGTCCTGGAGGGGGCCTCCCAAGAGCAACTATTCCAAGACACACAGGGGCAAACTTAAAGACTTCTTATGAACAAGTTTAAGAACTGTCAAAATCCTGCCATGTTCTATTGGTCAAGTAATCACCAAAGCCCACCCAGATTCAAGGTAAGGCAAATTTCAGAACTTCTGAAAATTATTTCAAGAAAAGCAAAAATATAATATGTGTTAAGTTCTTAATTGAGAGGCTGAGGACAGACAACTTCCAAGAACATCCTCTTTAGAACCATGACAAGTGGTCAGAGCTGCCCAGCCTAAGGCATAGTCAAATGATTTCCTGTATCGTAATTCCAGTAGCTATTTTATTGTTGCTTGGAAATTCCAAATAGAGATATCAGAATGATTATTTTAAAAGTTTCTATAGATACAAATAATATAACTTGTAAATTAATTAGTAACACTAATTTGCTATGCCATGTGATGGATATTTCAAACTATAACTCATCTCTAAATAAAGTTAGATAGCCTCATCTAAATGAGTTTTGTTATCTTTAATAGAAGAATTAATCTTGAGCTCTTATTGCATTTGCTTCCTATTGTGGTAGAAACAAGCAAGCCACCATTTTTCAATCTTCAAAAATGGTAATTACTCATTCCCAGATACAGACTGTCTGTATCTGTGGAGATACCATCATTAAGAGATTATACATGGTCTCTGGCTCCATGAAGTTTACATTCCAGCCTAACAAACAGGAAATGATAATACAGTGTGAGAATCACTAGGGCGGGAGAGACAGAGCGTCTCTGAAAACACGGACCACGGTGATTTCCCTGACTCAGGGCAGAGACTGGAGGGAGGAGGAGTGTCTCCCTGGACAAATAGGTTGACCAGGAGGGTAAGCAGAATTTATTTAGATGAAAAGCATCGGTAACAGTGCTCCAGACGAAGGGAAGAGCAGGTACAAAAACTCAGAGGACAGAGACAGATAAAAGCAAAGATTCTAAAAGATGTTCTGTTTGGCTAGGCTGGGGGAGAGGAAGAGGAAGGATGGATAGTGGATGCAAGCAATTTGAACTGTTTTAATTACTTTCTACATTTCCCAGTGAGTAATTGGAAAGCATCGAAGGGTTTAAGCAAGAAAATAATATAATGAGATATATTTGCATTTCAGAAAAACCAGTAGAATGGAGATGAGATTGGAAGAGTCTCGAGGGGAGGCTGGATACCCATCCCCCCTCTAGAGAATGACAGCTCCCATGGAAGTGTAGAGGACATGAAGAAAAGCGGTAGAATTCTCAAAATACAGTATTTAAGAAATAGACTCTAAGGATTTGATTACTGACTAAAATCAGGGGGTGAAAAAGAAAAGGTTTTAAACTCTATTTTTTAATGTTTATTTATTTTGAGAGAAAGAGTGCAAATGCAAACAAGACAGAATCCCAGGCAGGCTCCGAGATGTCAGCCTGATAGGGGGCTTGACCCCATGAACCATGAAATCATGACCCAAGCCAAAATCAAGAGTCAGAAGCTCAACCAACTGAGCTACCTACGTGCCTTTAAATGCTCTTTAAAATGAGACCCAATTTATCTTACTCTTCAGTGAAGGATTAAAGTCTACAAAAAAATAATGTTTTCTTAATTAATATAAAGTGTAAATTTTTATATGTGAATGAGGATTTTAAGACAGTTTATGAAAATCAGTGGCTTTATTTTATAGGATCTTAAAACAATTTAAGAACATCAGTTGCTTTATTTAATAATCAGACAGAAAAAATATTCATTTAATTTTTATGGAAATAGCTTACTCATAAGGTAAATACCTACTTTTAAGAAAAGCATTATTTTAATGCATTCAATTTGCTGTTAAGATATGCAATTTCAAAATCAGGGGGAAAAGAATTAGATAAAAATACAAAATATTGGTGATTCACAGTATTCTAACTTTCTATTTTCCTCATTTTTCACACACCAAGAGACAAATAAAATCATATTTGTAACTTAAAGACATATTCACTAAAGCTGCCTATTGACTTTGAGGAGAAGGGACATAGGCCTCTTTAAAATAATACTGTCCAGTGGAAACAAAAGGCAATTATAGCCACTAAAGCAAGCCACAAATATGAGCCACATGTGTAATGTTCAATTTTCTAGCATCCATGTTTAAGAAAGAAAAAAACAGGCCAAATTAATCTTCATGATGTATTTTATATAACTTGGTATATCCCAAACATTATCATTTTAACATGCAATTAATATGAAATACTATCAGCTATTTTGTATTCTTTTTGTACTGCCTTTGAATCTGCTGTGTATTTTACACATAGCACATCACATTTTAAATATAGAAGTAGGGCCGCGTGGGTGGTTAAGTGTCTGACTTTGGCTCAGGTCATGATCTCATGATTCAGGGGTTCAGGTCATGGTATCCTGGTTCATGGGTTGGAGCCCTGCCTTGAGCTCTGTGCTGACAGCTCAGAGCCTGGAGCCTGCTTCAGATTCTGTATCTCCTTCTCTGTCAGCCCCTCCCCGGCTCATATTCGTGTTTGCGTGTGTGTACATTTGTGTGTGTGTGTATCTCAAAAATGAATAAACATTAAAAAAAATCTTCAAACACATAGTAGGCACACGTGGCTAGTGGATCCTATTGGATGGTGCAGTTCTAGAACCTAGAGAAATGCAGCAATAGGCTGCTTGCTCTCTTCCTAGGCCATTACAAGTTTAGCAGAAAGCCAATGAGTAAAGGTTAAAAAAAAAATTTGTAAGATCTTTTGCATAGCTGTTTTCTTATGCAGATGTAACCATTGAGAACAGAAGTTAAAATTCAGACAGAGGAATCATAAATTGAAAACTTTGCTGATACGGTGCCAAAAGGCAGCGAAAGTATTAAAAAATGGAATTATATATTCAAAAATCCAAAATTCCAATGAAGTTTAAATACCAAACTTTACTCCATTTAAAATAACTCATTTACATACAGCCTCTTAAAGTTCAATTTAAAAATCTGCTGGCAGCTATTTCATTTGGAAGTGGCAGGGTGGTTTTGTTTTTTTTTGTTGTTGTTTTTTTTTTTTTATACCAGTAGTTCTGTAAATCCAAGGCAGGGGTTTGCAAACCAGTTTCCATCTTGATTTAATGCTGTTTTAAGTTTGTAAGAAAAATGTCACTATGTAAACAGCAGACATTTTGATTAAACACTAAAGTTCTTATTTTGGCTGTTAAATCAATAATGCAGCTGGATTGAAAGTAGTTTACATTCCCTCAAAACTGGGCTTGGGTTCAGCTAGTATTGCACTGACATCATTTTCCAGCAAGATCTGGCTGCTTTCAGCAGCCGGTGTAGAAATACCCTTTACAAACAACCGCATAATTTTCAACCTTAACACATTTCGAGAAGAGGGTCTTACAAATGCCTGTGCTTAAAATAGGGCAGTCAATCCAAAAATAGCCTCTCATCTAACGTGCAATTTACTAGTAAAAACTTTTAAGGTAATTTAAACAAGAATAGAAGACAAAGGCCTTTGGGGACATTAGTTCTTTCATTTCACCTGAACCTGACTTTGGAAGCGCCTTCTATTCTCCTTTCCACAGTAGACTAATTAATATGTAACTGGGAGCAATCCTTCTCACACTTGTTTTGAAAGCTCCTGAAAGCCAGGGTGCTTTCTCCTAGGTGTTGGGCCCAGGTCAAACTTCACAGATACTGATATACTATTTAATTATACAACCTAGGAATACCTTAAAAGAGAAAATAAGACCATATTATATACACTTACAACATAAAACCACAACTACCGGTCCACATAAACCATTAAAAAGGAGGCCGTGAAACAGACCACAATAGGCCATGTTGAGATTTTCAAAGAGCATTAATTTACAACTTGAATATTCAAGATCAGCAACCGAAACGTAAAGAAAAAATATGAAGCAAAAAATGCTAAAATGTACTCAAGACCACCCAATAGCCATAATTTCATGTGAGCCGGAAAAAGTCCCTATGATTCCATTACAAAAGGAAGACACTCTCACTTAGTTGGCTGAGCAAAAGCATTCTAAATCCTCTCCTTAAGAGTCACTGACTTAGAACTTTTAAGTACAGGACCTCAAATTGCTTACCTGTAGAAATTCTCTGACATTAGATCCCAGAACACGCAAGATGGTATCATAACCAGATTCTTGACAAAAGACAAAAAACATCTTCCCAAACATTTGAAGGATTTCTCCAGCATTGAGATCTATGTTATAGGTTTGAGAAAACAACAAGAAAACATATTATAGCTAGAATATTGCTAACGGGAAGGATGAAAATAGATGCATAATAAAAAAGTTAAAATATCCTCAATTTTTGTGCAAGTAGACATAGATCATGAGAGAAAATTCTGGCCTGAACAATACAATGAAATCTGTGAAGACAGTACATTGACACATAAGTAGAGTAGATTTGTACTTAAATGTGAAATAATCAGTTTCTCAGTTTTCACCACAAAGTGCTTACTTATTTTCTAGCTTTTTAAAGCAGTTATTTACTGTATTAGCTTAATTTTTCTGAAAAGTACGGAAGGAAAACCATCAAGAATGCACATGACTTAATATTGTGGTGAAAATTTTTTTTCTGTTAAATACACATATTTAATAACTTGACTGCACATAGTATGTCCCCCAATAGTCTCTGTTTTCTTTCTTAATGTTCAATTATTAATATTCCCTAAAATCTTTAGTTGTTTCTATAATATCAATTTTAGTTGCTATCTCATTAACATAGGGACAAAACAATTTATTTAATCAATTTACTCTTACAGAAAACTCAGATTTTCCATTTTGATAATACAAGTAATGCTGAAGTGAAAACATAGATAAATCTTAATGCAAATAAATCTAATAATTATGAAAAATTCCTAAAGGGTTTGTAGGTGTATTATTAAAGAGACTTTAACTAATGATGCAAAACTGCTCTATACAATGTTGTCTTAGGTTACCATCAGATGAAAAATGTGTGCAATTTCTCCTTTAACTCTACTTTTGACTACATGAAGCATTTAATTTTGTAAAATGCCAATTTGTTTGAAGAAATTATTTCATATTTGTTTCAGCTTTGACTACTAATGAGGCTGAATATTTTTATTATTAACAATTTACTGTACTTTCTTTGTAATTCTGTATTCTGTAATAGATATTTGCTCTTCTAGTTAGTTGTCAAAGCTAAAAAGTGTCTTTTTATTCTATCCAAACTGTAGACTAATTGTAAATTAAGCACTATGACAATAACTTTGAGAACTTTTTTCGTCCAAGAAGCTGTTTTTAAATTTTGTCTACTTCATGTGAGCTTTCCCTGATGTAGACCTCAGTTTCTTGTTTCCTTTACCAATAGCTAGCAGAACCCATGATTGCAAGAGGGATTTGAGGACAATATTTTTTGCATACTACCCTTTTGTAATTAGTATGTTGCTGACATCATAACTAAAGTTATTATTACATTAAGGGTCAATAATTTTTTTCCTATCCTAACAGATGGCTTTCTGTGAGGGGGTGCAGAGAGCTTCTCTCTTCTCTAAAGAGCTTGTAAAGAATACTAGAACTCAGTGTAGCCTGAGCCTTCCCTCCACCATTATGCAGTGCACAACCTGCATAACTGTACAATGGGATGTTGGTCCATGTATTCCTTTGGGCTTCTACGTGTAACTTAGCCAAAGAAGGAACATTACATTCAACTTACTGAGGACTTTACTCGCAGCAGCAACCAAATCGTAAGTTTTAGAATCATCATATATTATTCTGACAAGAAACTGTCCTTCTTCATCTAACTGTGCCTCTTTTCTGGAAAACAAACACAAGAGACAGGGGAGAAATGTTGAAATAAAAGAAATGCTACCACAGTTACAATGATTGTTTAAACAATGGTTTTATACCCGAAATAGGATATTTTTGGCAAGTTTGTTTAAAATCAATGTCATGTCCCTAAAAGTCTAGTGATGAAGAAGGAATTATTTCACATTCCCCTCCTCAAATTAAAATGATATATTTAAGTATATTTTACCAAGACTGACATTTATATAATACTCTAATGCCTGATGCGATACCTGATATTGAACAGAAGCAAGAAAAAACTTTTGGTTTAACAAACGGTTGGCAAATATTTGTTGAGTCACTACATGTGCCAGGCATTGTTCCAGCATTAGGGACAGAACCTTGAACAAGTTAAACAAAAATACCTGACCTCTTGCAACATATGCATTCTAGGAAGGGAGACAGACAGGCAGAAAACTAGTAAGTCGTGTGGTAAATGGTGTAAAGAAAAATAAAGACAGGTAGGGGGGTAGGGAGCTTGAGCACAAAAGCCAGGAAGCCGCATTGAGATACGGGCCACGGAGCAGAATGTGAAGAAGCTTTGGGAGTGAGCCCGGGGCCAGGTGTGGAGCGGGGAGGGGGGGGCGGGGAGGCAGGAGCAGCCTGGCGGAGGCCAGTGGGAGAACAGAGATGAGGGAATGGGTCAGAGCGGTAACAAGGAGGCCCGGGTGGACATTTACTTGAAAGAGATGGACGATCTGGGCTCTTGGGATACCAGCAGTGAGACAGGTGAAAGGACTCAATCATGCTGCTGCATTGAGACCAGACCAGGAGGGTCTAGGACAGAGGAAGGAGACCAGTTAGGAGGCTACTGTTAAAACCCAAGGGAGAAAGGCTGGATTCAGCATGGAAAACAGTGCAAAGAGGGAGGAGTTGTCCAGATCGAATTGACTCTGAAGGCAAATCCAACCTGATCTGCAGATGGATTGAACACAGGGTGTGAGAGGACACGGCACACAGATGACACTGAGGTTTTGGCCTGAGAAACTGGAAGGATGTTGTCACCAACAGCAAACTGGGAAAGGCCAGGCCGTTGCGGGTAGACTGGAGGGGAGTGGGTGAGGGGATGTAAGACCAAGAGTTCTGTTTTAAACATACCAGGTTTGAGGTGCCATGTGGACTGATAATATCTGCTAACATGTCCTTAGCTTATTAAATACAGTAGCTCAAAATATATATAGTACTTGTTCATTTTTAATAACTGTCATATATAAATATATTTATTTTGATAGGATTTGGATTATTTTCCTCAAACACATATCCAAAGGAGAAATCTATTATTCGCAACATTGCTAGTGGTGGAAGGGAACTGACAAGTTTGCAGATATCTTTTCCAATGTTAAATTCACAAAAATACGTGGAGCTTGGTTATCAATCTGACTCTGAATCCATTTCCTCTAAATCCCTGTATGCTGCCTGTCGCAGAATGTGAGACCAACTAGGCGCGATCATCAGGGGAACCTGAAACACTGTAGCTCAAATAGTTCCTTTTGAAATGCAGTCAAAACAGGCCACAGCGCCTTCTCTCTCTCTCTCCCTCTCTCTCTCTCTTTCTCTCTCTCTCTGGAAGCTGCTGTAATCTGTATCACAGCTGCATGGTTGGAATACCAGTGTCTGCTCAGGGGAAAACTCCAAATGGTGGGATGTCTTAGGTGCAGTTGTGATGGAGATAATCTTAAACAGTATCCTGTGTTCGTTAAAGTAGACTACATATTTCCCTGCAGTTATACATAATACTGCATGTAAAAGACAAAACTAAACAAAAGCACTGATTTCCCAGGCATGGAAATCTGGATTTCAGAGCCCAGAATTTACCAGATGAATGAACGTGGACAAATCACACAAAGCACATGAGCACTAAACCCCCATTTTTAAAAACAAGAGCAATAATATAACTCAGCTTCGACACTATAAGAGATACAGTATGCAAAGGTATGCTCTAAGTTGTTGAGGATTGAGTTGTTGTTATTATATTATAAATATACACACACATATATATAGTGTATATGTATATATACACACACTAACATTATATATACATATATATGCACTGTAAGAGATTCAGTATGCAAAAGTATGTTCTAAGTTGTTGAGAATTGAGTTGTTATTACATTATATATATATATATATATACATACATACATATATATACACACATTGTATGTATTTAATTAATTACAATAGGGCTACTTATGGCTACATATTCAAAAAATTAAAAAGTTGTATATAAGATGTGGAAATCTTCCTTTTACTGAACATGCACAGCTATTAAATAAAAGAAACACATGTTCCAAACCTTAAGTGTTTTTAATACCAGAAGTCAGTGAAATATTATGAAGATATATATAAACACTGACTTATCTTTTGATAAATGTTATTATGTGTCATGCACATTATAATTTAATTGTGTAAAAATATAAAATACAAGAAAGAAAAAACTTTTTAAAAATCCTTCATTATTCCAAGATAATTACTGCCACTATTATATTCAAGTTGTTCATGCTTGAATACACTTGCATGTAATACCATGGACCACACTACACTGCTTTAAAACCTCCTTTTTAGACTTAGTATTTGATGGACATCTCTTTATGTCAATAAATATATTTCTATATTTTGCCTAAAATTGCATTGTGTAGACACACAGAAATTTTAGTATCTATCTAGTTTGCTTTTATTTTTTGCAAGTATAAACAATGTTTTGTTGAGTACCTTTGTAGCTAATAATTGTATTTCTATGTAAAAATAGAATACATTACTAGAAATGGGATTGCTGATTTGAAGGATATGGACAGCCTAATTTTTCCCATTTTTGCCAGTAACATTTTATTACAAAATAACATTGCTCAACAGATTAGAATTTTGAAGCCTCTGGGGCAATTGGATGGATCAGTTGGGTGAGCATCTGAATTCAGCTCAGTTCATGTTTGCACCATTCATGGGTTTGAGCCCCGTGTTGGGCTCTGTGCTGACAGCTCAGAGCCTGGAGCCTGCTTCGGATTCTGTGTCTCCCTCTCTCTCTGCCTCTTCTCCACTCATGCTCTGTCTCTCTCTCTGTCTCTCAAAAATAAATAAAAATGTTTAAACAAAAAGAATTTTGAAGCCTCTAATTTAGGGCATTCTAATAAAATATAGATATATTTTTAATCAACTATAATATAATAAAGTATAAATTAATTCATCTTCTCACTGTGCCCTATCCTCTCTCTTCCAATGGGGTAAATAAAAAGACATAAATTTATGTAATAAACTTAGCTTCTCGGAAACACTCACTAACCTATAACACTAGTTAAACAAATGAGGTGCAAGTAGTGTACTCAGTTCCTCTGCATAAAATAGAAGAACTGCCATTTCCTTAGAAATCCCCTAACCATGAGTCAATGTATTCCTTCTGTCCTTTCTCTAGTTTTAATAAAATAAGCTTCCTTATCTTTTAAGCTTCACTTCCTGAAATGATCAGATCCACATGTTCCCTGGAGAGAGGTTGAAATATAAATTAAACAGTAGTACAAGGAAGGAAATCATCATCTTCTTGGGAAAATGTTACACTAAATCCTAATGAATTATTTAAAATCTTAGGATTCCTTATTTACATTTATTTTAGAAATCTTCTGGAATTTTGGGCAGCCCTTTAATTACTCCCCCCCCCAACTCCAGGAGTAGTATTTTGCCACAAATTTTGGGGCACCTATTATGCCCGAGGCACTTACTTAAATACTTTTGATATCACTGAAGAAAATAAAGATCACTGCCCTCATGAAACTTACATTTTAACTGGCAGAAAGAATGAGCAATAAACATATCCTCAAATTTCATAATCTATCATGAGGTGATAAATGCTACAAAAGAAAGGAGATTAGGATAAAAAGATGAGAGTAAGGATGTAGGAAGAAGAGGAAAGATGCCATATTAAATATGTGATTCTGAGAAGCTTCCGTGGAGAAATTATTTCCAAGTGAGATTTTAGGAAGTAAAATTGATCTCCATGATCTAATCTTTCCGGACCCATTTCCTTCTTTCTGTAGCTCATTCATCTTTTTCCCTCTTTGGGGGAAAAGTGAATTGGAGATATCACAGACACTTTCATGAGAAATGGTTTAATACGTCAGACTGAGCAGGAGAATTTACAGTGCAAAAGGAGCAATAAGCAAAGAAATTCATTTCAGGCAATAGGGCCACTGAAGCTACTAGAAATGCTTGCTCAGTGTGTCTCAATTCTGAATACTATTTTTCTTCTAACTTCTGGAGAAATTTATATTTGTTCAGACTTTATACTGTCAATGGTTTATCCACCAGAAGGTGCAGAGATGTGAAAACAATAATCTCTCAGATACATCTTCAAGATCTGTCTGCCACTATTTTTTTTGAAGGAAGCTTCAATAGGCTTCCTTCTGACCTTATGCTCTTCCTCTCTCCTTGGTTTTGGAGATGCTTTTTCACAAGCTACCTACAACCACAAAGGGTAACCACCAAATGTAAGAAAAGTTGGGAAGTAAGTTAATATTAAGGTTATATAAATGATTTATATAATCCAGGTAATATGACCTCACCTCATAATTCTCCATAAGTTTCTAGCTTTTATTCACAAAAGCAAGAGTAAAGGATGCATCAAGTATATATATAACATTTAACAATATTTAAGGTTTATTTTCTTGATAGAGTTTCTCTTGGGCTTAAATTACCCAAATTCAGCCAAGTACACTAACCACATTTTCTAGACTCACGTATCTTTCAGAATACATTTCTGAGCATGAACTTTGTTTAAATTGCTGCATACACAAAGCATTATGTTATTCCATGTTCTTTAAACATATTTAGTTTAAATTTATATTTAGTTTAAAAATATATATTTGGTTTACACATAAAAACACACAGGTTTTTCTGAGACACATAATTTAAAATTTTCTCAATGTTTCCCACTGACTGAATGCCCAATACATCCAGCTGACAGAAATCTAGTTGTTGAAGACAATGAAGGAAAAGGGGCAGGAGGAGGGAGATTAAATGGTAGGTGGAAGAAGAGAAGGAAAGAAATGACAACCAAATATTGGAAATTTTGATTTGGGGGCCAAAAGAGTCAAACTAAAGGTTCACTTCATTTGTTGATTAGATAGTAAGTTTTCTTTTTTTTTTTTCCTAATGTTTATTTTTGAGAGAGAGGGAGACTGCAAATAGGGAAGGGGCAGAGAGCGAGGGAGAGAAGGAATCAGAAGCAGGCTCCAGGCTCTAAGCTGTCAGCACAGAGCCCAACATGGGGCTCTATCCCACAAACTGTGAGATCACACACTTAACTGACTGAGCCACTTGGGTGCCCATAGATGGTAAGTTTTCTTAATTCAAATAGCCAAAAGCAAGTAAGTTCTATCTCTCCTATGGGCTTTAAAAATAAAGACCAAATTCTCACTTGGAGATGAAATGAGAAATCATCATGGTCTATATATCTGAGGCCACAAAGCATTTAAAAATTATGTTGATATACATGAAAACATTTCCCAGTAGCAATTTCCCACTTTCTTTTAAAAACGGCTATTCATTGGAATGTAAACTGATCATTTATTTACACTAATTGCCTTTCCCCCAAAGAATAGTAGGTATTTTTATTGTGGTGTTTTGTGGTTTTGTGGTTTGGGGTTTCACCTTCTGCTTTTCTAATCATTGGTTCCAAACCCATGTGCCTGAATAGAGCATTGTGCTCAATAAATTTGTACACGTTTTAAAAGAGGTGAATGATTAATTAAACACAGTTCCCTCACATGTTTCTAAACTGTCTACTAAAAATCAAACAGTCAAACATTACTGGCAAAAGTGAACAGTTTGTTTTCAAACTACTATTTAATTTTTAAAGTGTGGGCACACAATTGTCAGAAAAATCCAGGCAACATTTCTCATAACTCCATACTTAAAGAGATATTCCTTTTTTAAAATAATAAATGTTTGTTTATTTTTGAGAGAGAGAGAGAGAGAGAGAGAGAAAGAGAGAGAGCGAGCGTGTGCAAGCAGGGGAGAGGTAGAGAGAGGGAGACAGAGGATCCGAGTGGGCTCTGCGCTGACAGCGGAGAGTTGAGATCTTCCTTCACTGTAGAATGGGAACATATAAAATCTGAATTCATATTCCATCACTGAAGTACCGCTGTTAGACACTTTTCAGGTAAGCTTAGTAAACTATAGAAGGACCTGGCTTTCAGGTAAAGAAATTTCCCAGAGAGGCATGAAAACAGGTGTTCTGTGATGGTAGACCCTAGATACGAGTATCTTGAAAATAAAGTTTCAAAATAGGATGTAGCCTCATAAGGAAAAGGCCAGCACACCGGAAACAAGCAAACTAACCGATGGCATTTTAAAGGGTACTGAACCTTTAAAAACCATTATGACAGAACATGCTTAATTAAAAGACAGACTATAGATGCCGTCTTGACAATAACCCCCAGCGTGGCCTATGTTAGTGCCCTGCAAGGGCATCATAAATGCTGAGCGGTGTCCAACTGTTAGTATAATTAAAATCCACCACTCTAAAAACAGGTAACTATATATGATATCTAAACAGTTAAAAATTCACATTTTTGAGAGGCTGTGAAGTATTAATGACCTCTCAATTTTCAATGGTTGATTCCCACTAAGTCTGAGTCCCTAGAGGAACTGGTCTGAGGGAGCTGCTGAGGGGAGAGACAGACCCTTTAAATGCAGTGACAGCTTTCTGCTTGGAGTCTCTTACAGTTAGTCAAGGTTCCTCTTAAGTCAAGGTGTTCACTCATCCAAGTACTGTAAACAGTAACAGTAAATGCTGTCAAGAGTGTCACAGATTGAGGCAAAGTGACATCACTCTTAATATATAATTGCATTTTTTTTCCTTTGTGCAGGTTGCCATGAGAGTCTAACGAGAGTCTCATTGGTAATTGCCTGAATTCTGAAAACACATCCAGAAACATCTCACATGAATGCTTTCCAGTAGCTTCATCAGACACATGAATTCACTTAGGTCTCTGTGTGTGCACTTCATCATCAACTCACCTTGTGAGCAGAGTCACAACTCTTCTAAAGATAAATAGGTTGCTCAGAATTTCTGAGGCTCTGATGTTCTTCAATAGATGTGCTAGTTGGTGAATAAAACCTCCTTTACGAATGTCAAAGCTAAAATCACTCTTCTAAGTGCCTGGAAAGTCCAGGAAAACAGAACAAAAACAAAGCATCTTGCCAATGCCGATGCTAAACTGGTTTCCTTTGGAAAGAAGGTCATTGGTCTTTCTCTTTAGGGAAAGGCACATATATGATCATTGCAAGCCTACCTATGTTCACATCCCTGCTCTGATGATTAATGGCTGAGGGATTTGAGACAGGGTTTGAAAGTCTTGAAGACTCATTTCCCTTATTTATAAAATCAGGACAACAAACAAGTCTAAGGTCTGCGGTGGTTGTGAGGATTGTGAGCCAATGAGTATAAAGCACTTGGGTCTGTGACTGAGGAGCCATATGGTAAGTGTGCAATAGATATGAGCTGTCACCTTCAAAACCGAATGACACGAGGAGCGTTTGCATCTGGGTTTACCTTTAAAATTGGCATTACATTTACTGACAGTTTATAGCACTGACTTTAAACAGCAGCACATCTACCCAAACTGACTTTTAGACACTTACTAAAGGATTCAGTCCAGTCTAGTAGCTGTTTTTTTGGACTATGAAATTGGTAATCCAACAGCAGTGTTTTTAATCCCTTCATTATATCTATGTACATAGGGAAATGACACAAAAGATCTCTGACTCCTCCAAAAGGAGATGCTACAATATACTGCTCTATCTTCTGCCTTTGTTGATGTGTATATAAAAAAAAGTCCATATCAACAGAGCTTATATTATGTTAAATAGTGGTTGTAAATGTCATCATTCTGACATAATAAATACTGGTTACAGAAAAAACATCTGTGAATATATATGTGTTCTACTCTTTAAAAATTGAAAATGTGGATAATATATACACACATATATATACACACACATACACATATTTTTGTATATATGTATATACATGCATATATACATACACATACACACATACACATGGGGAAAGAGAGAGAGAGAAGAAAAGGACAACAATCTATCAGGCTTTTCCCTAGGTCATTATTACAAAAGCTAGAATCTACTCCGACAAAACGAACATTAACCAATAGCAGAAATACATAATTATAAACCCTGGTATGTACTATGAAGAAACATCACAGTTTTGCATGTGAGAGAAGTTTTCCCTTATGAGGTAACTTGTTCTGGGGCGCCTGGGTGGCTCCATCACTTGAGCATCCAACTTCAGCTCAGGTCATGATCTTGCAGTTCATGAGTTCAAGCCATGCATCGGGCTCTGGGCTGACAGCTCAGAGCCTGGAGCCTGCTTCAGATTCTGTGTCTCCCTCTCTCTCTGCCCTTCCTCCACTCACACTCTTGTCTCTCTCTCTCTCTCTCTCTCTCTCTCTCTCTAAGGAATAAACATTAAAAAAATTAAAAAATAAATAAAAACAAAGTAACATTTGTTTTGCCATCTCAAGGCTGAGACATATCTCCATTTATGGGTAGGGGGTGTTTTTCTGACACATACAATTCAAAGTTTCAGGAACTAAAAACTGGCCTATTGAGGCTGAATCCTGAGAGAAAGCAGGAGCTGTGGATGGAAAAGTCCCTGTTTGAATGATTTGAAAACTGATGACAAGGAATTCCAAAAAAGCAACAATTTAATATTTCAGGATTCAATGAGGAATGACAAGTAAATCAGAATAGGCAATGGACCCAAAGCCACAGTGGCAAAGAGGTACAGAAAATACTGTGGAATATTTGCCTTTTACCTGGAATAGAAAGATCTCGTAGGTGGAAGTAGATGTCAGTGTGGGCACCCTTTCTCATACCTGCCAATAAGCTCTTTCCATGGGGCTCTCCCAGAACCTGGAGCATGTCTGGCGAGCGACCTCATTATCTTTTGACATCAAAAAGGTGCTCCGTTTTACTAGACCAAAAACACCATTTTCCCACCATTTCCTCTTTAATGAACAAGGAAGAAAAGAAGCAGATGGAAATGCTGTAAGTACTCATGTCTTCAGAGTTGTCACCCTCTGAACTGGGCCAGATGTACCGATTTCCTAAAGTGTGATTTCCTGTTGATGTGTACACACTATCAGCTCATCACTACTGCTTTCCAGCACACTGAAGAGAAGCATGTGTTCAAGTCCCTTATCCTGTGGAGAGGAGAGAGAGCCAAAAGGACATTGTTCCTTGCAAACAGTAGCAATGTCTTGCTAACATCTGCCACAACTATGTCTGGGTGTGTTAAAAGGGAGAATACAGATTTTCTAATTTCTCCTCTGGCTCAGATTTTACTGTGCTGAGTTCCTTCTCTGAGACACCTAATTAATAATATGTTTCTGTGATTTCTTTTCATTCTCGAAAATTATAGAAAGTACTTGCAGGTATTTCAAGTAAAACCAAGACCTGGCTTGATTTCAGGGGGATACTTCAAATCATCAAAGAAAAACCCCAATATACAGCTATGAGCTGGCCTCTCACCCACACATCAGGCTGCTCACCAGACACGGCCCAGCTTCTGGAAGAGCCCTGTGGAAAGAACTCACTGGCAGGTTTGTGAAGGGGTCCACACACGGACATCCACTTCCTCCTGCAAGAATAACTTCAAAGGCTAGTGAGCTTATCAGCTCATGTACTGTGCCTACCTCTATCTCTCCGGCTAACTGGCAAATCTTCCCACAGAAGAAAATCTCGGTCCTAACAATGATCTAATTTACCTATTTTTATCTGCATATCAATTTGTTTATTTGTCCTAAAGAAGTTTCTAGACTAAAGAAGTGTGACAATTAATATGGCTTTGTTTTTATATGTATATTGCATTAGCTCTCATTTCTATCTTAAGAGAAGCAGTAAACTTACACCAGAAGGGCAGGATTGGAATCCTGACCATTTAGTTTCCTACCTATAATCCCCTAGGAGAGTCATTTAACCTCTAGAAACTCAGGTTTACCATTAAAAACAAACATCAAACAACACTGTGCTCACTTATATGTGGGATCTACAGAGGGCAAACTCAGAGAAACAGAGTTGAGCAGTGGTTCCCAGTGGGGGAGGGTGGGGGAAATGGGGAGCTATTGTGCAAAGGGCAAGACAAGTCAGTTGTAAGATTAACAAGTTGATTATAACTAATAACACGGAGTCACAGACTTGAATGTTGCTGAGAGAGTAGGTCTTAAATGTTCTTACCAGAGAAAAGAAAGGGTAACTATGTGATAGGATAGAAGTGGTAGCTAATACTATGGTGGCAATCATTGTACACTTAATAAATGTGTCCAATCAACACATTGCACACCTTAAACTCACACAATGTTATGTGTCAATTATATCTCAATAAAGCAGGAAAAAAATGAGCTGGAAAGGTCTTTCCTATCTCAAATGGGTATTGTAGCACTCAACTGAAAGTGCATAGAGGAAAGGACTTTGGAAATTTTAAACAGTTTTTATCATATAGAGTACCATTAATATATAAAAACCTACTAGAACAAGGGCCAGAATGATACAAATATTTAATTCTATGGTCTCAATGAATATAAAAATCTATTAAAACATGGCAAAACATGGTGCATTATTTTGCTTTAATTTCACGAAATGAATATGAGGAGAATATGCTGCTACTCTTCCAAACAATAAGTAGGGATTAGGGGAGAGGGAACCAGCAAAACATAATGTAAGATTGATTCCAAAGTGAGACGTGAGCAGAAAATGAGCATAAAGAGAGTATTGGTCTTCCCCCAATCTGTGGAATAGAGTGGTGGGACATGCTAGACACGAAGAACCCCACCAGGGTGCTGTTAGAGCAGCAAAATAAAGTGCTAAGAATCAGAATGAAAGAAGAGAGCCTAAGAGGCACTTCAAGTTCAAAGAACTGGTCCCAGTTGCACAGAATGGACAGGGAGAAAAATAAGTGACAATGACAATTAAGTGACTAGTTATCCTACCCCAATGAGGGAACATCTAGTCTATGTGGACTTCAATGACCTACTGTTCCTCAAAAGAGAACTTCATTATCTTTCAGGTTAACTAGGGAAGAGAAAAGTCAAAAAACTCTGGTTTTAGAATATAATTAATAATAGCTACCATTTATTATTAAGCAGTTGCTTTTCAAAAACTGCATTAAACATTTTCAGACACTTTTCAGCATATTATAAGAACAACTCTATACGGTAGGTATACCGTTTTCTGACACGTGGAGGCTTGGAAAGTTTAGACAACTTGGAAAAGTCACAGAACTAGCTTATCACAAAGCACTTGCTAATATGAACCGTAACGACTGATTTATGACTAGCAAATTCAACTAGGTACATTTATTTCAAAACTGGAAGATCAGGATGTTTCTATGTTTGAGTTAAAGGCAGAAAATATCCTGATAACTCTGACAAGAGTTAGTAGTATGATAAGATTTGATTTGAAGCAAAGGAGTATAGCTTACTTGTCTACCCTCAGAGCCTAAAGTTCTACACTCTGCTCTTTAAAAATAAGCTTAACTAGACAATGAAAAAAATAAGCTTAACTAGACAATGAATGAAAAAGTAATCTGCCTGGCCTACAGGCACATGAAACGATGCTCAACATCACTCATCATCAGGGAAACACAAATCAAAACCACACTGAGATACCACCTCACACTGGTCAGAGTCGCTAAAATGAACAAATCAAGAGACTATAGATGCTGGCGAGGGTGTG
>NC_043700.1:67670102-67684463 GCF_006229205.1 Suricata suricatta
ATTTGTAGGAAAGTGGATGGACCTTGAGGGTGTCATGCTAAGCGAAATAAGCCAGGCAGAGAAGGACAGAAACCATATGTTTGCACTCATAGGTCTAACAGGAAAACAGGAGAAACCTAATGGAGGACCAGGGGGAGGGGAAGGGGGAAAGAGAGTTGGGGAGAGAGAGGGACGCAAAACTTGAGAGACTATTGAATGCTGAAAATGAACTGAGGGTTGAAGGAGAAGGGGGAGGGGGCAAAAGAGGTGGTGGTGATGGAGGAGGGCACTTGTGGGGAAGAGCACTGGGTGTTGTATGGAAACCAATTTGACAATAAACTATTTAAAAAAAAAAAGAAAAAGTAATCTGCCCTGCTGTAGGTGTATCAAATAAAACCATACTAAACACATGTAAACTCTTTATTCGAGGATGAGGATCAACAGCATTCTAGAAGAATTTGCTCCAACACGTATCAACTAACAGTGTGATTACATGATTCTCAAATCTTATACCAAAATGTTGATCCAAATATTTATCTCATACCTTTTAATAAAACACAGAAGGGCTAAGCCATGGACCATATAGCATTTTGGAGTTTCAAATCTATTTTTAATTCGTTGCTTGGCCTGTTCAACTCAAGACAAAATAATTCGTTTTTAGGTAGGTTTTTTTGGATTGTATTTTAATGAACTTTTCGTCGTCTTAGATTTCATCAGCGTTTGGAATCTATCCTTATGCCTCATTGAAGTTAAACCAATCTACATTTGCACCCATTAATTTGATGCAATTATTTGTTTTGCCAGGGAAGATGGGAGGATGACAGAGGTAATTAAATCTGGTACTTGGTTGCCTTTCTATTAAGTATCTCCTGACTTCGATTTCTCTGAAATCATGATTATTTTTTTTCATCATTTTGGAACCATGGCTTCTAGAAAAGACCATCTGAAAACTGAAAAGAAACCAATAAAAAAGATTTGAAGTAGATTCAAAGGTTTCTTTTGCTTTTTCATATATATTGACGGTCTAAATCAGAGGTTAGCGAACTACTGCCCCTGGGTTAAATCCAGCCCACTGCCGTCTGCTTTGTCTGGTCTGAGAGAAAGGAATAGTGTTCACAGTTTAGACAGTTACATTTTAACAGGTACATATCTACCTACCTAATATCCTCAACATTGACTCTTGGCCTAGAGCACCTGAATTATTTACTAGCTGGCCCTTCAAGAGAATGTTTGCTGACCCTTAATCTTGATAACTTTTTTTCTTAAAAAGAGGAATTAAAAGCTTGTGTGAAATGGTTATATGATTGGTAAGTGGATACAGAGTTTACAATGAAGCATTTTTGGCTCCTACCACTTAAAATTTTCTGTCTGGAATCTGTTACTTAGGGTTTTATTTGTCATTAAATGTTTGGCATCCTTTCTCATGAAGGATAGATGGCCATTTCCTACTAAACAAAAAAAAAGTGTTATATATAACTTTTATAAACATCAATTTATATAGTTTCTCAAAAAGACCAAAGAGGAAGATAGAGATATTTGGTACTTACTGAGACGCATACACACACACACACACACACACAATCACAGATTTCGTTTTTCATAAAAAGTTAAAACAGAAAGCATTTTGTACCATTGGCTGCAGTGATCCTGCAGGATGAAGTTGAGAGGAGGCATCAGAATCTCCCAAAGAGCCTTTTAAAGTTAAGCTCCTCCGAATTCTCCTCTCTACTCCCCTAGCAGTGAGAATGGCTTTGCGGTGCTAAGCAAATACTCTTCCAGGGAACACATAGTAACCCTTCAGAGGTGCTGACTGGGTTAGAAACCAATGAGCTGCTTTAATCCCTCTCAACACAGAAAATTAAACCTTTTCTTTATTCCAGATACTAAATGGTACCCAGCAAAAAGGGTGCTCAAGAAAAAAAAAAAAAAGATCAAAGTTAACATCTGTGCTACAACACTCCTTTAATTAATACTATTCCCATTGCAGAGATACATAATTCTCTCTTTCCAACCCATATGATTTGTTTTGTGTTACCAGAAAAAAAGAAAACATTTTGAGTAATTTATCAACAATTGAACAGATTAAGAATATTGCTCAGAAATAAAGAGAAATCGGGGCACCTGGGTGGCTCAGTCAGTTAAGTGTCCGACTTCACTCAGGCAACAATTTCATGGGTTTGTGGGTTTGAGCCCCGCGTCGGGCTCTATGCTGACAGTTCAGAGCCTGGCGCCTGCTTCAGATTCTGTGTCTCCTTCTCTCTCTGCCCCTCCCCCATTCATGCTCTGTTTCTCTCTGTCTCAATAACAAATAAAAACATTAAAAAAAGATAAATCAGTGTGTTAAAAGATACTGATGTCAGGATGCTTGGATGGCTCAGCTGGATAAGTGTATGACTTTGGCTCAGGTCATGATCTCAAGGTTTGTTAGTTCAAGCCCTGCATCCCGCTCTGTGCTTACAGCTCAGAGCCTGGAGCCTATGCCGGATTCTGTGTCTCCTTCTCTCTCTGCCCCTCCCCCACTTGTGTTCTGTCTCTCAAAAATAAATAAACATAAAAAACTTTTTTTTAAATAAATAAAAGATACTGATGTTTAATTAAAAATTAATGCATTGTTTTATAAAGTAGAATGCAACAATATTCTTAGCCTACTTAGACTACTATGACAGAGTTAAGTTCTCACACCAGTGGAGTTTGAATATTTTTAGATATTTTGATCTTCTCTGGGGAAAATATGGCCAATCCAAACAAATCATTTGATAATTTAATTTTTGAAAACTGCTGATACATTCTTCTTAAAGTATAATTTTTCATCTTTGTATTTAGCAGCGATTTAAATTGATAATGGGTAGGACATACAGCCTAAATCTGGTTATAACGCATAATGACTATTTAGCCATAATAGCTATCTTTTACTGTGCTCTCAAAATTTTAAACATACTGTCATAGCATATTCGTCCAGAAATTTGGGGATTTCTATATTACGGATGAGAACACCTGTGGGGAGTATGCATGATGCTTTCAGAAATTCACAAAGAAAGTGGCTTGAAAATAACCCTATATTTACGTTACACTGTCTAAAATCTTGCTTTTGAGGTCTGCCTTCTCTGTAACTCTACCAAGCAAAATAAGAATTATGAAGGTATTAACAAGGTAGACAGATTCAAATCCCAAAGGAAGCTTTAGTGCCTAAATACTCATTTGGTTTAAGCCATAATTTCCAAATCTCCACTTCTCTTTAAAATATGTAAATGAGTCCTGTGGGTAACAGAAATAGCTCATGGAACATGAAACCATGCTCAACCATACAAACCTAAGGAAGGGAAAAGTTTCATTCTAGTGCTTAATATTTAACCCTGGCCGTTTCCACGGAAACAGATATTTAAAAGACATCATTATCATGTAACTGCATAAAAAGACCTGTTGGGATTGACTGTTAATGACTGGAATATGTTCCGGGGGGTGGGGGAAGGAGTGGGGGAGGTGGAAAGCAAGAAGGCATCACCCACTTGATAAAACAAAATAAAATCAGTGAGGTCAGGAAATGAAAGTCAAGATTAACAATGTGTCTCTTCTGCCCAGATCGGTGTTCCAGTATGAAAACCCATATATGGTATATGGTTTTGCTGTAGCTAGTTGGTTGTGCTCATCCATACACGTTAAATGCAAATTCCACCAGAATAAGAGAGGAGAAAAAGAGAAAGAATTTTGTTAGATCCAAATGCTCAACATGCCCACAGAGATGACCCATCATTCCAAAAGGTTTAAAGTCTCAGGTGGCTGTGGTATTTCGGTCCACACCCAAAGTACTGGGCTCCCAGCGCTAGGATGCTCTCCTACAAGGCAGCCCTCACTACAGTAGACACCAAAATTTTGAGAAAATGAAAGAAAAAAACATTCCGATATTACTTTATTTCAAATGAATAAAATGCACTTGATCCAATTGCTCAATAAACCATCTCGAGAGAAGTTGAGCCTTTTGCACACTAAAATGGCTCAACTTCTTTCACGGGTCTGCGAGGTGTGTCAATCAGAAGGAGTCGAGGTTTTCCGTCTGTCTCTAAGGCCTTGGGCTCTTTGAACGTCGCGGAGGCCTTAGTGGTCCCCCGGGCCCCGCGCCGCGTGGGAGTCGCCCAGCCTGCAGAGCTCCGGAACCGCCCTGGCGCTGGCAGAGCATTCCCACGCTCTGGCCGGGTCGGGAGGCCGCGGTGACCCCAGGGGCTCTTTCGCCTGCCTTTCGCCCTCGCAGCCCCGCCCCGGCCGCCCCTCCTCTCCGGGTCCCAGCTCCGGAGCGTGGGAGCGCAGCTGCAGCCGGGAGCGGTGGGCGGAGGCATCCCCGAGGATGCGCGCCCACGACCCAGGCGGGAAGCAGAGGATGCAGCGCAGTGTGGGGTACAGAGCCAGGGCCGCCCCGGCCCCCCTGGGGGCCCTCACCTCCCTCCCCGCCCTCGCGCAGAGCCCGAGCTAGGGGCGCCAGTCACTTACTTGATGTCTTCCCACACCTCCGGGCCGTAATTGCGGATCACCAACAGCTCCAGCGCGTGATTCACAAATCCGTACTGCGGGGACAGGGGAATCCCGAGCGTCAGGGATCAGCAATAGGTGGGCAGGGGCTTGCGGGCGAGGCTGCAGCATCAGCTGCCACCGCTCCGGTTTAACCTTGTCCCCTCTTCCCGGCTCCGCTCGGTTTGGGATAGTCGGTGCTAAAGAGGGGCATCAGAGGCGCGCCACCCCCGCCCCAATAAAAGACAGATCCTCTCCGTCACCGGCCGCCCCACCGCCATGCCACCTTCTTACCCCTCCGCTCACCTGTCACTGCTCCGAGACAAGTCGGGGAAATGTGGCGAAGGGGACGCGAACCCGGCACCTCCCCGCCACTGGCCCTCAGCCACTCACGCTGGTGGGGTCCGCCTGAGCCGAGAAGCCCTCGCGCCCCAGCCGCACGTCCCCTTCCCGAGTCTAGGGAGTCGCTGCGCGATGCAGAGTGGCGGACCCTTCCCGAAGAAGCAAAGGCACTCACCCCCAGCGTTCCCACTACCCACCCCACCCCACCCTGCCCCGGACTCTGGCAAAAAGGAGAGACTGCTCCGGCAACCCATGGTGCGCTTCCCCGGACCCCGCGCCGAGCTCCGGTGGCGCGGCCGGTTCTCGGGCAACCAGGCCCGGCGCGGCGCGGAGTGATGTTCCAGCCCGACCCGGCTGGAAGCACTCACCATGGTGTCTGCGACCGGAGCCGAAGAGGCACCCACCACGCAGAGGCACGGCCGAAGGGACCCGGGTGGCAGCTGCAGCAGCGACAGCGCAACAGGACCGCGGCGGCAGCATAGAGCTGGAAGCGGCGCAGCAGCTAGGCCCGCCCTGATTGCCACCTCTTCGCAGCCAATGAAGAGTCGAGCCGCTGGAGGCTGGTCCTTGCCTCCCAGTTTTCGACCAATCAGCGAAAGAGGAGGGAATTCGGTTGCCCGCTGGGCTGCTGCGCTCCAGGGCCTTCCAACCCCCGCCCTGGTGACAAGGTCTTCTTTTGAGGCCATTACAATGACGACGGGAGAAGCTCCAGTCTTGCTTCTTGCATGAATTCTGGGTGAGGAAGAATGCAGCTGCTGTGGTCCCACCAAATGTATTCTTATGCAAAGGTTTGCCCTCAGGGGTAACAAAAACTAAGGAGGTGGTATGTGTGTGTGTGTGTGTGTGTGTGTGTGTGTGTGTGTGTGTGTGTGTGTGTGTGTTGCAATAGCCAACCCCCCAAAAGGAATACGTGCCCATAGTCAGCATCCTTGTGTTCATCCTTGCCTTGCAGATAAGCATTTCCTTTGTGGCTTGATCCCTCAACAGCTTTTGGTGAACTGAAAGCTAATAATACTGAGCTTAACACATGTTATTTGTAGTTAATGAGATTAGTTGAGTGAGCCAGCTAAAATATTCAGTTTGGTGAGCATAATAATACTGTTTGGTGAACATTGTGTCAAACCCAACTCTGTCCGTTACTGAACATCCCTACAAGATCCAGTGTTCTGTGTTTGATCCTGATGGGATTCCTGATCCTACACCATAGACAGTATTCATGAGTCCCAGAGCTTTTAACCATCCAGAATTCAATTTTCTTCCTCTTTCCCAGAGGTAATAGATGATCTGGAAAAAGCCCAGTACAAAATGAGCAATGCTTGAATTAATCTATCCCCCAGTCTACATTTCTTCCACCAGGCACTCAGGTTAGTTCAAGCTCTGAGCCCCACCACAGAGAAAAGATGGGAGGAAAAGGACCAGTCTCTTGATTAAAACTGTGCCTGAGGTGCATGGATGTGGCTAACTAGTGTTAGGTCAAAGGTGAGGAAGGGAAAGCAAGCATTGCTTCGAAGTCACCAGTCTCAAGCAGATCTAAAAAGCCAAGATGCTATTCTTTAATGTGAACAGTTCACTGTGAAATCAATTTCAATTTGATTAGAGAAAATGTCAAAGCAATAAAACTGTGCTGGCGTTGGTACTCAGAGACCTATGTTGAAGTATAATTGATAAAGAAATACTTATATAGAAAACAAACAAAACAACAACAAATAACTTATAAAAGCACTAATTTTATCAATGATGAAATGATACAATAATTAGTTTTTTATACAATGGAACACTTTATACCATAATTAAGATACTAAGCCATTATTTAGTATTAACTATTGATTTTTAATCATTAAAATAGCCTATTACTCTATACAACTATGAAAAGGATATATAACAACACAGAACAATATGTTGTTCAAAAAACAAATGACATATGAATGTAATCAGCCTCAATTTTTTAATGGTTATATAAAATAAAGTGCTATTTGATTAATAAGAAAACACACACACACACACACACAGATGCACAGATACACTCACATTTAAAAAAAAAAGTTATTTTATCTATTTTTCTTAAGTAAACTCTATCCCCAATGTGGGGCTCAAACTCACAACCCTGAGATTAAGAGTCATCTGTTCTACTGACTGAGCCAACCAGATGCCCCTAGGATGCAGACTGTTCTGAGCTGAAGGCAATCGAGACTCTAAAAGCTCAAGAGAAATTTTACCTCTCCCTCAACTACATAGAAGAATCTAAATTGAAGGTCCGTTTTTCAAAATAAGGGTTACCAATAGAGATAAATTTTATTTGAATGACCCATCTTTATAGCAGGACAAACTACAAACTAATTATGAAATATTTGCTCTTCTTATTGCCCTGTGAATAGGATTTCTTCTGTTAAAAATTAAACCAAGTAAATTTGAAGATCTAATTGGCTTTATTAACTAATTCATGATCAGTCAGTATCCTATCTAGCAAGTAAAGAGGCCCACTGAAGAGTTATTCAAAATGGAAGGTTTTTGTAAAAGAATGATGAGGGCAAGAAGGTGATTAGCAAAATAAATGGATTGTTTCAGATGAGGGTAGTTTCTAGGAAGTAAACAAGGTTTCTCATGCAGATTACTTTGTCTTTTTTTGGGGGGGGGGAAGATGGACAGGATCGAGGTGACAAAATCAATAACAAAGATTGAAATTTTTCTGGCTGAATAGTTAAAGACTACATTTCATGGGGACATTGAACTGAAATTGGATTATGTATTGAGCAGCGGTTTGGGAACTCTAAGTGATACTACTTAAGCTTGTGTTTCTTTTTTTAATAATTTCCTTTGAAGTTCCAGACCCATATCCCCTTCTCTTTAGTTCAGAATGACATATACATATACATATACACCTCATTTTGCCTGACAGTCTTTGTTAATTTCCATGTGTATGTGGATTGCATGTATATACACAATTAAATTTTATGATCTCCTGTTAATGTGTTATTCCAGGTAGCAGAACACTTAAGGAGACAGGAATTCTTGCTCTGGGACAGTTGGCCTAGTTGGCCGGATACTTTAGCTTGCTGGACACTGCCTACTCTGGACACAGCTGCAGCTGAGAGATCCTGGGACATCTGACTTACCGCCGGCAGAAGGTAGGATTTCTCACCATGTCAGCCTCCTGGAATCTATCTGGGAAGTCCGATGGAGCAAGAGTGGTGAGAGTCGTCTTTCTCTCTTTCTAAATTTAGATTTGCAGGAGAAAATATTTGTGGAAGTCGTTCCTTGGGCTTAGCAACTCTGGTTACTGATCCCTTTCCTCCCAGAGGTCATCTTTGTTTTCTTTTGTCTGTGTCTTTCATGTTGTTTGTCAAACAGACTTCTAGTGTGTACATGAGGGAAAGGTTATTACTGATGGACACCTTGGAAGCCAAAGCTGCAAGACTGGTGGACAGGAGGCGAGCATTTGAAACCTGTTAGAGCACTTGTGTCTGAACTCAGAGACTCCCATGGTAGGGCGCCTTGGTCACAGAAAGGGTTAGATTGACAGGAGGCTACCCACCACCTTCAGGAAAACTTCCATGCAATCAGGTACACTATGAAATGCCACAGGGTCCCCAACCCCATGGCACATTTCTCCTAGGTATTAGCATGGCTCCAAGAGAAGACTGAAACTTAGATAAAGCTGTTAATGTACATATTCCAGATATGATTTTTTTTTCTTTCATCTTGTTCTATGTCCTAAGAGCTTGGTTTTGTGACCAGTGAGAACATTCTCTTTGATCTCCACTGTTCAGAGGGTGCACTTACCAGGGTGCATTTCGGTGGTCAGTGGAATAGACTAGAGTTCCAAATCTCTCAGTTCTGCTGTGTTGGCTCTTAGGGCACTTTGTCATGAGAGGTACCAAACCTCAGGAACCTTAGTCATCTCCTCTTCACTGTTTGTTAGTGCTGGAAGGTTCCATTCCAGTAACACAGCCCGGTGTCACAGACTAGTGGGCTTGTGACTAGAGGTGTCTTGCGTTTTTATGGGAAACCAGACATACACCATCCTTACTGCTTATGCAAGGAAGCCTTTTGCTTCATTACACTAATTTCAGGAGTAAACTTTTGGATCATGGAAGTTGCATCATTTACACTCTCTCTCGACACTGCTTGTGTCTTTCATTAAATGATTATAAAGCATATTGGTTTCCCTTGGTATTAATAGATCTTACTTATTAATGGCCACATAATAGATCCTTTAAATCGACTGTGGGGGCATGTAGGCAGCTTAGTCGGTTAAGCCTCTTACTCTTGATTTCAGCTCAAGTCATGATCTCAGGGTCATGGGGCTCCATGCCTGGGATTCTCTCTCTCCTTCTCTCTCTGCCTCTCCCCTGCTCATACTCTCTTTTTCACAAAATAAATAACTAAACATTTTTTTGAAAATTGGCTGTTTTAATATCTATATCTATATCTACCTATCTATCTATCTATCTATCTATCTATCTTTACATGCAGTTGGCAGAAGGTAAGATTTCTTAGCATGTCAGCCCTTTGGAATCTATCTGTGGAGTCCAATGGAGAAAGAGGGGTAAGAGTTATTTTTTCTCTTTCTGAATTTATATTTATATATACATGTATTATTTATAATTTATATTACATATAAATATAAAAGAGAACACTCAATTGACTTATTGGTATAATGACTAGCCTTAGGGATTCCCTTGACAAGATAAAAGAACAGAACCTAGACTTAAGTCAAAAATAAATGCCCATGTCCAATATAAAATCCCCTTCTTAAAATCCAGCCTCATCTCCCTACAAGATTTACAGAGATCACTCAGGCCTAATCTCTGGGTACAGAGTGTACAGGCTGATCGTGTAAAAGCTGAAAGCCAGAAATGAACTTAACAAAAGCCCCCAGGCTGGCAACAGGGCATGCTTTCCCTCTACCTTCCAGGGCTCTTGAAATCAGGCTCTGCCAGCTTCAGACATTATTGCCATGCAGTATCCTTTACAGGTATATCCTAGACCACCCCCCATCCCCCGCAAAAAGAATTTGTGGTCTCTGGACAACAGCAGATCTTTTAAATTTTAAAGACCTTTTATTCCTATTTTGAAAAGATCCCACCAAATTTAGAAAGTAAGTAGAAAGATGATATGGCTGTATTCACAACCTTCCCTTCACAAAAGAAACAAGATGACAAAAAATTTCATAGCTCCTCCTACAAATGATCAGTGGAAGGCCAAGGGCACCCGGCGGGGGGGGGCGGGGGAAGCCTGTATCAAAATGCATTACACAGACTTTACAAAGACGTAAGTCTTTTGGTTCCCACTTTATTTAAAAGTTTTCCCTGATATCCAGAATCAAATTTAATTAAAAAGAGAAGCCTGACTCTTGGTATTTAGGCTTTAATCCATTTCTCCTAGGTATTAGCATGGCTCCAAGAGAAGACTGAAACTTAGATAAAGCTGTTAATGTACATATTCCAGATACGATTTTTTTCTTTCATCATGTTCTATGTCCTAAGAGCTTGGTTTTGTGACCAGTGAGAACATTCTCTTTGATCTCCTCTGTTCAGAGGGGGCACTTACCAGGGTGCATTTCGGTGGCCAGTGGAATAGGCTAGAGTTCCAAATCTCTCAGTTCTGCTGTGTTGGCTCTTAGGGCACTTTGTCATGAGAGGTACCAAACCACAGGAACCTTAGTCATATCATCTTCACTGTTTGTTAGTGCTGGAAAGTTCCTATTCCTATCAAAATGTTTGTGGATATTATAAAAGATTGGGCTCTTGAAACTAAATTGTTCTGTGCTTGAAAAAGGTAAATTTTAAATAGCAATTACCCTGAAACTCTAGGGGAAAAGTTTCTTTACATTCTTTCTCCATCCCTTCAAATTATATATGTGATTATTTTTTTTAAATATAAACATAGCCCACAGTTGCCTGAGACTGAAAAACAAACAAACAAACAAACAACAAAAAACAAGGAGGAAAGAGGCCTTTTTAAAATACAAACTACAGTTTGGGTGGCTTGGTCGGTTAAGTGGCCAACTTCAGCCCAGGTCATGATCTCATTGTTCATGGGTTTGAGACCCACATCGGGCTCTGTGCTGACAGCTCAGAGCCTGGAGCCTGCTTCGGATTCTGTATCTTCCTGTCTCTCTGACCCTCCCCTGCTCATGCTGTCTTGCTCTCTCTCAAAAATAAATAAAACATTCAAAATTTTTTTAAAAAATACAAACTATAGGGACATCTTGGGGGCTGAGTTGGTTAAGTGTTTGACTCTTGGTTTCTGCTCAGGTCATGATCTCATAGTTTGTGAGATGGAACCTTACACTGAACTGTGCGGATGGTGTGGAGCCTGCTTGGCATTCTCTCTCTCTCTCTCTCTCTCTCTCTCTCTCTCTCTCTCTCTGCCCCTTACCTGTTTATATGCTCTCTCTCAAAATAAACACTAAAAACATAAACACATAAAAACTACAGATTCTAGCACCTCTGATAATGGGCAGATATGTTGCAAATAACCACTTAGGAAAAATCTTGGATAGTCTCTCTGTGCCTTTGTGATGTAAATTTTCTGCCTCCATCCTTTGAAATACAAACTTTAAGGAAGATGCTCTTCAAAAAAAAAAAGATAAAAAAGAGGAAGGTATTTGAAAATTGAGCCTATAATATCCTCTCCACAGATATTAGTAAAACCAGTCTTATCTGTGTGTTTTTTAAATGTGTATTCATGTATGCTGTAAATGAGGTGTCTTTTCTCCCTCTGGATGGTGTTGCTCCATTTAATTGGTTTGAAGGCAAGCGTTTATAAGGGTTGGGAATTCTAAAACTCAGACAGATAAGAACTAACTCAATTTTTCAAGTTCACATGATCTGGCAAAATGTTTGGTATTAAAGCAAATTTAACATTGGTTTATTTAGATATACAAGCCTTTAGAATTATCAGCATTAAATATAAAACTTTTACTCTGTTTGTGTTTACTGAAGGTCAAATAAGCTCTTGGTATCTTTGTTGCAAATTATTTAGAAAAAAAGCTTAGAATGTGTTGTCTAGTGCCTCATGAAATTTTATTTGTAGTATAAACATAATTGTTAAAAACAAATAAATTAAAGAGTTGTAAATAAATGAAAAGTTTTGTGGATACTTTTAAATAGGTCCCCAAATCTTTGGTAATTGAGAACTTTAACGTGTTGCTAAGTTAAATGATGAGTTAAGTTAAAGTTATTGACTATCCAGGTCACTTCCAAATTAAATAAAGAATGGAACATTAAGTGTTAAACCCAGGTTTATCTACTTTTGTCTTATTACAGAAAAACTAAAGATAAATTTTGATCTTTTTGTAAATAGGCTTTATGCTTTATTGAAAAACCATTTACTGTGAAAGAGTTTCTAAAAACTATGAAATATAGTCACATATTTGACAGAAACTCTTGTGTAACAGTTCACAATGGCTTCCTACTTAGCTTTCACTAGAAATTAAGGTTGCTAAGCATTATAAAATCTGATCAATGTAATGATGACCACTGGAAATCATAAGGGAAACAACTTTGTATGCAAGGAAAGTAAGATTTGTGATTTCAGTAAGAAAAAGTATGAAGAATAAGAGTAGAGTCCTATTTGGGGAAAAGAAAGCAGTTTTGTCCTAAAGTGAGACAAAGACTTAGGAAGACTTAGGACAAAGTCTAAATGTAAAAAGATTGCAGATTTGTGGAGAAAGAATCTTTAGACAGGAGTTACATGTGTGATTGACACTTGCTTACTAAGATTAAGATAAATTTAAGTAACCAAATGACTTTTAACATAAATAGTCGAATGCAAAATATTTTTCTCTTTATTAAAAGGACAAAGATTTCTCAAATATGGGTCTGCTTTTTTTAAAGTTTGTTTAGACAGAGAGCTTGCACACATATGTGTATGTGACAAGGGAAAAGGCAGAGACAGAGGGAGAGAAAGAATTCCAAGTAGTCTCCACACTACCAGTACAGAGCCCCACGCAGGTCTCCATCTGAGATGAGATCATGACCTGAGCTGAAATCAAGAGTCAGATGCTTACTTAACTGACTGAGCCACCCAGGCACCCCAGTCTGCTCTTAATAAGAAAATATAAACAAAAGTGTTTCTTTACTTTTTAAGTTATTTGCCTAAAAAAAAAGATTCTGTTTTGCCAAAATAATTTGCTATGTTTATTACAGATAATTTATTAATATATGTCCTTGATTGCTTATGAAAACAGACTTAGTATTTAAAGAGCTAAATTTTGCTCTCACAACTATGTAACTTTCTGTATTTGCCTCTAATATCTTTTATTGTCACCTTCATTAAATGGATACTTCAATATTGTTCCAGAACGATTTATGTCCATGTTTAATCAAATGATATCTTTTGACATACTTCCCCGAATCAATTTCTAAAATGAAACCTTTTGATCGCAATATAACTGAAATTTTCCAGTGGGCCCCTGAAACACTTCAAAACAATAATATTGTAAGAAATTAAACTATTTAGGCTTACTTTGCATGTTAAGTTATAGGGAAAGCACTGTCAGATAAGTGATATTAAACTTTCTTAGATTATACTTATAGAGATATATTATTAAAATAAGTGCTCTAAAAATTGTATAAAATTCCCAGAAAGCTGATGATAATAACCAGGTATGTTATTACCTTGAAGTGTTGTGTCTGTCACAAAGTAACCAGATTTTCTTGTCAATTGCATTGTAATGAGCTTGTATCAGCTCTTTAATCACGGCCATTTTTTAAGTCTTTTATTATTTATAGACAGTGATACTTTTACTCAGATGCTCTTATAAAAGTTTCCACAGATGTGTTTCATCTTCAGTGAGATTCATTGAAAGAACTCTGAGTACAGGTTTATGATAGCCTTAAGATCATAAAACTGACGAGGTAAAAATTTCTGGTTCTACCAAAAAAAATTAATGCAAATTATTTATAAGTGTAGTTGCACAAAAAATTACTATTTCTGTACCAAATTCGTTTAAGTATTTATCTTGCTATCAGAATTTGTAAACAAATAAACAAAAATAGTCACACACACACACAGATAAACAGCCCATACACATATAATCAAGCATAATATATATAATTAGTTTTTTAATGTTTTTATTCATTTATTTTTTTAAATAGTTTATTTTCAAATTGGTTTCCATAATACACCCAGTGCTTCTCCCTCACAAGTGCCCCCGACCATGACATCACCACCTTCCCTCCCTCCTCCTCCCCCTTTAGTCCATGGTTCATTTTCAGGATTCAATAGTCTTTCATGATTTGTGTCCCTCACTCTCCCCAGCTCTCTATCCCCCTTCCTCTCCCTGTGGTCCTCCGTTAGGTTTCTCCTGTTAGATCTATGAGTGCAAACATATGGTATTTGTTCTTCTCTGCCTGACTTATTTCGCTTAGCATGACACCCTCGAGGTCCATCCACTTTCCTACAAATGACCAGATTTCATTCTTTCTCATTGCCATGTAATACTCCATTGTGTATATATACCACATCTTCTTGATCCACTCATCAGGTGATGGACATTTGGGCTCTTTCCATGATTTGGTTATTGTAGAAAGT
>NC_043700.1:67684563-67766208 GCF_006229205.1 Suricata suricatta
TTTAGCGACTCTGACCGGTGTGAGGTGGTATCTCAGTGTGGTTTTGATTTGAATTTCCCTGATGATGAGTGACGCTGAGTATCATTTCATGTGCCTGTTGGCCATCTGGATGTCCTCTTTGGAGAAGTGTCTATTAAGGTCTTCTGCCCATTTCTTCACTGGATCATTCATTTTTCGTGTATGGAGTTTAGTGAGCTCCTTGTATATTTTGGATACCAGCCCTTTATCTGTTATGCCATTTGCCACTATCTTTTCCCATTCTGTTGGTTGCCTGTTAGTTTTTTTAATTGTTTCCTTTGCCTTGCAGAAGCTTTTTATCTTGATGAGGTCCCAGTAGTTCATTTTTGTTCTTGATTCCCTTGCCTCTGGGGATGTGCCAAGGAAGAAGTTGCTGCAGTTGAGGTCAAGGAGGTTTTTTCCTGCTTTCTCCTCTAGGGTTTTGATGGTTTCCTGTCTCACATTCAGATCCTTTATTCATTTTGAGTTTATTTTTGTGGATGGTGTCAGAAAGTAGTCTAATTTCATTTTTCTACATGTTGCCGTCCATATTTATTTTTGAGAGAGAGAGTGCGAGCAGGGGAGTGTCAGAGAGAAAGGGAGACACAGAATACAAAGACAGGCCCCAGGCTCTGAGCTAGCTGTCAGCACAGAGCCCGACATGGGGCTTGAACCCACAAACCATGAGATCATGACCTGAGCCAAAGTCGAATGCTTAACTGACTGAGCCACCAGGTGCCCCTTTATATATAATTATTTACTCTGTAAGTAAATGGAAAGAAATGAAAAGAGAATTAAGGACAATGCTTACTATTGATGGCTTAAGAATTAGAAGCATTAAGGTAAATCCACCCATTACCTATATTTATATTGGAATATATACAATTAAATAAAAATATGTTTTATTTCTGAGAAAAATTTATGAAAACAAGATTCAGCTCTAATGTTATGCCTCTGAAGTCAAACTGATTAAAATGAAAACTAACTGGTCTTTAAAACAAACAAACAAACCACTAACAGGTCTTACGTTGGCCACAGTCCACACCTATATATGGTTGGGAGAGATTACCAGAATTTTTTATAAAGATAGATCTACCATGACTTTGTCAAAGATTTATCTACTTTGAGCTTTGAAAGATACTTTTAAAAGTCATTTAGTAAAACTTTGTTTTTCCATATCAGGAAACCTTTTATGCCCTTTGCTTTGTTAGGGGAACAACAAAAAATTAAAATCTTAGCTAAGAAATAATAATTAGTAAAGTAATAGGTTATTGTCCTCAGAAGCCCTGAAAGATTTTAAGATTCCCATGAAATTAGAGTTAAATATACTTTCCCATAGTCTCATCCAGGGGTAGGTGGAGTCTAGCCCTTGAGCTACATGTGTGTATTCTGAAACAGTTGACAATTCTTTAAAGCCTCTAGATATCACGTTAAAATGTTGATCTTTTCTAGTCTATGTTCAGTTATATACTGAGAATTACTGATACAGAAGGAAACAGGAGAGAATATGCCACTAATTCATTTGTTTATCTTTTCTTGACTGAAAACAAAACCAAACAAAACAAAGAACAGGATTAGCTATGAGGACAATATAGTGTCTCGTAGTTAACTGCATAAATTCTTTAGTCAGACTGCCCCTATCCCCCACCGTTTTGTAGTGGTGTAATGTTGGACAGGTACTTGATTTTTTTGAACTGCAGTTTCATCCCTTTTAAAATGGGAAAAATTGAGGCGCCTGGGTGGCTCAATCGATTATGCATCCAGCTTCAGCTCAGGTCATGATCTCACGATTGTGGGTTCGAGCCCCATGTCAGGCTCTGTGCTGACAGCTAGCTCAGAGCCTGAAGCCTGCTTCAGATTCTGTATCTCCCTCTCTCTCTGACCTTCCCCTGCTCATGCTGTTTCTCTCTGTCTTTCAAAAATAAATAAAAAACATAAAAAAAATAAAATGGGAAAAATAGTAGGTCAGTATAACCCATTGTTGAAAAGTTTTAAGCTATTACCTACCTCACAGGTTTATTGTGAATAACCAATTAATTGTTAATGCAAATGTGATGCTTAAAACAGGAGTGGCACCCTTAAGTACTAAGAAACTATTAGTTAATATTAGTTTTGAAGTCGTTGCTGTTATTGCTGGTTTTACAATCAGCCATGACCTTGACTCAACTCCTTGCATCCCCCCTAGAGATACGTCGTAGGCTCACTGGCATTGCACGCCGAATGAAAAGAGCTGGAGCAGGCAATTTAGAAGATCTTGATCAGCCTTCTCAGTTACTGCTTGGCAAGTTAGCCTGAGTCCCAAATTTCCCATTTTGCAATGGTGATAACATTGCCTGGCCTACTTTCCTAAATTAAGGTACTAGGAGAATCGAATGAAACATGTTTGAAGGCTTCTCATAAACCATGAAAAACTATAGCACTCTATTACAGATTGTATGGAATTAATAACTAAATAAGCCAAAGACTCACATGAGAAGCACTGAGGGACAAGTGACAATCTGACAATCGCTTGGCTTTGTAGAGGCCAAGGGCAGGCTGCCCCAAAATGGGCCACTTTGGCATAAACATTGTTTTGAGTAAAGAGCAAATGACACCTGGGGTGCCTGGTGGCCTCAGTGGGTTAAGTGCTGACTTCGACTCAGGTCATGATCTCACAGTTTATGAGTTTGAGCCCCACATTGGGCTCTGCACTTGGGATTCTCTCTCTCTCTCTCTCTCTCTCTCTCTCTCTCTCTGCCTCTCCCCCACACATGCACATGCTTTCTCTCTCCTTCCTTCTTTCCTCCCTCCCTCCCTCTCTCTCTGTGTCTTAAAATAAATAAACCTTAAAATAACTATTAAGAACAAACAAAACCCAACAGATTCAGAAAAAGCTCTTTAGCCCCTCCCAACTGTCTGCAGGTACTAGAAAGAGAGCTATTAACAGAGATTCCTCTTTATTTAAGATACATATTTGTATAATAGGGGCAACCTTTGTTTTCTAAACATCTCTCACTTTTCTCCTAATGGTCTTTCTTCTCTTTATATCCTTGGACTCCTACCCATTCCTTAGCTCATATAAGCCTCATTTTGCCTGACTTTGGGATTTCATGTCTATGTGGACATGTGTATGAAATTTAATTTTTCTCCTGTTAACCGGTCATATGTCAGTTCAATTCTTAGTCCAGCTAGGATCTTGAGGACATAATAAATTCTTTCTCCCCAACAGCTGCATCTACCTTTGACATTTGTATTGCTGTTCTTTTCCTTTTTGTTCAAAATAAAGTCCAAACATAATCGAATGATATACTAATGTTATGCATTTTTTGACAAGCACAACATGAGTAAAAATAATGAAAGGAAAGTAAATTTGTCCATGGATCCATTTATACAGAGAATGAAATATTTTTCTGAATGGGTACTTTATCAGTAACATAAAAAGTTAAAATGTGATAAAATATTACTCATTTTCATTGACATTTAAAGCAAAGCAATTGCATTGAATGTAATCATGAGTATGTTTACAAAACAAGTACTTAATAAAATATCATTTAGAATGCATTTTGAAGGATCTTTATGATTTCTGGTGTCTCTATACGATGGTTCCCCACATGACAAAGAACATCAAACTAGAATGTATAAACAAAACGTCCTGGGGTGCCTGGGTGGCTCAGTCCGTTAAGCATCTGATTTCGGCTCAGGTCATGATCTCATGGTTCGTGGGTTCGAGCCCCACATCAGGCTCTGTGCTGACAGCTAGCTCAGAGCCTGGAGCCTATCTTTGTATTCTGTATCTCCCTCTCTCTCTGACCCTCTCCTGCTCACACTGTCTCTCTTGGTCTCTCAAAAATTGAAAAAAAAAAAAAAAAGTCCTAGACTGGTTTAACCAGATTCAAAGAACTGGTAGTGATGTTTCACTTGAGAAGCATCAATATCCTATTGAAAAAATTAGAGTTCAAAACAACATTTGCCCTACTAGAATGATTTTAATGCTATTTAGTATTTTTTTTAAAAATACATCTTGCCTCTAAATATCCTTTGCCACACACCAAGTACTCTCAAACACATTATCCCCTTGTCTCTGAGGGAAATGGTTTTGCTCATTTTTGATGTAAGGACCCAAGGCCTAGAGAGGTGAGAGACTCATGCAATGAATGATAAGGGCCATGGCTCTACTCACTGACCCCTCAGCAGACCATTGATTCCAAACCCCTAGCTCTTTCCTTATGACCTCATTCTTTTCCTTTATGTGTCTGAAATAATCAACACCTGGTGTTTGTTTATTATAAAGCTTAATAGAGCAAAAAGAAATCAAATCAAAAGAGAAGTTATTTGCAATGAGCTATGTAAATTGGAAGGAACTAACATAAACTTCACTTTTCTTGTCTTTAGAACAAAGACATTAAAAATAGTAACTTTTATATCTTATGTAGGGCTTTGGTAAGGATGAGATGAGTGAATATATATAAATGCATTTTATATACAATACCATTAATGCACATTGTATCTTCCATCTTTAGTATATGAATGGTGAACATGAGTGTTTTCTTAACTCATGTTAAAATAAACTGTGGGCAGTTTTATAAACATATTTCTTAAATGGATTGTAAACTCATGTATGATGAGTATTTACTGTGCATCAAGCACTGTGATATGTCCTTTACATATATTATCATATTCCATCTCCACAACTGCCTTAATCTTACTGGTTTAGACAGTTCAGTAACTGACTACTGGAGAGCCAGATACCAGCAGTCTTACATATCTCACTTTCCTAACTCCTTTGTGCTATTTTCTCACATGACAAAAGGGACTTTGTACATGTGAGTAAGTTAAGGATGTTTATGTGGAGAGAGTCTCCTTGATTTTCTGAGTAGGCCTAATGTAATCCCAAAGGTTCTTATAAGAGACAGAGCATCAGAGTCAGAGAAGGTGTGGTGATAGAGACGGAGGTGGGAGTGATTGGAGGAAGGAGCCATGAGCCAAGGAATGCAGGTGGTCCTAGACACGGAAGAAAACAGATTCTTCTTTAGAATCTCCAGAAGGAATGCAACCCTGCTGACACCTTGATTTTAGGACTTCTGACATTCAGAACTGTAAGGTAATAACTTTGTGTTTTAAGTCACTGAATTTTCAGTGATTTGTTAAAGCAGGAATAAAATACTAACACAGTTTTCTTGGTATCTTTTCTGAACCAAATTCTGAGATCTTTTGAAAACCTTGTTAGGGACTGAATGTTTACATCCCCTCCAATCCATATGTTGAAGCATTTCTTAATTCCCAATGTGATGGTATTACGGCCCTTAGTAGGTGATTAGGTTTAGATGAGGTCATAAGTATGGGGTCCCTATGAAGAGATCAGTGTCCTTATAAGAAGAGGAAGAAGCCAGCTATGTGAAGATATAGCAAGAAGACAAACATTTACAAGCCAAGAAGAGGTCCCTCACCAGGAACCAAATCTGTCAACACCTTGCTCTTAGACTTCCTAGCCTCTCGAACTGTGAGAAGTAAATGTACAATATGTAAACCACTTAGTCTGTGGTATTTTGTTATAATAGCCCAAGCTGACTGAGACAGACCTATAAGTTATATTTCTATACTAATCTTTCAGAGATGTCGGTAATAATAGCACATCTTCCACTCTACTCCATGCATATCCTTTCACTATGTGTACAGATCTCTTCTTCTACCATTGGATATGTTGTGTTTCACTGAGAAAACGATCATACTGATATAGCTTATGTATAATGTAGGACTATGGGCGGATAGCCCCCCCCTCCCATGGTTAGCCATAGCCTTCTTTGAAAGAATGATCTTTCCCCAGAATTATTGTCACAGAAGTTGTTGGTCTTTCCATCAGTTAAAGTTCTGCATTTTAAGCAACAGAAACCAGCTATGGCTGACTTAAACACAAAAAGAAACATATGAATACTGAGAATTTCACAGAATCACAAGGAAGACTAGAAAAATAGTGGGAAAAACATAAATTATGTGTAATTCTATTCACGTCCTGCATGAAGAATGATCCAAAAGATATTGATGTAAGTCATCTGTATTGTATATATTACATAAGTATGTGGATTTAGGGAGATTTCCTTTTTACAAGAAGACAGATAGTTTTATTTAATAGTCTTTGATCTGAGGAACTAAATAAATATCTTTGCTCTTTGTGCTGGTAGCTGCCTTATAAGGTCTGAAGTTTTTTTCCCGCCTGTTTTCTCAGAGCTAGAAACCTCCCTTCCACTAATATCAAAATATTTGGTCTGTTTCCCACCACTAATTAATTTTCCTTTTTCTTCTAAGTTGCATTTAAACATCAGGAATATGTAAAGGGAGGTAGTTCACCCTAAGAGTTGAGAGTGAGGTTTGAGAAAATGCCAGTAGTGAAACTAGAAGGCTGGGAGAGGAAGAGGGGAGTAACATATGAAACTAATCATCTTGGGGGTAGGGAAAAAATCCAGAGATGAGTCACATGTCAGTGATGAGTGTGAGAATAAAGATCAAAAACCTTTTTTATCATGGATTCAGCTAAAGATACTGATAACACATTTGAGAAAAAATGCAGTGAAACTCCTGTAAGCCAATTGACTGGCTTTTTTAGGCCTCAAGTCTACCATTTCATCTTCTGGTTTATGGCTTCCCTATTACTCTTTGGCACAGATTCTTACTATCTGTCATTTAGTCTTGGTCCCAGATGTACCCAGTGGTGCATGGCCTGGCATCCTAGGGTCTCTTTTACTCTAGACTCAGTGTCCTGGACTGAGCATATCATACTGAGCCTTGGAGAGCTAGCAATAAGCAAGATGGAAGGATTCAAGGAAGCTGCATGTTCCTTACCTCTGTAAACATCACCATGGTCCAGGAAGTAGGGAAACTGTGAATTGAAATGCTTACCAAGCAATTCACATGGTTAGAGAAATATGAGTTGTTAGCAGATCTTGCCACCTGGTGGGTAAACCTTAACAGTTACCCCAACCCTTTGGAAGAACTACAGTAGGTTACTAGGATTGAAAATGCTGATAAAAATCTCTTGAGAATTCCTTGGGCCCCAATCCTGCTATTCTTTTTTTTTTTTTTTTTTTTTGATGCTTATTTATTTCTGAGAGATGGAGAGAGAGACACAGCACAAGCAGGGGAGGAGCAGAGAGAGGGAGACACAGAATCTAAAGCAGGCTCCAGGCTCTGAGCAGAGTCCAACATGGTTCAAATTCACTAACGTGAGATCAGGACCTGAGCCAAAGTTGATGGTCAACCAACTGAGCCACCCAGGTGCCCCTCTGCTATTCTTTTTTTTTTTTAATTTATGTTTTGTTTGTTTGTTTATGATTTCAGGAATAGGAATTATGATTCATCACATACATACAACACCCAGTGCACATCCCAACAAGTGTCCTTCTTAAGGCCTATCATCCATTTAGGCCATCCCCCACGTAACATCCCCCCAGCAATCCTCAGTTTGTTCTATGCATTTCAGAGTCTATTATGGTTTTTCTCCTCTTTTGCTTCCCTTCCCTTGTGTTCATCTGTTTTGTATCTTAAATTCCACATATGAGTGAAGTCATAAGATATTTTTCTTTCTCTGACTGACTTATTTCACCTAGCATAATATACTCTAGTTTCATCCAGCCAATCCTGCTATTCTAATTGTTAGCTCTATGATTGTTCCCTGGGATTCTGGAACTTTAACAAGTATCTTATTCCTCCAATGATTTTTTTTTAATGTTTCATTTTTTTTTATTATTGTGAGAGAGAGAGAAAAAACAAGGGAGGGGCAGTGAGAAAAGAGAGTGGGAGAGAGAGAGAGAGAGAGAGAGAGAGAGAGAGAGAGAATCCCACGCAGGTCTGTGTTTCCAGCACAGAGTCCAATGTGGGGCTCAATCCCAAGAACCAAGAGATTATGACTTAGCCAAAATCAAGAGTTGGATGCTTTTGACTGAGGAGCCATGTGCCCCACCCCCCCGCAATGATTATAAAGCCCTGTGGTCCATATTTAGAGTACCAGTGTCTGGTTCTCAGGTGAAGTCTAATGCGTGGTACTCTTGGTCTCCTCTTATTTGATGTCAAGGTTGAAAGATGAATGGCATCCAATGTGCAGGGAACATCCTCTAAAAAAAACTACAAGACATTCTTATGCAGGTTGCATCAGCTACAATAAAATTCTATGCAGACTATTTCCAGTTCTGGCAGTGATGAGCTCCAATTAACAATTGTTCTGTAAGGCTTCTGCTCTTAGTGTAAAACTTGTCCTGGAAAAAAACTGCCCTCAGTGTGCAATTGGCTGGGGTGGCGGTGGGGGTTGGGTGGTGGGTGGTGTGTGGAACCAGCCTGCAAGAACTGACTGGCCAGAGTATCTGATTAAAGAATGAACCCTTCCAGAGTCCCTTCATAGCTTACACTGTAGGGAGTGAGTAGTGACACTCCTTATCCACATAAACAATCTATAAGTAAGAGACATTCTCTTCCCTTTGGTAGGTTATAACAGGACCTCATTATTTGGGTTTCTTTTTAGGAGTGTTTTACCTCCTTCACCTGGGAACCACCAAGGTTTATAATAATGAGCATGTTTTTTGCTCTTAATTCAGATGTGTTTTATTTTTCCCTGGAGACAAAGGGTTCTGGGCTCTGGTCCAGTAGGCTCAGCAAATGATGGACAAATATCCAGAGAGCATTATCCATGGTTGTCCTGATCTGGGAGAGGGAAGAGGGCATGTCACACTGTCCCCACAGAGGCTTAGATGCATTTTCACATTAAGATTCTTCCTTCACTGTCACCTACGGTCAGCGCTATCTTGCTTTCAGACTTGAAGATGGGGCTGATCTATCCAAAAACATCCATCTCCTGATTATGTGGAACTGCCAAATAATTTGTGGCACAAAGTACAGAACACTGCCTGAAATCGAGTACATCCTCAATAAATCTTTGTGCCAGAACCTGCACTGATCATGCAAATGATCAATTTCTTCCCCTTCCTTACAGTGAAGCCATGTCACCTAGTGTAAGCTAACAAAATGCATTATACCCCCACCAAAGGGACATGTGTCACCTCCAGGCCTGAACATGACAATCTGACACACAAGCATTCTCATTTGCTTTCCCCATCTGCCCAATGGATATCTAGGCTCAGGGTGGTGCTGAAGATGAGAAAGTTTTGTCTGTCCAGGCCCTGAGCAAATGGGGAAAGCATCACTCCTCCCCATCCCGTTTGGTGAGAGATAACTAGCTCACGGGGGCTGCTAACATTTGAGATTTTCTTTATTTGAGGGTTAGCCTACCTTAAATAACACAATACTAGCAGAGGACCTTGCAGACTGGATTACTCACCCTAGTAATACATCTGCATCCTGTACCATATACAGCTTTCCCAGGACAAGAACTTGAGGAAATTGTTTTCCCTTATAGTCTGTCCATCTAAACGAGTGTGGGACTATGCCTTGCCCTTGTGTTACGAATTTGATTCCAGTTAATGGGGCACTTGGGTGGCTTAATCAGTTAAGCATCTGACTTCAGCTCAGATCATGATCTCATGGTTTGTGAGTTTGATCCCCATGTTGGTCTCTGTGTTGACAGCTTGGAGCCTGCTTCAGATTCCGTGTCTCCCTCTCTCTCTGCCCTTCCCCCGCTCATGTTCTCTTTCTCTAAAAAATAGATAAACATTTAAAAAAATAGTAAAAGAAAGAACTTGGTTCCAGTTAAGAGGATTACTTTTCCATAAACAGGAAGCAAAGGTGTAATCTGGGACTGTATCTAGTCTCAAAATCATCAGCCAGAAGGTTTGGCATGAGTCATAATATTCAAATTATTGACACAACAATCCCCTGAGGACCCAAAGCTATGAATGTCTGTACTACTGGGCCAGGAGCTCCAAGACACAAACCTACCACCCGGTGCCATCTACAAAATAAATACAGCTCTCTCATATCAGAATGATGAGAGAACAGTATTAAAGTAAATCTCACTTTGCAGAAACTGTATTCTTGACAACGACATGCAGTTCTTAAGACCATAAATCAAATCACATTTAGATGTGCCAAGAGTAGAGACTTAATGAAATCCTAAAATGAGCTAAGAGTTGTAAAGGAAAGACTCTTTTGATACAGTGAACATTCCATCTTATCATAATTTTTGTAAAGCAAGTTTGCTATCCCAGTGAAATATGCAAGAGCCACAGTCTCTAAAGCCCACTGGGTTTGGGAAGGTAATATAAAGTTGATGAGGCAGTTTGGATACATTTAAGATAAAAGAGTGTTGGGAAAGACAGTGAACTCGCAAATATTTTTCCAGCCCAAATGAGGCTTCTGCTACTCAGGGACAACCTTTCATCGGCAGGATAGATTGTGGGCCAATAATGCCAAATACACTGAAATTCTTTAGTGAGATCTATAACTAGATTTTTATGCAAAATAATCTAATTTTTACATTTTGGCATTCTGTCCTAACCTTTTCCTACTTGCAAGCTAACAAGTTAGCCTGAGGCCATTCCAAGGCTGCTGGCAGAAAACTCCAGACTCAGGAGGGTGACTAAGGACTGTATTACTCACAGCAATAGCAATGGCCAGTTTCCTGAGTCTCAATTCCCACAGGGTGATGCATAGTGGGCCAGGAGGCACCTGTGCATACTGTGGGTTAAAAGATAGGAACTTTGACCTTAGGGAACCTGAGTTTTTTGTCCTGGACTGGTCCCTTTGCTCCAGACGGAGATGCTATCCGTATTTTCCAAGGTAGTTTGGTATACAAACATCCTTGAAAAGATAGTGTGGAAAAAAGCAGACAGAGCCTCTGGCCATAAGACATGCACAAATATGAAGGATCCATGGAAAATTGTCTCCCAACAACATTCATCCTTAGTTTTTATGCCATCTTAGTTTCTGGTGAATTTTGTAAGTACAGCACTCAGAGTAACCTAATTGAAAGAGCTGAGTTCAAATCTGTTCGATTTGGCTCATTCAGCAGTTTATTATAGCTGGTGTTAACAGCACTCTGAGTGGCAGAATGGGGCCAGGCTGTAGTACTGACCTCAACCTTGCCCCAGGGTCCCAGACCCAAACAGTTGAACAAGCACCATAATCCACCGGGTCTCATTTAGAAGGCCAGATGGCATTCTTTTCAAGTTTTGTGGTGACCTCTCCATTAGGTCATGTTAGAGATTGCATAGAGAAATTTTATCATCATTTATAATCACCCAGACCAGTGAGTTAAAGCTGAGTGTAATGTCTTTGAGGGTCTAGGTAGTGACTTTGACTTCAGCTAATGTCAGGGAAAATTTAATTGCACCATTCTAACTGTATGATTCCCATCACAGGGACAACTGTTTGCAGTGTATGCATAAATAATCCATTGGTTTTTTTCTCTGGAAGGCATCCCTGAGTAATCAAGGAGAGCCCCACTCTGGAGAGATCTCAGGAGCCGTCTGCAGTTGTCTACTCTGGACGTTGCATTAAACATTTAATGGTCTCCTATTCCTTCCTTATTCCTCCATACCTCTCAGTACAAGTCACTGTGTTTCAGAATGAAGAAAAATTAATGCTGTGCATCCACATGAGGAATACGGTCCCAGGTAGCATGTGGTATCCCCAGAAAGGAAATAGTGTCATTTACCATTCTTGGGATTTCTCAGACTAACGTACTTTAGTCAGGGGACACAGGTTGATGATACTTTCTCTGTTGCTTCCTAGCAAGCTAGTAGACATTGGGGTGCCCAGTTCTGTTGGAATACATGAGTCTAGTCTGTGTTTGTGGAGGCATTGGAGGCAGGTGGCCCAAGCTGTCCCATAGATCCTTGCCACTAGCAAGGTATTCATTGGGCCCAAGAAATGACTGAGCAACAGGCACAGGAATGGGGCAGGGAACATGGGTAGTTTGTGTAGGTTACACATGTGCTAGGGCTATACCCTTCTGTGTCTGATGGATTCAGTAACATTAAGGGAATGGTAATTAATTCACGTTCAGAGTTGTTACACAGGGAATGGCAGGCCAGTAGTCAGCAAAAGTTAAGCATTTCAAACAGTTTAGAGCTATGCTAGAGCATTTTCTTTTCTGAGAAAGAATCCAGGAGAGGCTATGAATGATAAAGATAATTAATATTCCTCCCTCTGCTACAACTCTTGGAGTTCAAGGTGTTTGTTCCCCAGGTGCCAGCGTTATTGCTTCTTCACTACTATGAATGTGGGTCTTATTTTAGTAGTTATGATTTCATCTTTTTTAAAAATCTTCCTCTAATTGCACCCAGACCATTTACCTAGAAAGGTTAGATGGTGAAAGACAAGGGCATTTTTAATAAAATTTAGAAAAATTGATTGAATTCCCCCCTTTGGTCTATCTGGGGACTCAATAAAAATTATAATCAATCAAGAGGCCATCCTTATGGTTTAGGACCATGTTAATCCAACAAGGGAATTCAAGTGGCTAAACTCAAATTAAGTCCGAATTTTCTAGGTCCCATTTTATCTGGGTTGCCAACATAGAGACTGGACAGCTATGCTGGCCTGGGATTTCTGTTAGGAACAGAAAGAAGTGTCATGCCCAGAGGAAAAAAAGCAAAATCCAAAATTTAAACATTTTAAAATTAGATCTAGTGAGCAGCTCTTTATCCCTTTCATTCTGTTTATTATCCTAGAAGAAATGACTGCTTTCTTGAGAAAACTCCATTCAGTAATCAAACTTCCTTATTAAGGTGTGTAAACTAGAAGGAGGTGATGGGAATAGACTCAAAAAAAGTTTCAGTCAGTTTTGGAGAGCTCATTCTAGTGGCCAACGAAACAAGTATTTGAGGATGGTAGGAAGCATGGAGTTGAATAATTTCAGTATCAGCACCTTGTTGAGTGGCTTTTGCAATAAAAAGTACACCATTGTTAGACTGTAAATGTTCCAAGAAACCTAAAATAATACAGAGCTTATTTTCAAGGACTACAATAGTGTAACTGCAGTGAGCTGATCCTACTAGAACTCAACACTGTGATCCAAAAAATGTGTCAACATTGGTGATGAACCACTGATAGCTTCAAGAAAGGTTCAAAGGTCTGAAACACATTGTTGTGCCTGGCCTGTGATGGTGAATGTGTTGCTATGTTAGCTACATTGATGGGTCCAAGGTAGTGATGGTGGAAATCTGAATGGTGCAGTTTCATTTAGTTCCCTACATTCCATCCCATATCTTTAGAGAACAGATCTTTATCACAGTCGTTTACATGAGTGATTCAGCAGTTGTGATTTGTTTTGACTGTGCATGGCCCCAGAGAGGGATGTCTTTAGTCTGCTAATATGTAGCAGTCCAAAGAGCCAGGACGTTAGCAGCAACCCAAGAATAAGTAAAAATATAACAGGGCATCATTGGGTTTTAGCTTAGCTGAACCATCGGTGAACTAGGTCCAGACATGTGGGAAACCTCTGTCTACCAAGGCTTCCGCTGAGTCAGTAGCTTTGCTCTAAGCAGCGGAGTAGGATATAAAGCTTCCCCCACGGTGACAGCTGCCACTTTTTCATGTAAAGCAGAGATAGGCTAGCTGCCTGCTTAAATATCCCATTTCTATTTACCGAGTGAATCCCACCTTGTTAATCACTGAGGCTGACTCAAACCACCCTGAAATGGTGATATCAGGCTGGACAGTCACAAGACCCTCATGATAAAGCATTCAGTTTTTTCAAGAGCCTAGTACGATGCTGATCAGGAGAATTCCTCCTGACATTTAGGGGAAGAGGAAGCACAGGCGTATAACACATCAAATCCTAATATACATTCAGATTTTGATGTGTCAACAATACATTGAATTAATCTCAAAGGCCCCAAATACAAGGCATATTTGCCTCCCTTCTCCACTATAATTCCTGCCTAAATCCCTTTAATTTAAATTACTGCCCCATCCCACCAAGGACAGGTAGGATGTTGACCTGTATACAACAGAAGTATAGAACTTTGATATCTTTCCTTACTCCTCTCCAAAGGACCCCCATCCCCATATATTTAGGCAGGAACTTATGACCTTTGATTTTCCTTGATTTCACCCATAACTGTTTTTTGCCTTAATGCAATTGAGGTAAGAGTAGAGAAGAAAGGATTGGTCAGGGGTATAGAGGTCAAGAGTAGCTCTAATCCACTAAGCAAGGAATATTTACTATTAGTTTGGAGCACATGGTGGCAGTCCAAAGCTTGACAAAATGAACTTCCAAAGTCTTTGACCCTGCACAACACTCTAGCAGGTGGGGGTCCCTTAATTCAGCATCCTCAGCAACACTGAGGACATGGGTTGACTTAGACAGCAGCAACTTCTTAAGGAGATCACCTTAATCTCGGGCAATTGTTGCCCCATTGTTAAGAAAATATCTTTAAATTCTTACCCAATTTAAATGTAAGGCCTAGGGGAGTTTTCCAAGGCTGCAAGGCTGCCTTCAATAATTGATCTCTTTCAGTCTCATTCTCCAGTGAGTCACTCTGATCAGCATTATAAATCCAATTCAGAGAATTAAAGGTCCAAATATAGGACAACGCCCATATTAGTTACTGTGATGGCTATACAGTTGCTCATACCCTCTTTTCTAGAGAGCCATGTCTCTGTCAACATACCATCTTTACCAAAACTGTTAACGGTGAGGAGTGAGATTTTATGTCATTTGCAAATTAACAAGTTACACTGCCCCAGTTTTGTGGATGCAGTCAGAAGACACAAGATTCCTGAATCTGAGATTAAAGACTTCGTTTCTCACAACTATGAGAGCGGACAGAGAGCATCAATTTTATCTTGTACTGGTTCCCTGGGCCCAAAGGGACAAGTGAAAAGGACCAAGTGACCCCTGTATACACTATGGATTGAGTTATAGAAAAGAAGCCTTGAGCTTAGGAACACAAAATTTTATAACGGTCACTAAATATGCCTGCCTTTTTGCTCAAGAGAAACATCATCTCTGTTTTCTAAGGTGGTGTCCTACACAAACATCCTGTAAAGAGAGTGTAGGACAAAGGCAGTCTGTGCACCTGTTTCTCTACAAGGCAGTGATGGAAAGGTTCTTTTTGTTTTGTTGTTTTGTTAGCAGATTGTAGCTGAAACAAATTGTCCCCACAGCTTGTGCTACTAACCATTATATCTGGGTAGTCAGAGCACAGTGTTATTCTTAAGTTTCGGTTTAGAAAATAATTTGATACAATTATGGGTGACTTGAAAAACTTGGGTATGAGTTTTGTTGAAAATAGGAGCTTTACATACCTTAAGATATGTATTTTGGGTACATTACTGCAATCATTAACTGTAACTTTTTGAAAAGGAATAATCGTTGCTGGTCCTGTTTTTCCACCCCTTGTGTTGGAGGTTTCCTCCGTCGGCAGCAGCAAGACCTACATGAGAACAAATGTGTTTGTACGACTTGAAACAGCATTGCTTTTATTTGATTCATCAGTTCATTTTTCATTTTAGACAGCACTCGTTTTAAATTTTAAAGAAGTTTTTAGTTAACACTTTTATTACAATATTTATGTGGCAGCAATGTCTAGCAAGCTTCTGAGACACAGGATAACTTTTTGATAGACTTTGCAACTCTGCCAGAAGCAAAACTCAAAATAAATGTGTTATTTAAAGCAACTGTGAAAGTAATAATAAAAGAAGTGCTGTTAATATCAAGGTTTTCAACACAAGGTCCAACAGTGATTCTATTCACATAGAAGAAAAATTAAGAGACGTACTTTAATTAGAAAAAAAATTGTGATACCTCTAGCAATACACATTTACCAAAAACTAGTGAAAAATAGGTTGAGAGATATGTTAAATATTGGCTGAAAAAAACCTTCAGTTGCCTGTATGTGAAGCCCCATGAATTATTCTGCAGAATAGTACCAAATAAATGAATTCCCTTTATTCCTCAAAAATCAGCAGTGGTGTCATCTAAACCAAAAGTCATTGATTTCTCCTGGTTATACACTTCTCATCTCAAACATTATTTACTATTTTTTCTTCTCTTCATTATAAGTTCTTAGTTTGAAGTTAATGCTACCTTACTAGGGTGGCCTAGGAGTAGAATCCTCTGGAAATATAGGTAAGTCTAGGGTATAACTGCACATTTTTGGAAAAGTGATGGTCTACATCTTTCATCTTTCATCCAGTTCTCATAGCCATACATGACTCAGTGAAAATGAAGACCCACTAGCCTATTGCAGCAGTTTCCAAAGTAAAATATAAAGATGATTGATTCACTAAGGGTAAGTGAAGAAAGTATTAGAACTTTTTTATATTCATGCTCATTAAAAAAATAAAATAAGCTTTACCACTATACCATAATATATCAGATTGAGAGCAGCATATTATGCTTATAAATCATAAATCTTAGTAATATTTACATTTATGCTTATGTATTGATAATATAGTGTCCATGTACCAAAATATCTAATAGTTACAGAACTCTAAAGATTAAAGAGCACTGCTCTAGATTAGTGAATGTTAAGTTGTCATAAGATTTTGCAAGGCATCTTTAATTAACATGTGGGAGGAGGTGAAGGAATAGTACATTCTCAAATACTAATGTATTTTTATTCACTTCAGATTTCCAAGACACAATTTGTTTGGGGAGGAAGTCGGCTTATTGTCATTGAACCATGCCGAGATGCTGCATATTCCTGCCTCCCTGGGCATCGCTGTCTCTGAAGGCACAGAATTCCATGATCATTATCACTATAACTTTCCAGACCAGCTCAGTTTTGCCCCTCTTATTCCACTATGTATTATGTGGCACTGTCCAACTCCTGTAATAGCATGTTTGTTTTACTTTGTTTTAATTTTCGTAGACTACCTCAGAGTTCTTTCTTCAATACAAACGGATTTGGCAACATTTCAGATGTAACAAACATCTTAGCAGATACCTTAAGGGTTGGACATTATACAAAGTCATTTTTCTGCCAAGCAAATTTCTTCACAATCTGTAAGATTTATTTCCAATGTAATATTTTGACATTAAATTTTAAAAAATGGAAAAGCAGTACAACCTTATCCAAAATCTTCTACCAGAATATCTGAAAAGCCCTAGAGCTGACATTTAAATTTTGTCCTGATTTCTACCCTGGTATTTAAATTTAAAATATTAACATTTTCCTGAAAGATAAATTCACTGTGATGAAAAAGAATCTGCACTGATGATAAAAAGAAGCCTGGCTTTTAGAATATCACTTTTTTCTCCTTTTGCTTAGTTTGTTTCTATTCTTTTTAAATCAGAATCTATGCATCTATAAAACCTATGCTTTTTTTTTTTCCCTTTCTTTTTTTGGCAGGCACTGAATAGAAGAAATGGGCATAGGTAGGGGAATGGCTTTGAATGAAAACCTGTGTTGATTGTGTGAGCTGGTCAAAACAGATGTAGGTGTGAAAGGCCCAGAGCAAAGCTGCTTCACAGGAAATGTACAGATGGCCACAAAATGTGCAATGTGTGAAGTGGTTTAAAGTAGCAATACCAAATGAGTGCACATCAACAACACAATAAAAGCAGCACTTAAAAAGAAGCTTGCACTCTCTGTAAAACTTGGAAGTAAATGGTGGCTTAAAGCAGAAGACTAAGTGCAAGAAAGACTCCCAAGGACGAATTCCATAAGTTAATGCTTTTCATGATAGGAGTGATGCTTCGCCTTCTCACTAGAAAATGCAAAGATTCCCCAGGATTTGGGAAGAATCCTAACCACAAATGTACATTATTAACATTATAAACTTTGATTAAAAATTACACTTCACTGTTCTTAGCTCAATAAAGCAAGCTGTCACTGCTTTTAGCTTGTATTTAGATGAGGGGATTGCACTTCTCTATGGTCTTTGCAGTACTAAGTTCTTGCTTTGCAGAAGATGGTAACTCCTTCAACATAGGAATTCCAACACCCTTGGCCTAGTTCTTTCCAATGACTGCCCTCCCACACAGGCCATATCCCCCAATCCTTCCACCTTTCAAATCTGCCTTCATGCCACTTTCCACATACAGCCATCTCATGAGTGAAGTACCATCAAAGCGCACAATCAGGCAAAACACGTGTTGTGTTGTATTGTTCAGTAAACATTAATGATCTCTCAAGCCACCCCAATGAATGTGTATGAGATATTCCTTTTCACTTTTTTCTTTTGAGAGAGAGAGAGAGAGAGCACGAGCAAGAGAGGGGAAGATGGAGAAGGAGAGAGAGAACCTTAAGCAGGCTCCTTGCCCAGTAGGGAGCCCAGCGTGGGGCTGGATCTCATGACTTGAGCTGAAATCAACAGTTGTATGTTTAATTGACTGAGCCACCCAGGCACCTCTTCTTTTCACTTTTTAATAATGATTTATCCAGGTAAAATTCATGTGCTTAAAACTACTACAATAATTCATCAACTTATTCCTTTTGGGACTATTAACTCTTGGTTTAACAAGGATTTGAAAATTGGTTTAAAGCATTATATAGCTAGACTTCCCTGGGGCTTTGCATATTAAAACTCCAGTTCAGCATTTTCCCAGCTGGGGAATCTCAGGGGACCATGTCTATCCCCCAGACACGATGTGGAGTAAACACTCCCCTTGGCTCACCTCTTCTGCTTGCTAGATCCACCAGTGAACATCCTGTTCCAACCAGGACAAGCCTGGAAGGGTCTGCTTTGGCAGGACAGGCAATATGAGGGAGAAGTAATCTGGAGAAAAGGTTAAAAAATGTTGAAGTAACTTTTCCTTCCTTCCCACCAAAGGATCTGAAGGACTAACGGCCTTTAGAGTAATATGAAATTCTAATGCCAGATGCACCAGTTCATACCTGTGTGTACACACCCAGGAAACACGGTATCTTCTGAGACATAAGAAATAAAAGCCACAGATGGAAATAGTAAGATCAGAACAGAAGGAACAGTTCCTAAATTCCTAAGGTTAGGAGAAACAGGCTGATCGGGAAGCACTCTTTTAGAGTGCTTACTTTACTTTTTAGAATAGTTGAAATGGCAACAATATTCAGAAACCTTAGCCCCCAACCCTGTCATAGGCTTTCTCTGTCCATTTTTTCCTTCATTCTTAGTTCCCCTCCTAACCTCAGAGCTGCTAGTTTGATCCCTTACTTTCCTTGAAAACTTATCCTCTTGGGTCTCTGGCTACCATCAGAAGTCAGGATCTCCAAATGTCTTCATAACCACTAGCCTCCAAAGTGGATAAGAAAGAGAGAAAAGAGGGATTCCTTAATTTTTTTGGCATCCACACTGTGAATTTTGAATACACTCTATAATGGAAATGTATGTTCACCCTATTTACAATCCACAAGGTAGTCCATAATTAATGAGCTTTTGTAGACTGGCCTTGGGGTTTCTCTCACAGATGACTTAATTTCTCCATGAAGATACCTTTTTGGTAACTTTTTATTTGAGTAAAATGTCAAACTTATAGAATAGTTACAGGAATAGTCCAAGGAATTCTCATACAGCTTTTATTCACAATATTTACATTTTCTTACATTGGTCCTGTGCGTGTGTATACCAAGAAAATACTTCTTGAATTTTAATTAACTTACAAACTTAGAACATGAATTATTACTAAGTTGGGGTCTATTTAAAAATTTGATAAAGAAGACATTTTATCCTATGCTTTTTAATTTCCTTTAATTCCTTTGTGTTATTATTTTGCTATCATAAGGGTTCATTCCAAAATTCTATTTTCCCAAGACCTGAGGTCCTTTCCAATAATAAAACTGGTATTTAGCTATTGATAATCAGTGCTTCAAGATGTCAGGATATCATTTAGTTAATGATAATCATTGTCATATAGGTAGTAGGAAACTGGGGATGTTAGAGGTCAATCAATAGTGACTTTTCATTCCAGAGATCACCAGGCTAGTGTATCCACAGCTCTGCTAAGACTGATTTAAAGATAGCAATGTTCATCTCTCTTCTGCTTTGAAATTGAGCTCTTTTAAAAATCAAATTCTTATCGGAAATCAAACTCTGTAGATTACTTAGTTCTTCAGAGAGCTTAGGCTAATGTCATTAAAAATAAAAGTTCCAGCTCCAGAAAAATGTTTAGGAATTTCCATAATGGAATCACAGCATCATGTTGTTCATTAATACTAACATTCCTTTTAAAAAAATCATTGAGATAATTCATATAGAATAGAAAAATCTACAGATGTGTACTTAATTAGACAGAAAAACTTGGTGAGTCTCAGGGTATACACACTGCTGTCCAGCACAAGTATTTAAAAATAAGCTATTAGCAAAAAGAACAAGTCTTGTTTCTCACTTCTGAACTTAAGTTTTCTCATTGGAACTTTGTATGACTCAACATGGCAGTGCAGGATGGCTGCTGAAATAGATTCAAATTGCAGTGGTTGTGTGTGTGTGTGTGTGTGTGTGTGTGTGTGTGTGTGTGTTTAAATGTTTTACTTCTGTACTTCATAGTATGCTCCCCAGATCTTACATAACTCCCATGATACTTCTAATTAAATTAGAATGCTATGATTGCATTTTTATATTGGCTATAGCGTCTTTTATTCTGGATATTATGACATAAAAACAAATAGGAATTAAACTGTTAATATGAATGAAAATAGCCTTTACCAAAGTGCAGAATAATGTCAAACAAAAGTCAACATTTATTGATATGACACATTATGTTATGGCAGATATTTTTATAAAACAGTCTGATATTTATAGATGAACTATTTTATATTCATATTGCATCTAACCCATAATTGATTATTTTCTTTAAAAAAGAAGAAACAGTGTGACAGAAAAAAATACTCAACCTATTTCATTATTTATGCCAACAGTTAAATGAAGAAATGTAATAAAATGCAGAGTTGAAAGGTTCAAAGAGCTAGTGGTAGCAAAGACTATCGTTTTTCTTCAGAAACCTTTTTGAAGGCAACACTATCACAAATACACTTCAACAACAAGGGCATTCCACCAGGCCACAGACTGCAGGTGACTCCATCAGTTTGTGCAAGTCAGGTCACTACAATTACCGGATATATATACAAGGTGCTGAGTTTTAAGTACAGGTAATAAGTGATTGTTATAGTAACAGAAATATCCCCCAAATGCCGTTTTTGAGGTTTCTTTCCGTTTTTTTTTATCCTCTGAAGACTTGAAGTACTGAAGTGAATATATTTTGTCATGTCAAATGGAAGAAAAAGTAGCTCCTGAAATCTGAATACTGTTCTTAGTCATCTGCAATCTTAAAGTGCTTTCAGAGATTCCACACATGCTCCAGGAGTCAAAATCCAAGACTCGTAATCCGGTGTATATTTTGCTAATCTATTCCTGAGGCTTTGCCTAAAAAGTTGGCATTGCCGTCTTCAACATCTTTCTTTTGGAACCATGGTTTTGAATTTGTTCCTTGTTGATAAGCTTCCAGAAAATGACAGATTCCAGGAATTTCACTGGGGAAGTTTGGAGGAAGTTCCTCCCTTGATCGAGGGGTAAACACAAAGCCAGGACAGTCTTTGAGTAATCTGAAAAGATTAAAATAAAAGTATTAACATTAAAATCCACTACTGATATAGCTGTCCACGCAAGGAAAGACAACCTAACTAAATGAATATTCCCGAAAACACAGATCTTCCTTGACTATGATGAGTTACACCTTAATAAATTGAAAATATCACAAACTGTAAATATCATAAGTTGAAGATGCATTTAGTACACATAATTTATGGAACATCATAGCTTAGCCTCACCTGCCTTAATGTGCTCAGAACACTTATATATTAGCCTGCAGTTTGGCAAAATCCTCTAACAGCCAGCCTGTTTTATAATAAACGTTTAATATCTCATGTAATTTATTAAATATTTTACTGAAAGCGATAGACAGAATGGTCGTGTGGGCGCAGAATGGTTGTAAGTGTACAGGTTGTTTATCCTCGTGTGCAAATGAGAGAGTCTCACCAGGCATATTGCTAACCTGAGAAAAGATCGAAATTCAAAATTCAAACTATGGTTTGTACTAAATGCATGCAGTTTTTGCACCACTGTAAAGTTGAAAACTCATCAAGTTGTATCCCTCAAAGCTGAGATTTTCTGTATTAATACAGCAGTCATTTTCAGTATGATTGATAGAAAGATCTTAATGATGTTAACATCTTCACAGAGGAACAATGAAGAATCAATTCACAATAATGAAAACAATTCTACCAACTAATGTATTCACTCCTATTAGGAAAAATACTTATAAAATATTTTTGTAAAGATATAGTCACTAACTCATATGACCATTAATTCATAGTACTGGAAGAAAATGAAAAATAATCCAAAAGTCTAATATTAGCAAGAAAACCCCAAACCTGTGCATAAACATAAGGTTATTCAATAAAGTTTCCTATGTTGAAAGAGTAACAACATTGTCCATTTATCAATTCATTCATTTTATAAATACTACTGAGAAGTAATCAAGGGCAATAAATCATGAAAGAGAAATTTTATATAAGATATTTATATAAATAATGTGAGAATAGAATTTGAATCTCAATAGAATTTATATGAATTCTAGGTTAGTACGAGTAAAAAAAAATTTAATTGTACAAATCTCACTCTTCTTAACTATCTAATATTTGAAATATTTCTTCTTAAGTTTATCTGTTTACCAAATTTTATTATTTACTATTTGTCCAGTATGGTAAACTCATTTTATTTTATTTATTTATTTTTAATTTGTTCTAAGGTTTTCATTTAGATTACAGTTAGGTAACATACAGTTTATATTACAAACATGTTATATTAGTTTCAGGTGTACAATATAGTGATTGAACACTTTCATACAATGCCTGGTGTTCATCACAAGTGCCCTCCCTAATCCCCATCACCTTTTTCACAGATCCCACCTCTCCTCTGGTAACCATCAGTTTGTTCTCTCTGGTCAAGGGTCTATGTCTTTTTTTTTTTTTTTTTTAGTTTCTTTATTTGAAGAGAAAGTAAGAGAGAGAATATGAATCTGCTGACAACATGAAGCCCAATGAGAGGCTTGATCTCATAAATGTTTATGAGATTATGACCTAAGCTGAAACCAAGAGTTGGATGTTTAACGGACTGAGCCACCCAGGTGCCCTAAGTCTCTTGGCTTCCAGTCCCCTTCTCTGTTTTCCTTATGCTCATTTGTTTTGTTTCTTCCACATATGAGTTAAATTCATTTTAAATTCCAATCCTACTGATGAAGTTACTGGCTCATCTTTCTACTTGCTTCCCTAGCTTTCAAATGCAAACTTAATAAGCGTCTTTCTAATCTATTATTCAGGCAATGGATTAAAAATGTTGACAGTTCTGGGCCCTAAGCCAACTTCTACAGAAAACCACTTACTATATCTGCCCAACCAGAGCATGGCCTTCTACTCATTTGTTTGTGATGTAATGTCCGAATGCACCTGAATGATGGTGCTGCATTAGATTTGGTACTGTGACTCCATTCTATGCAATGAAGGAACCAACTGAATAGAAATTCAGGTCTCACGAATGACAGACTTCCAAGCAGAAAAGAGCATGTGAGTATTCACTTAGGTCATTTTTGAAAACTCATCAATAAATTTGCAATCTGCAAAATAATTAATAAGATGATCTTTTAGTTATGATCCAGAAATATTTGAGTGCCTATTGTGTATAAGGCATAATACTTGGTAGTATATAATGAAAAGTTACAGAATTCCATAGTATTAAACATATAGGCTTCAAGGTCTGGTAGACCTAAGTTTGAATAGCAGCAAAAGGTGTCTGTTTTGTAGCCTGTAAAAAAGAGTAATACTACAGGTCTCTTAGGGCAGTTGTGAAGATTAAATAAGTAGATTAAACAGAATTGGTTAAGCATCAATTAGCTATCACTCAACATTCATACTAGTAACATTTGGGGACTAGAAACCTTCATATATTGTTGGAATAGAAATCGGTAAGACCAATTTGGACAGCTAACTGATGCTCAGCAAAGCTGAACTGGAGATAGCCTATGATCTGGGAATACCATTTATAGATATATTATAGGTGTGCAGGGTTTATTCATACTCTAGACTACATATTATATCACATGCACACGTAGTGCCGTGCCAGATCTGGCTCACACTTGCTTATGGGAACCAACTGTTAAACATGAAGGAATTTTATGAGCCAGTTAAACCATCTATAACCTGAAACTTCCTATGGTAGGAGTAGGTACACAACAGAAATTGGTAAATGCTAAAAAGTAGAGATTTTCCACTTTATCCCCCGCCCCCTCCCCCAATCCCCTGTGCTGGTTTACTAGCACACCAGTGCATTAGGAATAGTTTAAATAAATAAGCTAGATTTACATTTCATAAAAAAAAATCTCAAAAATATGGTATTCAGTAGATTTAAGGCAAGTCATGAAAGTATATGGGCAGGTTGAATGGGAATCAATTTTTCTCTGGTTTTGCTTTTCTACTTGCAGCAGAGTTTAGCCTCCTGTCCTCTCTCTCTCTCCACTTTCTTTCCTGGTAATTAGAAGTGACATGTCTTACTGGTGAGTTTGGGAGAAGTTGAACAGGCTTTTCTCAAGGCCTTCCTGCCTCTCTCTGTGGGAGCCTGACTGCAGGAAATCTATTCTAGGCTCCTCCCACCAACCCTAAGGGAAACAGAGTCCAGCATGTCTGACAGCGGGGGTTGGGGCCTAGAATATTTTTTTTTTAATTAAACTAGGATCTGAAACAAATATGGCAAACTGTTGACATTTATTAAATATTATCATTGACCACCACGGTGTCATATTTTCTTTGATGTTTTTTCTGTATGCTTGAAATACTTAAAAAATAACTATAAAAATGTAGGAAACTATAAAGGTTTCATAAATAAAAACATGTAAAATTATAAGTGATTAAGGGCTTTCTTTTTTTCTGTTCACATCATCCTAACATTTCCTGTTAAATATGGTAATTATAATTAAATTTATATTTAAATGTATATAAAATATTCAGCATTTAGAAGTGACTTTAAAGTATATCATTTGAATTTATTAAGTGCCTTGCTCAAGATGACGTATCTGGAAAGCTGTGTTTGGGACAGTATGGTGTGTCTTCTGAATACAAGTTTTATGCTTTTTAAAGAAACTTACAGATGAACACAATTAGAATGTCACAGAGTTAGAAATGTGCATTAAATCATCTTTAAGAAAAGATCAGATTTTTAAGGAAAACCAGTTGGAAAAAATTTAAATGAGAGGTTGATGGAATTAAGGCCCAAGAAAAGCAGCAAGTCTCCAGCAGGAGGTGGGAGTTTTCCTTTATTCTTTCCTGACCAGGTAACAGTGTCCCCGAAATGCTGCATTAGCTATACTGTTTTCTGTCATCTCTCCCATACTCTCTTTCCTCTCTTTGTTCTTTCCCCTGATAGAATTTAAGTCTTGTTATTAGTTCTCAGATCTCTCTTGCAAGTAAGCGTTCCAAGGGCTGCTACTCACCTACACTGGCCAAATTCATTTATACCTCCCACCTGCCATTTGTGTCTTCAATGATCCCCCACCCCATATAAACCTATCTCATTCATCCACTGACCTGAAACTTGGACAATATTTCAGTTTTCTGCACTTCGGTAAGAGCTAACAGGAATGCGGAAAACTGTCCCCCAAAATAAACTCGTTGTGACATTTAGAATAAAAGAATGAATAACTGTCATTACACAGCAATATTCTAAATTACTGAGTAGAACTGGAAGAGAAAGGTAAGGATTTGAGGTTAAGCGTTGTTTTGTGCATGTGGTTATGTATTCTGTGTCTTAAATTTGTGTTTCATAAATATATCAAGGAAGCTACATCTGATATTATTTAACAAATGTTACCCCCCAATTCAATGCATTACCAATAAAGTTCTCCCAAAGAACTAACTAGATGTTATATTTGTACAACTTTTTAAAAAGTTTTTAATGTTTATTTATCTTTGATAGGGAGAGAGAGATAGTGCATGAGTGGAGGAGGGGCAGTGAGAGAGGGAGGCACAGAACATGAAGCAGGCTCCAGGCTCTGAGCTGTCACCAGAGAGCCTGACACGGGGCTTGAATCCATGGACTGTGAGATCTTGACCTGAGCTGAAGTCAGATTCTCAACCAACTGAGCCACCCAGATGCCCCTGTATAACTTCTACCATCTACTATTTGTCCCAAACTTTGATGGAACTGAAATTATATCCAATTATTAAATTTCACAAAGCATGGACTTTTTGTTGAAATTTAAATTATCTATTTTCTTTTTAATTTTTTCTCTCATTCAGAAAAAAATAAGCTATTTTTATTATTTATTTATTTATTTATTTATTTATTTATTTTTGAGAGACAAAGAGAGACAGTGCGAGCAAGGGAAGGTCAGAGAGAGAGGGAGATACAGAATCTGAAGCAGGCTCCAGGCTCTGAGCTGTCAGCACAGAGCCTGATGCAGGGCTTGAACCCACCAGCCGTGAGATCATGACCTGAGCCGAAGCCAGAGGCTTAACTGACTGAGCCAACTAGGCGTCCCAAAAATAAACTTTTTAAAAGCAAGCATTTTAAAATGTTGTCAAAGGTATTTCACATTAAATATTTATTTCTTGCCTACATAAAGCGCTTTAACTACCACTTGCCCTTTACATAAAACATAAATGTTCCCTATATGAGAATGAGAGGTAAGTAAATTGAAAAAGAAAAAAATGAGGCACATGCACCCCAAGGTTTACAGCAGCACTTTCAGCAGTAGCCAAATTATAGATTGAGTTCAAAAGACCATCAACTGGTGAATGGATAAAGAAGATGGTGTGTATATATATATACACACACACACAAACACACACCACCTTCTTTATCCATTCACCAGTTGATGGTCTTTTGAACTCAACATATGTATGTTATAAATACATACACACACACACACACACACACACACACACACACAATGGAATATTACTCACCCATCAAAAGAATGAAATCTTGCCATTTGAAACTGTATATGGAACTAGGGTGTGCTATACTAAGTGAAATAAATCAGAGGAAGACAAATAGTACATGACTTTACTCATATGTGGAATTTAAGAAAAAAAGACAGATACACATAGGGGAAGGGAAGGGAAAATAAAATATCTTAGCTAAAACAGGGAGGCAAGCCGTAAGAGACTCTTACGTATAGAGAACAAACTGAGGGTTGCTGGAAGGCAGGTGGGCAAGGGATGGGCTAAATGGGTGATGGGTATTAGGTGGAGGGGTACTTCTGGAGCGCCTGGCTGGTTCAGTCAGTTAAGCATCTGACTCTCAGTTTCGGCTCAGGTCATGATCTCCTGGTTTTGTGAGTTTGAGCCCTGCATCATCGGGCTCTGCACTGGCAATGCAGATCTTGCTTGGGATTCTCTCTCTTTCCCTCTCTCTCAGGCCCTCCCCTACTCACGCTGTCTGGGTCTCTCAAAATAAATAAATAAATTTAAAAAAAAAAAAAGGAAGACGGCACTTGTGATGAACACTGGGTGTTACAGGGAGGTGATAAATCATTAAATTCTACCCCTGAAACTGGTATTACACTATAAACAAACTAGTAAATAAAAACTTGAAACAAAAAAAGGAAAAAGAACATACCACATTTGCTTACAAAAGATAGAAAAAAAATATAGCAAATGCATTGATGCTCAGTATTGATTAAATTTTCATTATAACTTATATATATATGCATATAAACATATTCTAAGAAATAATAAAAAACACAAAAATGTGAATAGTTATTGTCTCTGGATCGAGAAATTATGAGTTACTTTTATTTACTTATAGCTTTCTGATATGCAAATATATAAATTTTCTAAAATAAGCATCTATTACTATCATAAAAATAATCTATTTAAAAAGGGAAACACTGGTGTTAAATCTGTTTTTGAACACCTAGTAAGTCTAGTAATGTTGCCAACAGGGTGACTGTAAGGATTTAAGCTACAGGTCTTGTCCTGTTGCCAAAAATGTGTATCAAAATGTCATGATCCTCTGTTGAAAAACAAGAGATCCTATATTATATTTCGGGAGTGAGATGAGTAGCTGATATCAATGTAACCTATCAAGGTTCAAGATAACCGAACTCTGAGATATGAAACAATGGAAGATTTTCTCTTATATTGCTTAAAAACAGCTAAAAAAGACGAAACAGAAAGTACACTTTTTCTCTCCAGAGGCTTGGTTTTAAGGATAAATACACACACACAGACTCCTCAAGGTGCACGTACACATATATGACGTTACTGAACATTCAACAGAAGTGACTAGACTAGCAACTACTCGTGTTATCACTGGATTCCCGCTCTCAAATCCTCTAAAGAAAGCAAGGTCAAATCCTGAGAATAGGAGTTCTCACCCCTTCCAGGCTTACCTGGAAGACTACAGGTCTATTACCATTACAATAATCCCTGGGGAGTTTCCCAATTCTCATGCATAGTGACTCATTTTCATGTTAAAGAATGGACAATCAATAAACATTTCCAGCTTTCCTACTGTGTTCCCTGCATTGATCTGGGAACTAGGGGTGGAAAATGTCTACCACAGGAGGCTGACGCTCTACAAGGGGAGGCAGGCAATAAACACATAAAGAAAACACCACTTCAGACAGATATGAGCTGAGAAGATGAAAAAATAAAATAATGTGAGGAGTGTGAGGTGAAAGTTGTTCCTCTGGTATGACAATTAAGGAGGGTCTTTTGTTTTTGAGAGAGAGAGGGAGCCTGCATGAGCAGGGGGGGGGGGCAGAGAGAAAGAGAATCATAAGCAGGCTCCTCACTCACCACGGAGCCCAACGTGATCCAGGAAAGAAGTGGAACGCAGAGGAATAGCCAATATCTTCAATTTAGGCAAGGGTTTAGGAAGTCTGATGAATAAAAGTAAGGTCAGGGTGGCAGGGTATCAGAGAGTGACGGAGAAAACGGAAGAGAATAAAGTGACACAGGTTGGCAGGATATTGATCAAAGAGGACGTTTTCGTCTCTAGTAACAAATTTGAATTTTATTTTGACTGCAATGGGAGGTCATTAGAGGGTTTTTAACATGGGAAGGATGGTATCTGACTTGCGCTTCAGAAAGACAATCTGGCCACTGTGTGGAGGATGAACTGTGGGCAGGGGGTGAGCAAGAAAGCAAGCAGAGAGTGAGGGTGATCCTGTTGGCTGAGGTGGAACAGGTGGAGGAGGCCTGCCTTGGGGTGTAGTACTGAAGGAAGTCAAAAAAAAGACGTAGTCAGGATATTTAATTGTAGGAGGGGGTGGTACGCTGTAAGAGGGAGAAAGCAACGATCACTCTGAGGTTTAGAGTCTAGGGAACACAACAGACGGCAGTGCCATTTTAAGGAGGTAAAGCTCGGCTGGGGTGGGGAGTGGATAATTCATTAGATCGTAGTGTGTGGGAAATCACCTGTTCTAAGACTATTGCGTTAATTTTAGTATGTCAACCAGTCATCCAAGTAGGAATACAGGATATGATACACGAGTGTGTAGCTCAGTGGAGAAGTGTGGGATGGGCTAGAGATTTAAGGAAAAAGGCCAGTCAATAAAGTTCCGACAAAGAGGAGCATAGGGACAGAGGTCTGGGCAGTACAACGTTCAAAGGTTTGGTAGGGAAAGAGTACCAGCACGAGACAGTGAGAAGGTATCACCATGGGGTGAGAGGGAAACCAGGTTAATGGGGTGAGAAGGAAACCAGGTCAATGTGGTGTCACCGAAGCGTGAGGAAGAAGATGTTTAAAAAAGGGAGTTCTCAGCCCTGTGGTTGCCAGAGATGTTGAGGGAGGTAAGGGGAGAGAACTGACCATGATTGTAGCAAGGATCAAGGATGGCCCTGGTAAGAACCGTTTCAGTGGGGTGCAAGGGACAAACGCTGATGGGAGGGAGTCAAAGCATGAAGGAGAGGTAAAAAGAGACGGTGAACATAGGCAACCCTTGCAAGGAGCTTTGCTGGAAAAAGGGGCAGAAATATAGGGGAATAGCTGAGACACATGGGGAAACAAGGAAGAAACTATGTTAAGAGTTTTAATAGTAAGATACGTCTGTATTCTGATGGGAATAATCGTTTCACCAGAGAATTTAATCACAGAGAGAAAGCAGGTATTTCAGGAGGTAAGTTTTGGAGAAGACGAGAGGCAGCAGCAAACCTGGACGGAATCATCTGGAAAAGCAGCTGGGCAGCTGGCATACAGTCACTGGACTCAAAGTCTAGGACCAGGGCACCAGGGTAGCCAGGCTGATGGGATCTGCCCGAGAAGACACTGCAGTGCTTACCTGACTGCATTTTGTTCCTTTCCTGTGAAATATGAAGTGAAGTGATCAACTTAACTGGCTGGAAAGGAAAGGTTGTGGAGTTTTAAGGGGAAAGAAGATGCTATACAATATTTGTCTCTGAGAATAGAAAAGATAACTTGCTTGGTGCGATTAGTTTGATGAGTTCCACACATATCTGGAAAGGGTTTTGTTATTCAAGCGTTTCCATTATGAGTGGATTCTTAAAATGAGATGAAATGTATCCATGTCTGGCACCTGAGTTAAGGATACGTTGAGGACCATGCCCTCTAACTTGTGGGGAACATGCTAACATGCCAGTGCCAGCACTGTACTGGTCAGATTAGCCGTCAAAGCATGGAGGGAATTAATACGTGCTTTGAAGAGAATAGTGCAGGGAAATAGGATGTGTATCAAGGATTACAGGTGGGCTACAAATATTTTGGGAGAGTTGTTCTCATGATGCTAATGAATAATTTTAGAAAAAGTGAGGATGATAAAGTTATTGCTTTTCTTTTCCTGGCAAGATTCTCTAAGCAGGAAAATGTTACGGATGATGAAAGAAACCAATGGGAAAAATATGACAACTGTGTATTAATAAAAATAATAGGCATTCAATGCAAACAGTACCTGTATGTTGTGGGGCTGACATTGATTTTCCGTGGTACGCTGCAGGATTCAAATTTGTTTGCCAAGGTGACATTGTTTCCAAAAAGACAGTAACGAGGCATTTTAACGCCAACGACTCCAGCAAAAACTGACCCAGAATGCAGTCCAATCCGCATCTGAAATCAAAAAGTAACACAGGATCCTCATCATTGGTAAAACATTTCCTGTTAGTATTGAATGAAAGCTGTTTATTTATTAATTTTTTTAATGTTTACATATCTTGAGAAAGAGAACACATGAGCACTCAGGGTAGGGGGAGAGAGAGAGAGAGAGAGAAAAGGAAAGAATCCCCAGCAGGCTCCTTGCTTTCAGCTTGATCTCATATACCCTTGAGATTATGACCTGAGCCAAAGTCAGGAGTCAGACACTCAATTCCACTGACTGACTGGGCCACCCAGGTGCCCCAAATGCTGTTGAAATGATTTGCCATTTGCTGTCCCTGCACCGTCCCTCCCTTATGCAAAACTTCCTGCCGACTTCCTTCTATTTGCGTCCAATTACTAGTGCAGGGCCCTGGGTGGCTCAGTCAGTTAGGCAGCCAACTCTTGATTTCGGTTCAGGTCATGATCTCAAGGTTCTTGAGATTGAGCCCCACATCAGGCTCTGCACTCCCAGTGTGGAGTCTGCTTCGGATCCTCTCTCTGCCCCTCCCTACACTCCCTCTCTTTCTCTCCCTCTCTCTTTCTCAAAAATAAATAAATATTAAAAAAAATAAATTACTAGTGCCAAATCAATTGCACTTCTTAACTCTTCTCCACTAAGCACGTATATCTAAACAAAGCATCTTTCACCTGCCTTCAATGCCTGAAACACATCTCCATGCATACCCATCACAGTCACCAGAGTGACAAGATGAAGGGTCTATGGCCAGTTTACGTGAACCTGCTCTTGTCCATCAAGTAAGACAGACATAATTTTTGGACTCCACGTGTTGTTTCCCAATGCGCTGTCAGAGAAGGGCAAGAGACGCCAGCTCTTAGAATAGAAAGAATAAATGAACTTTATGACAAACACTACCCCACTGTTCCAATGACTAACATGAAAGAGAAAAGGCACAGGAATGTTCCCAGAGAAAATGACAGAGGGAACAGAGCAGGGGCAGCTTGGGCTTGCACCACAGTGACTGTGAACACACTGTCATCAAACACACCTGGATGCACGGAAACCCAGAGTTGTGCCATATCCAGATATAAGGTGCAGTCTGGGAAATGTGGGTGCAAGTTTAGGAATTCTGAAGGCTACCAGTGACTTGGAGAACAACTGAAACATCTTAAATTGGCATCTTCCAAAACATCTAAATTCTTGAAGATCTTAGAAGATGTACAAGTTCTTAAATTGCTGCTACAATACAGCAAGATAAAGTGGGGATATTTTATATGACAATTGGACACCGTGTTCATTATTTTCAAGTCCTATGCACAGCTGACCATTTTTTAAAAAGTTACAATTATATATGCATTTTAAATAAAGACCAAGTACTCAACAATTCAGATGTTATACAAGAAGAATCCAGCTTTGCCTAGTTTTACAATGAATTTTAGTTATTTGCTAACAATGCTCTAGAATCCTTTGTTTAGAAGATGTCAAATCATGAATCCTGCAAAATTTTCAAGCACAAGCTTATCAATCACCAAATTATCAATCAGGAGATCTGCATTCTCAACCAAACTTGGCTAATAACTAACAATCTGATTTTCTGTAAGTCTCTTTATCTCTCTCTTATTACTTCCTTATCCATAAAATACAAGATTGAATTAGTTTTAGAGTCCCTTCTTTGTCAGTCTCATTTTAATCAGCAAAACTTAGACATTTGTTACCCCTAACATTTTCTTCTTTGGGATGATATCGTTTTACATGTATACCAACTGATCAATATGAACAAAAAGCTAACTTCTGTGTATAAATGTCAAACACAGTTTTTAGCACATATCAATAAAGAAGTTTCTGCTCTTCTGGTTAAACCATTTTCTCTCTCTGTACTTAATTATTCTAGCTTTTTCTTCAAAAATTTTTAAAGATTTTATTTAAGTCCAAGCCAATTAACATTTAGTATAGTAATGATTTTAGGAGTAGAATGTAGAACTTGCATATAACACCCACTGCTCATTCCAATAAGTGCCCTTCTTAATGCCCACCACCCATTTAGACCATACCTCCAACCAACACGCCTCGAGCACCTCTCAGTTTGTTCTCTGAATTTAAGAGTCTTTTATGGTTTGCCTCCTTCTCTGTTTTTATCTTATTTTTCCTTCCCTTCCCCTCTGTTCATCTGCTTTGTTTCTTAAATTCCATATATGAGTGAAATCATAGATTTATCTTTCTCTGGCAGACTTATTTCACGTAGCATAATTCATTCTAGTTCCATCCACATTGTTGCAAATGGCAAGATTTCATTCTTTTTGATGGCTGAGTAATATTCTGTTGTATATGTATCCCACATCTTCTTTATCCATTTGTCAATCAATGGACACTTGGGCTCTTTCCATAATTTGGCTATTGTTGACAGTGCTGCTGTAAACCTTGGGGTGCATGTGCCCCTTTGAATCAGCACCTTTGTGTCCTTTGATAAATACCTAGCTCCTCCCATGCTGCTCTCCCTCCCTCTCTCCCCTTCTCCAGTTCTGAATTCTACTCTTAACTCCACAGATTTCTTATGAGGAAACTTCAATTTCACAAGCAAACTTACAAATTCATTTCAAATTCACAAAAAAATGATCCAAAATTTATGATGCATTTCAAGCCCTGAATGGAAACTTGTTGGGAGCGTCTTCCATTTGGAGACCGCTTTTGATGCAGCCCATGTCCCATCATGGACATCTGGGGACAGGAAGGAGACTGACAGGAATCTGTTTCCATGTTCACGTTGTACTTACTGACTTTCCCTGCCACATTCGGCCCTCTGGTTTCTATTGACACTCCACCTGCGGTTTTCTAAGCCAGAGTGGGTGGATGTTAGTAAGGAAATCAGTAGTGATACAGGATTTATAAACATGGAATGTTGGAGGAACACAGAGCTTGGGGGAACAAAAGGAAATATTTCCTATTCTTTCACTCTGATTCTATCCCATGGGCTGGCAGGGTAGGGAGAAGAAAAGGGCTGGGCTCAGACATATGGCTTCTATTACAAAAAGCACCAAGACTATGCTTCTAAGTATTCTAGTTGTGTATTTTGCATTTTTTCTTCCCTTTCTTTATGTCTTATAGCATACCACATAGGATTCTATATTACTTCAAAGGCCCATTTCTGAAGGTCATCAAGGAAGGACCACCCTATAAAAATTAAGTGGCAAATTCATTATAAGTAGGACAAACAGAGGTGTTCTATTAAATCAATGCCTAACATGGTAATTTTATGTTCTCATCTGCAATAAGACATTATTCTGAGATAATCTAGAAATTTTAGTGTGTTATGTGCTTTGGAAAATATTGGTGGATTAACAGTCGATTTTCATTAGAGTGTAATGGCCTCCCCTGCAGGGACTGGAAAACTAAAACTTACATTTTCCAATCTCCCTTGCATTTTCTAGGTGGATTGAGGTTTGGTGAATCACATACCCTTGCAAGGGATTTGGAAGCCAGAATTTCTGCTGTGACTGCTTCCAAGTGCCAGCGCAACTGTGGACATCTTCAGGTTTTCTAGCAGAGTGCCCTGTTTGCGGTTACTAATTCTGTGAGGGCCACGATGCAGGATTTCCATGTTACTGACTCAAATTATAAGTGCAGTTTTGTTCTGCGGCCAATAAGAGAGGCAGCATCTTTCTGAACACAGCAGTTTCCTGACTGTGGCTGTGGTGTTATGGTGTTGGAGCCAGCTTCTTGATCTTGGAAACAACAATGGTTTCTGAAGTGCCACTTTGGGACCCATTTTGTGAAGGTTTAATTTATAGATGGCATCGTTAGTCCTCTCAATAAGCCACTCGATACCCCATTGTTCGTGCCTTCCGCTTCCACAAGTTAGAGATTTTGCTCTCTGCAATTAAACCCTGAGGGATGTACTATTCTTTCGATAACTAATAAGCATTTACTCTGTGACATTTCCTGGACAACATGCGTCTGCCTCACCTTGATAGGTTCTCCATGGGGAGACATGACTTCGTCAGAGAGCTCCATCATCTTCAGGGCCATCAGTGCTATCTGCACTGCGTGGGTGTCGCTTTCTTTGTGTAATCCTCCAGCCACACAGTATGCATCGCCAATAGTCTCCACCTACGTAGAACAGATATTCCACATTACAAACACAAGTTCGGAAAGAATTATAGTGCACATCAGAGAGCAGAAAACCTCAGTGTTCGTCCCTTGTAGAAAATGAGAGTAAATCAGATACACTCAGAAATGGCTCTCCTTTTCAGGAAATTATCATAAAGTTTAGTTGTCTTATATCAGGCTCTGCTCTGGAGGGCAGTGGGGTCCGGTGAGCACAATATTAAGAGGTGGCTTCTACTTCTAGACTTGCTGCTGACTCAACACATCCTTCCACCTTTTCCTCCCCTCACCATGTAAAACGGCTCTTTAGAGGCAAATGATGTTACGTAAATGATATTTTGGGTTTATAACAAATTGTTTAAAGATAACTGGAATCACTTGCTGATTTTATATCCTTTTAGCATACAGTATTTTGAACAGTCACTACTGTTCATTCATGTGACTCAATCAATGTCACATGAATTTAGTAAGAATGTGAGACATAAAATTAAGACATTCTGGTTTTTCAAAAGGATTTGGGGGTTCTCGTAGCAACTCTAAGTGTCTACATGAATATTAACCACAAAGTATAGAAACCAAGAAAGATGTCAAATAATGGTGCTCAGAAGGTTACTGAAAATCAAGCTGTTATATAGATTCCTGTATTATCATTGTCATTGCTGTTGTTGTAAGAGGTGATTTTTATCTGTCTGTACGCTGATGACAAAGCTACCAGTTAATTTAAATCTACAAATAATCCACCCAACTGTAATCATTGCATTTTCTCTTCTAAATATTTATGGCAACGTAGCAGATCGTATCATTCCTCTTCTCCAAACCCTCCAGTATGGAGGGATGGAGATGAGAAAGGAAAAAAGAAAGGGAGACAGACTTTCAGTGATTCTCCATCTCACTCAGGATAAATGCTGAAACTCTTATAATGCCTCCGAAGTTCTAACTTTTCTGCGAATTTCTGACATGATTTCCTAATCCTTTCTCTTGCTCATTTTGTCCCAGTGCCATTGGCCTCATGGTATCCCTCAGTCATACCAAACATATTCCCACTTGCTATTCCTTTGCCTGGAACGGTCTCCTGTAGATACTCGCTTGGCATGTCCCACATTTCCTTCAGGGCCTGCTAGGAGGTCACCATATGAGAAATGCTTGTCCCCACCGCCTTCTCTAACATAGCAATCATCCCTTGTCTTCTGCACTTCTCCCCCCTTAACTTTATCCAGAATATTACACCAGTTGGAATGCTGTAAAATATACTCACTTGTTTATTTTCTGTCTAAGCTAAAGTAGAATATTAGCTCTCTGAGTTTGTCTGTTTTATTAACTACTGAATTACCAGCACCCAGTATATATGCTAATGAATGAACCAGGTGCTATAAGATTTTCCTCCATGAATTCATACGAAGTGCCAAAAATCATGTCTAACATCTCTCTGGTGCCCAGTAGTGTCGCTAATCAGAAGTGGTGCCCTTACTCCTTGGTGTTCGATGAGGCCTACTTCTCTACGCCATTACAGCGCCTTGTCCGCAGGAGTTCAGAAGCAGGCATTTGCCAGGTCACAGAGGTCTGGCATCAGTCAGCCCTGCCCTCCATTCCTTCTACGTGTGAGATCTTCTCACTTGTGTTGGCTAACGCAGGATGACAGTAAATATTTGCTAAAACAACCAATAAATGAATGCTGAATCAACTGAAAAATGGATAAAAGACTGGAAGCCAATAATACAATGAAATGAAATAAAATCCTGAAACAAACACGTCCTGGAAAAGAAAAATTTAACTATTCCTTGGAAGGCATCACACTCCCAGGTGAGTGTATAAGGAGACATTCTGTATCTCTTACATTTATCTCCTGGTTAAGACCTTTCTTGAGGTCTTCACAGCTGTCTTCAAATATTTTCATGAGAAATCAAAAGTGAAGAGAAGGTGGAAATAAGGGGGGAGCAGATGAGTCACTATCCATCTTGGGTTGTGGTTGGGTAAACAGGGAACTCTGTGGCTACTATCCATGTAGCAAGGAGCACAGACTGTGAAAACTTGATCGGAATAACCACATTGTTTCAGTTTCAACGTTTCAATATTCATAGAAAAGGGCTGCTGTTTCTGCATGCAATCACAGCAGTTGTAAAGGAGACCAAGAATTTCTTCTCACAGTTCTGAGAGGAGATAATGTCAAGATAGAAACTATCTACAAACAAATATAGTCAATTCCACAAGAAGCTGTCAAGCTTAACCTAACTGAAGCCAATTATTTTATCTGTAATTATACATGGACCTCCTTTTTTTCCCAAGGGAATCAGAGCTCAGTCTGGAATTTCCTGCCAGATATTTTAAAAAGGAAGGTTTTATTTCTCGCATCTAAATTGGAACAAAGCAGAAGCTTATGTATTTGTTTTGTCTTCAATAATGTCTTTATTTTATGTTGGGCAAAGCTCTGAAATGTCAAGTTGTTAGCTAAAAGGTGAGTCAAGCCACACAAATGAGAAGGAGGCTTTATTCTTAATGCCAATGGCTAAAATAATGCAAAATACTTTAAATTAGTAAAAATATGTTTTAATTCTAAAAACATGGAACACAAAATCGCTTTATTAGTTCTAGTATTGCTAATAAAGTTACATTTTTAAAAGTTTATTACACATTGGGGATAATTACTGTGCCTCCCTGTGTCTAGAATGATGCCTGGTAGGCACTCAAGGAATCCTGAAGGGGCACCTGGGTGGCTCAATCAGTTAAGAGTCTGACTTAGGCTCAGGTCATGATCTCATAGTTTGTGGGTTTGAGCCTTGCATAGGGCTCTGTGCTGACAGCTCAGAGCCTGGGGCCTGCTTCGGATTCTGTGTCTCCCTCCCTCTCTGTCCCTCATGGTCTTTCTCTCTCTCAAAAATAAATATTAAAAAAAATAAATCCTGATGCATTGTGAATAACGGATGTTATTTTCCATAATCTTTGTAACAGTCTTATTTATGAAGATGATTGGACATAATATATGTTATTCATGCACATAAATTCTGTAGGTGGATATCACTTTCTCTGTTTTAGAAGTGGGAAAGGCTACGTAACTCTCTCAGCTTACAAAGCAAGTAGGGAACAAGATTTGAAGACAGGCTGTTTTCTTCAGAGCCATTTCTGACCTTAGTCTCTTCAATAATATCTTAAGTAGGTTTTTTTCCTCTTAATCAGCCATGCAAACTCTCATGTTAACTCTGTATTGAGATAATCTATTTTTTTAAGTTTATTTATTTATTTTGAGAAAGAAAAAGAAGTGGGGAGGGGGAGCAGAGAGAGAGGTAGAGAGAGAATCCCAAGCAGGCTTCATGTTATTAGTGCAGAGTCTGATGTGGGGTGAGTTAATCTATTTAAATATCATATAATACTCATGTTTCTTCTATACTTTTACTTTCACAAAGGATAAATCTTCCCCATACAAGCCATAGTTAAGAATTATCTCTAATAACTCAGTTGCCACAGTCTAGGATCAGGTTCACTGATTCTGAAACTGAGCCTGTCCCTGGGTCTCCTCCACTCAGTCAAGTACCCCTACATTCTATGCACATTCTTTGAGAAGACAATGTATCAGTCCTTTCGTGGAATAATTATCTCTGTTTCTGAGCAGACTCAGAGCTATTTCTGGCTAGAGAACACCCACATGATTAACGCACAATTCCTGCTCCCAGGATGCAGCTTGTGTAGCCGTGCAGAGACAGCCTTTTGTCTGCTTTGTAACTCCAGTCCTGGTTGAAGAGTCTTTTGTCAGTGACTTTGGCCTGAAAAATGGGCTAGCCCTGCTCCACCCCTACCTTGTAGACATCCAGCTCCCCGCACTGCCGGTCGAAGCGAGTGTAGAGTGCATTGAGCATGGTGATGACCTGCAGCGGTGAGCACTGGGAGCAGATGGCAGTGAACCCCACGATGTCTGAGAAAAGCATGGTGACATTACTGAACTTCTTGGCTTGCACCACTTGCCCTTGCCACAGCTGCTGTGCAACCTCGCTGGGAAATATGGAGCACAGGAGATCCACCGTCTTCTTCTTCTCCTCCTCCAGAGCTTGGTGGGCTTGCTCAAGGGTGGCCTTCAGCTTGCCCAGCCTCTTCTTCAGGCCGTCCTGCGCTCGGGCCTGCTCCCCTATCAACACCACATCCCGCAGTGCGTTGTGGATCGGGATGTCTGAGAGGTAGAGTCCTCGCCCCGTGAAGTCTTCTAATCGGTCCACACAGGGAGAGCCCAAGAACAAGATTGCACTGGATTCAACAATGTAGATCATCTGGCCTTTGAGGTCCATAACCTGTGAAGCAAAGGCAAAGCCAACTCTCGTGGTTTATTCAAGTTTCCAACACCTTTCTGAGACAAAAGGAAAGGTAGTAGATACAGCGACAGTCCCTTTGTATAAACTTAATTGTTTCCACTTGCAGAGGAACAATATGCTTTCTATAGTTTCAATTTATTGTGTGTTCTAAAGTGCATCCAGACATTAGAAGAACAGACAGACTGGAGTAACTCTACATAGAGATCATGATTTTCAATAAACAGTGCAAAAATTTCTTGCTTCAAGCCTTTCTCACTAGGGGGAAATGCTGATGTTTTTGTTATTTAGTACATGCTTTTGACAGTAGCAGATTGCGTAAAGGATTGTACCAACGACACCTTGAGAGAAGTGAGGCTTTAGGTGACCATCCTGGGACACCAGATTGACTTTATGAGTATGAACAAATATGTGTATGTGTATTCACAGAAGAAGAGAGTCCAAATCAACTCAAATGTCCTTCAAGAGGGGACTGGCTAAATAAAGGACGGACATACAATGGGATTCTATGCAGCCTTTGTGAAAGTGAAATAAACCAATACCTCGTGACACAGAAGAATGCCTCAAATGTACTCTTTAGTGAGAAAAACAATTTCTTGTTTTTGATTTTGTTTTGATCTACCCCCAAAATGTATATAACTAATGTCTGATTTTTTTGCTGCAATGAACATCTTTAAAGCCTTACCTATTTTGAACATTTACCGGCATTATTTTTTATGATAAAAAGTGGTAGACCTGTTTTCACTTTGGGAACAAAAAGCATAACTCCTGGAATTATGTATGTTTCAAAGTGAGATGCATCGTAAGCCTGATTGTTGGCTTTACTAATGTACCCTCAGCTATGATTTTGAAAACTCTTTCCTTGGACTGCATGATTACCAAAGTTCTTGGCCATGAGAACGATCCCACCCCTCCACCATTCTCTAACAGATAAAAAAGTTATTGATTCTCCACGTCTATTAAATATCGATTAAAAATCCATTTAGTCATCTCCCATTACAACAAGTAGCTTTTGTTTGTCTGTTGTAGAATAATGCCTCATATTACTCTAAACTGTCAGATATTTGATGATAACTGAAAACATATTTTATATAAATATTTATCCAACCAGTTTATAAAATATTCCAAAAGGATTTTAAAAGGTACACTGCATTCAATAAATATTTGTGAAGTAATGGATCCAGTAAGCAAGGAAATGATTGCAAAAAGGATTTTGCTTTAAATTTATCTCAGCCTTAAAATTATTTCAGACTCGTCTTAAGCATAAATGTTTTATCATTACATTTGAAGTGATGCATATGTTTTTACCTTTTTGCTTCTAGTCTTTAAACAAGAAGTGACTTATTTCGTATTCAAAACACGATTCCGTTCTCCTTACCCTTGAAGATTTCTTCACAGAGTTGTCCCATCTCCGCACTCGGACCACAAACTGCATGTTCAACATGGTCAGGATGCCACTAAACGTCTGCTTGATTTTTGGAGACAGAATTTCAAAGTACTCTTCAAAATTAGGCTTTCCTTGAAAGTCTCTCCGGTTCATCAGCCTTCTAATGCCGTTGCCGAACTGCAGAATTGTCATGTCTTTGTCAAACATGAAATGAAAAGGGAAGGTCTTGCAGAAGAGGGAAGCGGGGATCACCAGCGAGGACTGGGGTTTGCCGGGGGACAGGGACGGCCTGGTGCTTTTGACATGAAGCGAGTATAACAAATAGGGCTGATTAACGAACTCACTGCCGTCAGCACGGAAGCAGGGAGGCATCAGGGACACGTCCACTTCGGTTTCGTACAATATGTGAGCAGCTGCCTTAATGATGCCAGGGAGAATCAGGGATGTGATTCTCTTAGGGAAAAAATAGTAAACATTTAAGAAATTGTGATCTTTATCTAGGCATAGAATGGAAGCATCCTCGAACCTGCCTCTCTTTTCTGCTTCTTGGCAGTAGCTGCTCTGTTTCAGAAGGGTGCTGAAGCTATTTAAAAAATCTTTGAGGGTTCCTCCAACCACACCTAAGATGTGTTCATCTTCCTCATAACATATTTTAAAAAGCTCTTCACCAAGAGATTCTTTGATGATTTCTGCTGGAACTCCTGAAAGTAAATAATACATTTTTTTTTCCATATCAAACATATCCTCTCGGAAGAGCTGTACCATTACTACTATTTTTAACATTGTTTGATTTGATGATTTAGTTCCCTTTAAGTCCGGTAATAAGATTCCCAGCCCAAATTAACCACCTGTGTTCAAATTATCTACATGGATTAGTTTCCAAAATCCTGCTAGCTCCAAATAAAAACTTCCCAATCAGTTAATTATAAAAGAATGATCATTTAAGCCTAATCCATAATTTTTTATCTCCCTTAAGAGTTCGTTCTTACAAAAGAACAATTAGAATTTACAGAATCAAGTTCAATTCAGAAAAAGCTCCACCACCTCTCTGTTAATGGCAAAAATGGAATATCCTGATGAAGGGGGCACCGTCCCACCTGGAGGGCCCCAGCAGTACGAACGTCAGAGAAGAATTTAAAATCACTGCTCATGAAACTCAATTTGTCAGTTTGCTCTAGAGATGATATAAAGTAATTTTTTTATTGCAAAACAGCATTCTTGTTGTTTAATGTTACCTGGAAGAATATTTGTTTGGAATATATTTACTTCCGGTAACTTCTCCTTTCCTAATCTCTTGTTTTCTAAACTCTGTGTATCATCTTTTTTTCCTCATCTATAATTTGGAAAGACAATAATGCTCTTTCACTGCACCGTGGTGATGTGTGGAGACTGTTTTAGAATAGTGTCTGGCTCCCAGGAAGGGCTCAGTGTGTTTGCCATCGGCATTATCATCATCGTTAAATTCTTAATATCTTGTACTTTTGGAAAGATTTCACTCATTTCTCCATGTACTCCAACTTTGAAAAAGACAGTATGACAAAGTTACTCATCTACTTGTTTCCCTCAAACTCATTAATATGAGAACTCTGTTAATCCTTTTTTCTGATGATTGCTTCCAACCTTTAAAAAAATTCTTTATTTTAGTTTGTTGAATAAAATTTTTCATGCATAAATGGGGAATACTTAGTTTAAGTTCAAGGCCAAAGCATGTAACTGTCTGTGAGTCAGCTTTCCATGTGGCCTTATCTCCTTCTCAGCAAATACATACAAAGAAAGGGAACATTTTAAGTCAAACAAAAGTACACAATTATCCTTTATGTTAACACAATACATAATACTGAACACTTTATTCTGGAAATCACCTTTAAAGAGAGAACATTAGTTCTGCAGGTAAATATTTTTTACTAGTAGAAAATAATAGTTTATAGGTAAAATATTAGTTCTGTGAGTATAATTACTCCTTCATTACATATACTGAAACAATTGTATTACCTGCTGCAATTGCTTGGTCTGTGATTATTTTTTCAAAGTCTTCTCTTTCCAAAGATTTCCTGAAAATATGTCAACATCTTAAATTATAAACTGACAAACGGATACTACAATTTCAGATTATAACATACAGACATGACGATGGGAAATAATTTACCATTTCAGTAGAGTTAAATCGTGACTATTGAGTTTATAGGAGAGGAGTTAACCCAAAACAATGTTGGAAAACTCCAAACTATACCTATTTGGGAGTGTTTCATAATTTTCTAAAGTATATTTATCTTTTAAGTTAACTTTACCTAGGCTAATACTGTGCTGTTTACACCGCCAGGGAACCAACCAGAAGTATGAAATGGCCAAGTAAGAGATGGTAATAAATCAGACTAGGGGTCTTCTGATAACACGACCAAAAAGAAAAATTTACACACTGATGGATTTCACTTTTTAAGTATCACTATCTTCTTTCTAAAATTTTTAAAAATGATTTTATTTATTTTTGTGAGACAGAGACAGTGCGAGCAGGGGAGGGTCAGAGAGAGAGGGAGGCACAGAATCTGAAGACAAGCTCCAGGCTCTGAGCTAGCTGTCAGCACAGAGCCTGACGTGGGGCTCGAACACATGAACCGAACTATGAGATCAAGACCTGAGCTGAAGTCGGACACTTCACCGACTGAGCCACACAGGCACCCCACTATCTTTTTTCTAAAGCAAATACATACCATCCCTTGCTTCTGAGTTTAAGGTTCTAAAATTTAACTCTCAGGCATTATTATATTTAATGATCCACATATAAAAATTAGACTCTAAAGAAATCTATTCTTTATTCAATTACTCCATTCAGTTTTACTACATAGAGGTTGATAATATTATAGCATACATTTTGACTGACAAAATGTTTTGGTAATTTCAACTGGATAAGTTATTGATTTATGTTTACCTAATTGTTTTTTTATGATTTCTGATAGTGACTGATTTCTGACCAAGTTGGTCAAACTACTAACAAATTTTTAAAGGCACCCAAAGTTCTATTTGTAGTTCAATTTGCCATTAGATAAGCCAAGTTTACAGACAGGCAAAAATCTAAATTTACACAGATTTCAGTAAAACACAAAACATGTAGAGAAGTTTCAAAAGGAAATATTTTCCTGAAGGAAAACTGCTCAGTCCACTACTTTATCACACAAATGTACATTACTTTTAATTGTTTAAAATGGTATGTAGAGGGGTGCCTGGGTGGCTCAGTCGGTTATGCATCACTTTGGCTCAGGTCATGATCTCATGGTTCGTGGGTTCGAGCTCTGCGTAGGGCTCTGTGCTGACAGCTTAGGCTGGAGCCTGCTTCAGATTCTGTGTCTCCCTCTCTCTCTGACCCTCCCTGCTCATGCTCTGTTTCTCTCTCACAAAAATAAATTAAAAAAAAACCATTAAAATGCTATGTAGAAATTCTTTCTTATCTAAATTGGATGAGGATCACTATAAAATTTTTATTTAGTTTATATAATTTTATAACTTCTTGTTATGTATTATTTTATATTAATCAATCTTCAGATTTGCTTATTTTTCTCATTTAAGCAATTTATTTTTTCTTTTTCCTAGAGAATGAGAGTGTTTCTGCTCAAGGGACTCTAATTCTGCCAATTTCCAGCATCCAGGATATGCGATGTGAGCAAAATTTAGTTCAAACAGCACATAAGGCAATCAAAAATTAGTTTGCTATCTTTAACTTAAAAAAAAAGAGTAAGCTTGCATATGTACCAGCAAATGTATGTGTGCCTGTACACACACACACACACACACACACACACACACACACACACCAGCCATGCATAGATATGATGATATGATCAAAAGGTCCCAGGGAAAGAATCAAAGCAAAAGCTCTCTGGGAAACCAACCGAGAAAGATACTACAATGACTGCACTAAAATCCATTTACTTAAAAGGTGGGGCACACAGAGGTCCTGTTTTTTATTTAGAGACAGTTTATTACTTAATATATTGATTCTTTGCTTTTCAAATCATATCAGATAATGAACAGTCCACAAAAAAAGGGTTAACTTATGGTCAGTGGTTGGCAAGCTGAGAGGAGTAGAAACGGCAGCTGACTTTCCAAAATGAAGATGGGGGAGAAACAGGAACCAAAAATATATCCAAGAACTAAAAAACCAACACAGAGAGAAGCCATGTAGCATATCAGCAGGCAGCCATGAGAGAAAAGGTTTGTTATTTTATTTTAACAGCTGAATAATTATCATTAGGGCGGTTTAAAAGTATGATCAGCTCTTGAAGACCTAAAGGATGGGTAAAAAAATTTTCAAGACTTCCAAAGAAAATGAGTTTAAGTTCTGAGGTATTTTTAAAGAGATACGACGCTGGGAACACATCCTAACTGAGCCCCTGCTCTTGCTTAGGAACATTTCAGAGCACAGAGCCCTGAGAATAAATTTGGAGCAGACCGGCTGCCGAGGCTTTAAGGAGACAGCACAGTAGCCCCGCGACCGACTTGCTGCTGTCTTACCGGCTTGCCTGAGAATCAAGGTCAGAGGCGTTCTGGAATGCTTTTCCTATCACTCGTGTAAACAAAGCTTCTGTCAGACACACAGTTTCACACTCTCTCCTGCACCCCTCATGACCCCTTCTTGGCTTGCCTGTTGCCTGCATTCTGGGACCAGTTAGTCAACTAGGAAAATTACGGGCAGATAATCCACTCATGAGAAATAGAGAGATGAATGAATTTATAAAACATCCCCCACAATGGTGCTGGTTTGCAAAGCTGCAATGTTCAATTCCTCAAATTTGAATACCAGTACTTATTCCATTATTTACAAATGAAATACTCGTTGAGAGTTCATGGAATTAAAAAAAAAAAGCCAATCAAATTATCCACCAGTAGTGAATGTGCCAAGACAGATTTGAAAAATCAACTATATAAAGCAGGTTTCTAAAAAAAAAAAAAATCACCTTATATACTAAGCCTTTACAGAAAGCTTTCTTTAAAAAATATTCAGACTAGAAGAAAAAAGTATAAAAGAAACAGATACTCAACCAGTACACACAAATATAACCCAACTGGTGATGAAAATTGGGAAATACCTCCCTAAGGATTGATGGATTGTTGCTGCTGTTAACCCTCTGATCAAGCCCGCCCTTTAACCAACCTTCCAGCTTTGATTCTTCTTCAATCTCCTCCTGACGCAGTAGCGGAAAGTTGAACTGATGGGAGTCAAGGGGCACTGGGATCCTGCTCTACCTTTTGGCAGTATCCTTCAGGCACAGAGTCTGTCCTGAGCATCTGGGACCTAGGCCTTCCATGTTAAGTATTGTGGAGATTACCTCTTACTAGGAAGACTTGTTAAAAGCAGCAGTATTTGGCAACATGATCAAAGTCACGGCTCTGAAAAACACAGGCTTGCAACTCAGTCCTGCCCTTTCCCAAACAGCTGTAAAAGTCCTAAACATTTTACATAAACCTGAGCTTAGATGTATCAAATGTGGAAAATGAAGGCACTTAACTTCAGACTAGTAGCAGCTAAAACACTTAGTCCAGTTTCTGGCATACCACAGGGATTCGAAACATGTTGATGCATTCACGAAGTGGTGGACAACTGCAGTGGTATCAGTGACTGCTAACGGATGGTTCATACGACCACAGTGGTTCAAGTGCTTCCATTTACCTGCTTTCTTTTATTTTGTGTTTTGCCAATGTTCTCTGAAATGCAAGGTTCAGCCGCTCCATCTAAAAATTGGAAAAAAAAAAAGGTTTTAAACATTCCCTTGTTAAATAATAATTTACTTGAAGATACAGATTTTAAAAACATTGTCCTGTAAGCTTCTTCTCAAGCAGAAAACATGATCACTTTACTGATCAGTGTGATGAATTTACGCTTTGGAAACAGACACTGATTGTTGTTTCTCAACAGACTAGATTGTCTAGAAGTTTCTCAAATCTGGAAGAAACAAGGAGCTCAAATGAATCTGAGTTGGCTGTGGGCTGTGGATCACAGGCTTTGCCCTCTGTGGGTGGCCTCCCTGACAGCCACGACACAAGGTCAAGTTGAATTGAAATCCAAACAGCAGACTCTGGTTTGCTGATGCCACATCTTCCCTATAGAAACTGTGGGCATCACTTCCTCTGGGTCAGGAAATCCTCTTGGATGTTCTGCCAATACTTCCATCTCAGCAAGCAAACTCCTGTTCTCTTCACAAACCCTACATGCAGCCACCCCACTGTTTTCCTGCCCTCAACAACAAATGCAAATATATGTTTCATATTTCATTTACATGTCTTGGCCTAGAAAACTCTGAAGCCATCTCTGTCTTTCCCCCTTCTCTAATGCCTTAAAATCCAAGCTTTCACCAAGGTCAGCTGATCATTGACTTAAAACAAATCTCGGATTTACCTTAATGTGTACAAATTTCCCTTCTTTGAACTAATAATTATCATCAAATACTTATACTTTTACTCTCTTTGATTTCTGAGTATTTCATGAGTTTCCCTACATTGCAAGTTATTTTTATGCAAGCCTCCATACTTTGTAGATACATGACTATCAATTAATCTCTCTTAACAGCTTGTTTCTCTAACTAGGTGGTTAAGTGGCAAGTGGAGCATTGGATAGCAGCGCTGCCAATTTTTTTTTTTTTTGCGTTCCATATAAAAACCTTATGTATCTATATGTGTATATGTAATTGTTGATTCTTTCTGTAGTTCGCCCAGAGGAAAGTGAAAAATTTTCTGGTTATGTTCCAAGTTGGGAAATTCCTTTTTCCTTAAGTACTATTTATAGCTCTCTTCGAGTTTCCACTGGTCAAGTGAGGCAGCACAGTTAAGCAAAATAGAGAAAGCTTATGTTTCAATAAAATGAGTTATGAAAAGGCATTTTAGTTTTAAAATGCATACAGATCTTAGAAACAAATCTGGAATTTATTGGGAAAAAACAAATGAAAAGTTTGCATTGGATGAGCAATAGCATCTTTCCAGGTCCTTCTATTCCTCTGTTATGGAATGACATCTTCCCACTCTAATTGTGCTATGGATACTTGCCCCATCCCCCATCAAAAAAAAATGCCTGAATTGTGGAGTTAAATCAGATTATCTAAAGCAAAAACTATAATGTTGTCATGTGCTGTTTTGAGTCTCTCCTTTGGGTTCCAATAGAACTGAAAATAAACAGTAGGCTACGCATTAAATCTGTCCACTTAAAAAAAATCAGTAAAAACAAATGCTGAATTTGATCCAAGACATGCTGACATTGGGACGGTTGATAGAGTAATCTACACTGATCACCACACAGTCCAAATGCATCCAGCACCGGGACATTTATTGTTCTAAGGCAAATGGCCTCAGTTGTCAGAACTGTAGTTGTTAATGCCGAATGTACCTCTTTCACCCTCTAGAGTTCCTACAGCTTTGCCTTCCTTGCTACATGACACTACAGTCAGGACTTCACATACAGATTCTTCTAGATAAAGAAAAAAAGTAAAATATCACTTATATTTGGTATTCAGAATGTTTTTAAAAGAGATTCCAAAATGTGTCTGACTTTTATGGCAGGAATTCAAAATTTATCAAACAAAATAATGAAGCCAAGATGGTAACGACAGGACCCAAGGAAAGCATGGAAGCCCTCCAGAATTCCTACCATCGCCATCTGTTCATCTCTGTGCATCTCACTCAGTTCCTGGAAATAAGAGGCCCAATCACTTCCTGGACTATGATGCCAACCACCTCTCTGAGAAAGGCGACATTGCTCATCCGAGCCAAAACTGGCTGTCTAGTGTCTTGGGTGGGGTGAGAATAATGAAGTATTTCCATTTCAAAGGCCATTAACCAAAGTGCCACGGTGCTAACGCTATGTTTGAAGTGAGTTCCCTCAACTCTCTGCTGACTCTTCTTCCTCCATCTTCAAGCTACAATGCTTGTGTCTTTCACAGTCACTCTACGCATACTGTGGACAGCAGTAATTGCTCTACCTCTTCAAAAGCTGGTGACTTTAGTCAAGTCACTTAACCTCCCTAATCCTTCCTGGAAGTGAGACAAGATCACTTCTGAAGTTCTGGTAAGTTCTAAAGTCAGCAATCTGTGTTTCTTCAGTTCTCTACACAAAGCAGAGGCTTGGTGCTGGGTTAATTAACATTTTTCAACAGATTATTATAGCTAGAGTCGGATTATATCAACGTCTAATCTCCCAGATGAAGTGAGTTTATACAGAACTGTAAACACTGCCAGAGGGAGAAAGACATCATGAAAATTCGTCAGCTGCTCTTCTCTTTAGCTCCGAAGCGGGAGAGGAGCGCTCCATGTATTCCTTATTCCTAAGACGTGTGACCTCATTGATATTTGCCCGGTCCCCAAGGTTCTCCTACAGGTGGATTAACAGGAGGTGCCTCAGATCATGAAGCAGCATTAGGCTACACAGCTCACAGCGCTGTATGGAGAAGTGTCAGAGGTAATTTGCAAACACAGGGCCATGACTCTGACTCAAGGACTCTAGCTTGAACAGACTTCTTCACACTCAGAGCCAGAGGAGGAAAGGGGAGAAGTTCCCACCTCAACAAGTTGGCAGGGAACCTGTGATGCTCTTTGGAATTAGAAAATAAGTTATTCTTCAAGGAATTTAATTTAAAAATAATAGCTAACAGCTATCAGGCACTTAAGATATGGCAAGAGCTATGGCTTATGTCACTTCATGCTCATTAAAACTCTAGGGAGTAGGTGCTATTCTTGCTACCATTTTATAGATAAGGAAGCTGAGGAGAAGAGGGCATAAGCATTTGCTCCAAGTCATAGAGCCCATCAGAGTGCAGGATCCTTTAGAAAAGAATTCAAAATCTTTTTTTAATTATTTTTTAAATGTTTATTTATTCTTGAGAGAGACAGAGAGGCAGAGCAGGAGTGGGAAAGAGGCAAAGAAAGAGGGAGACACAGAATCCGAAGCAGGCTCCAGGCTCTGAGCTGTCAGCACAGAGCTCGACATGGGGCTTGAACTCAAACGCCACAAGATTATGACCTCAGCTGAAGTCAGACGCCTAACCAACTAAGCCACCCAGGCACCTCAGAAAATAATTCAAAATCTTAAACATTTTAAGAGTAGACACAATTGAAGAACACAATTGCTTTGGGGTGCCTGGGTGGCTTGGTCAGTTAAGCGTCTTACTTTAGTTCAGGTCATGATTTCCTGGTTTGCAAGTTCGAGCACTGCATTGGGCTCTCTGCTGTCAGCACAGAGCCTGCTTTGGATCCTCTGTCCTCCTCTCTCTCTGCCCCTCCCCTGCTCACTCTCACTTTCTCAAACATAAATAAACATTAAGAAAACATGTTTTTTAAAACAGAACATGTTTGCTTTTAAGAAGTGTTTTTTAGATGTTTCTAGGAAATATTCTACATCTATTATATGTAGCCTTGAATGTGAGAAAGCACATCTTTATGTTTCCCTTAAAAAATGTTCTTTTACAGCTTTCAAAATATCAGGAAATTCTCAAAAGGGCAAACACTCACCTCTGGAAAAATCAGTTTGCAAATACTCTCTGCTAAAGTGTGAAGGTAAACTCGGCTCCTACTGGTCTTTCTTTGAGGAAGACTTCTTTGTACATTCTTCTCAGGAGCATCCTGACAGATGGGCAGAGTTGCTTCGCCACACTCTGAGCTTCCTGCTACGTCTTCTGTGGGCTCTTTGGGAGCCTGGCCCGGCGCCAGCAAGGATAAGGGGCACTCCCCTGTGATCTTGAGATCCTTCAGCTTCGTGCAGAACATGGTGTTGGGAGCCTCTCGCCTGCTGTGGCTAGCCTCCGGGGAGCTGCTCTTCTCACGTGGGACAACCAGGAGTCACTACCGGATCAAGGGGGCTGGTGACTGGGGCATCTAGGGGTAGTGGAGAGTCAGAACAGAAAGCGAAGTGGTTTTGTATACTTATCAAAACAGAAAAATACAGGTGTGAAAAAAGAAAAGACCACACATCCATAGGCCATTTTCAAGTAAAAAGAAAATTCTGGGGGACATGTGAGTTACAATACAGATGAAACATTTGGTAAAGATCTTCGTTAAATATGCGTGCATTTTAATATATGAAATACTTGGTTTTGTAGTTTTCAAATGGAATATAATTTTCTCCAAATGTCCCTACCGCAAACTACTGATTTCCATTTTTATAGATAGCCTATTTCGTTAAGTTGGATTTCACAAGATGGAACTTTATGATTTTGTGACAGAAGCCAAGTGTAAATCTATGTCTTAGCGCTAAGTCCTACTACATTCTCATTATGCTTCCCTTCCTGAAATATCAGAATGGCAGAAACCAGTGTCTCCAATACTTAAAGAAAAAAATATAATGATGTTCAAATATATGTTTTCGGCTGAAATACTGAGTTTCAGATGAAAAGAAAATTAATTGAGGGGCGCATGGGTGGCTCAGTGGGTTAAGCGTTGACTTCAACTCAGGGAATGATCTCATGGTTCAAGAGTTCAAGCCCTGCATCGGGCTCTGTGCTGACTGTCCCTCTTCCCTCTCTCTCTGCCCTTCCCCTCTTCTTCTGTCTCTCTCCCTCTCTCTCTCAAAAACAAATAATCATTTAAAAAAGAAAAAATTAATTGAAATGATTACTGCAAAAGAAGATACTTGTTTCTATAAACAGCAAAATAACTCAGAAACATTAACAAAAAGTAAAATAATATTTTTTCAAAGAACTGATCCCTATGTACATGCCCCTGGATTCACAGGGGTCTCTGGATTCGAATCTAAAGGACATGGAATAAACCAAGAACGCTTCTCCTCTCAGAGGCCCACTGAAATCATGTATATGGCTAGTCCAGCCTATTTCCTTTGCACTTTTGTTTTTGTTGATGTTGTAACCGCAAGTCCCCCCACCCACAATTCACAACCCATTTATAATTAGTTATTTGTCGCTGAAACTGTCTCATTGTGAATTCAGTTTGTCAGCAATACTAACCATCTTAGTAACTGGGTCCACCAACTCTTTTCATTCTTTGCAAATCAAAAATACAAAAAGAGTGCAAAAGAGCCCACGCTTCTTACTTCCTACGAAGTGCCTGGGACAGGGCTGGGGATTCTGTACTTGCCAGTAAGCCTCACAGGAACTGTTCGATCGGTCCTCACAACAACCATATGACAATCTCCGATGTTCCAGAGGCTCAAAAGTTTAGGTTATTTTCTTTCATTTGATGTGCAAGAAAGTGACAGGCCAGAGTTCCCAAGTAGGTCCATCTGACAGCAGAGCCAGTGTGTTTGCTATTAACCCCAACTCCCAGACCAGTTTCTAAAAAGTCAGCCTCAGTTTATAAGCTAGGGATAAAGACATAGTTTACAAGTTTATATTAAAAAGCAAACAAAAACATAATTCTTCAGCTCATTGGCTGGTGGTAGTTCACTCACTCAGGATAAAACCTTATCGTTCAGTCTTTAAAACTGTAGTTCTTGGGTCACGTGGCTGGCTCTTGGTTAAGCATCTGGCTTCAGCTCAGGTCATGATCTCACGGTTCGTGGGTTTGAGCCCCGCGTCAGGCTCTGTGCTGACAGCTAGCTCAGAGCCTGGAGCCTGTCTTCAGATCTGTGTCTCCCTTTCTCTCTGATTCTCCTCTGTTCATGCTGTCTCTCTCTCTCTCTCTCTCTTTCTCTCAAAAATAAATAAGACATTAAAAAATATATAAAAAATCTAGAGTTCAATTATTTTATTTTTTCTTTTCCATGTGCCTTAATGCTCTTAATGTGCTCTTATGTGTACAAGCAACAGCTTGTAATTTGTCACAGATATTGTCTCTAATAAGTTTAGAACAATAGACAATTCATTTTCTGAACTGGGACAAATAAGGAAGCTCAATTCCCCATGTGACAACCCTTGGGAGTGTCATGAGTTATTAGGTATGGGTGAAGATTATGGGTCCTGACAGGCCAGAACAAGTGGGTGCTACTCTCCGTTACTTAAAATCCTCCCCCAAATCGATGACCATGTGTAATTTATGAATCCTCAAGAAGACACAAGGAAGATCCTATATATTCACACACAGAAACCATTTCCTGGCAGAATAAAATAAGGAGTTATCTCAGCAGGCTACTGAGTGACCCAAAGGTAATTTGGTGATAGAGAGAGTGGTTACTTTGGTTTTGAAAGACCAAGGCTCTCAACCACATTTTTGTTGATTCAGTTCCACATATATGTTTCTGTCTTTAATGCATCTGAACATAACTCTTACTATTCTCTAGCTCCTGTCCTCATACATCCTTCCCATAGGACAGCAAACTTTTCTGTGAAGGGCCAGAGAGTAGATAACTTCAGCTTTGCAAGCTTCTATCAGTGACTTGGTTCCTGTCATTACATCATGAATGCAACCATAGCTGATACACAAAGGAATGGTATGGATGTGTTCCAATAAAACTTTATTTGTAAAACCAGGCTGTGGGTCTGGCCCTCAGCATGGCCTTATTGGTTTGGATCAAGACATAGCTTGCTGACCCCTGGCTGTTAAAAGCTGAGCAGGTTAACTGAAACATTTTAATCCAAATACAATTTTGACTACAGGACCAGAGTCACTTCCTCCTCTCCTCTACCTACTCTACCCGCAAAATATAGTGTCCCATATGAAACTAGTTTTGTATAACTTGTAAGTAAAAAAGACAGTGTGGTAGATGATATTAAATAACTATAAAATTTATAATACCATAACTTTATGTTAATTTTGAGGAAGAAGAGCTGTATTAACTGAATGCCATGATTTCAGTCATATAAAAACATAACTACAATAACTAGAAGAAGAGAGTACTTAAAAAAAAAAAACCCTGAAGATTTTAGATTGGATCTGATGAGGTATAGAACTGCTGTCTGAAATAAATTATTCTGGTACCTATTAGAAATTTTGTTCGGGACATAAGAGTTTGACATAATACAGTTTATGATAATGTCTCCCATCGAGTTTCTTTTTAATGGTTTTTTTTTCTGGATAAGTGGGGAAGAGAGAGAGTGGGACAGAGGATCCAAAGTGGGCTCTGTGCTGACAGCAGAGAGCCTGACATGGGGCTCGAACTCAGGAAACCTGAGATCATGACCTGAGCTGATGCCGTATGCTTAATCAACTGAGCCACCCAGGTGCCCCGAGTACTCCCATTAAGTTTACCCTTCTCATCAATGTTGGATTTCAACACTTGTCCCTAAACCTAATATCTTGATTCTCAGTTTCCTATTAAATCTCATTGCAGAAGGATACAACTGACCAGTCAACCTTGAAATTCTTTTTTCTCCTATATTGCACACCATTATAATTTCCAGAGAATGTGTCTAACACTGTTATTTATTAAGTAAAAACAGCAACAGGAAACAAGTTGTGCTTACTTTAAGTTCAGTTAAGTGTTTAGTCTTATTAAATCACATATGTATAAACAAACTAATTAGCATTCTTCATCTGTTCAAGCGATGAAACTACATTATGAAACAGATGCTCTCAGCGCTGATACCTTGGAAACCTATGTTTGTCTTGTGTTTGCCTGCTAGGAATACAGAATACGTTCTTCAACTAAACGCGTGGTGAGTTTTTGTGTAACATTAGCAGGGACTTCGGAAATGGTTTGGTCAATGGTTGAACTCAGTCCATAGCTGGTGGTAGAAATGAAGGTAACACAGTGAGGGAAAAACAAATTAATTAAAGTAATAAGCTTGGTGACAAGGCCTTGGCCAGCAGTGGGATATATGTTCTCAGAAACTCAGAGATGTTATTTGCTGTCCCCAAGGCTAATGATTAAACAGCCTCCAAACATATTAAATGCTCTCTCCCTCTAACTAGTAAGTGATTAACTCTTTTATGGTAAGAATAAGGACCCAGCTTCTGGCCTCATATTAATAACCAGCATGCATCACTGTTCAGGAAAGGGGCCTATCCATCACTTAAACTCCAGAGTTACGAACAAGAATCGTGTTTTCTCCAAATGAAACACCCGAAGGACTCTGATATAGCAGCTTAAACAGAACAGCAGGTCGTAACGAGCGGGTTTCAACTTAGAAACTTTGGAAGGGAGAGCCTAAGAATGAAGTCTCCTCAGTAAAAGCCAATAGTTACATCCAGTGTCCAATATCAGGCCTACCACCTGGCCATGCCAAAATCTCGGGTTAAAGAGACATAAGTGTTTTAAGATCACATTTCCAAGCCTACATGTTTAAGTGTAGCTGAAGGGAGAACGGAGGTTGGAAACCCAAAGGGCCTGAGGAAAATAAAGTCTGCATCGAGCAGCATAAACTAGTCACGATGCTCACAAACCGAAGTCAAGCAAACAGCTTAATCTGCAGGTACCGACTGAAAATCTACTCAAAGTTTTTGTTCTTCAAAAATTGAAAAAACTTAAATAAAACTCCATAAATTGGGCTTTTAAAAGTGTTTCTTTTCATTTTCGCAGTAGGAAATATTTATAGAACATTCCTCTGTGATATATCAGAAAAGCAGGACAAAAAACTGGTTAAGAATGTCCGAGTCACTCCAGTACTAAATTTAAAAACAAAAAAAGCAAGCAAATGTCAGACTCCCTCATGTCACTGTGCCTCCTTGGCTTCTCCATTCTTTCTGCTCCTCCTATGGTCACACTTGAAAGATCAGGCCTTTTGTGCTGTGTTCATTTTGTTAAACAATAGTTATTCCAAAGTCTACAATTTCCTGGCCTTTGCTTCCACACTGTTACTGACATGCACCTTGCTCAATCCAACGAAGACCTGTGAAAAGTTAAAGCTCTTGAACCTTTTTGCTTTTAACATACTTGATGAGTTCTCAAATGCTATTTGCATTTCCCTTTTTATCATCTCCACTCCCACAGATTCTTTGATACACGGGATTTCCTCCTACTTCATTCACTTTTTAGTCTATTCAACAAGTATTTACAGATGGCTTAATGTGTCAGGAATTCTTCCAGATGCTGGGACAGAGCAGTGAATAAAGGACATTGCCTGCTCCTGTGGAGTCTACAATCAGCAGGAGAACCATTTCTGACAACAGCACTTAACACTTGTGATGCGTGCTGTGGAAAGGGTCAGCGCATAGTGCTCTAGGAGTGCAATCAGGGACCCAAACCCAGTCCCAGGAGGAGGAGACATCTGAGCTGAGACCCTGAAGCAGGTGAAGAGAGTTCTAGAGAAACATCATTCTTGGAGGCAGAGATATACAGTCCCTGAAATAATTCCAGAATGGCTAGAGCATGGGATCAGGGAGAGCACAGTGATGGTGGAGGGCACCGAGACAGGGAGAGGTCACGATTGTGGAGGGCTCTCTAAACCTTGTTAAACAAAGGAAAACTCTATTCTGAGGGCCATCAGCTGAAAGCCTACAAAGTAAGGATGCAAATATATTAGATTAATTTTTTAAAAAAATATCTGGAATGGAGAATGAGAAATATGGCGTGGTTGGACAGGTGGCTGATCTGGGGTGCACTAAAATAGTGGCCCTGAAGATAAAAAAGTGGATCAATTTCAGAAGTATTTCAGATAGAAAATCTACAGCCCTTGGCTACTGACTGGATATGGGGGCTGAAGGACAGTGAGGACAAACTTCTCTGACCTTACTTCTCAATACCTCAGCCAAGAAAGACTCTCAGGCCCATGGGGGGCAACCAAGAGTCCATAATCTATTTCTCACAATGTTGGTTATTCAATCATAACTAAGCCCAGATTTTGGGTTCTCACTATTACATAACACCTTGTGGGAGTCAGAATGCTCCAACACTCTTGCTAAAATCTCCTTTTGGATCCTCCTTCAAAAGCCCAGACGTGGGAAAGCTGACTCCAGTTTATGTTACAGAAGAGAGTGTCCACTTTCCATGACTGCATTTACGTGCAAGTGTAAGGTGCATCTTCTTGGCAAAGAGTAGGAGGAACTTACCTTGAATTTTTGTAACTATAAAGTCCACACTGTTAATCTTCCCACAACAAAAAAATCAACTCTAGTGCTCGCTTCAGCAGCACAAACACAAAGAAATCAACTCTAAAGGCAATGGTGACATGGGTTCTAGAGAACAAAACGCCAGAAATCCCCCCTCACCTGATGGCAACTGCCTCATCAAAGCCACATTCAAATTATGCTTAATAATAATTATAACAATTGTATTCACTACTGATAATTACAATTTAACAAAGGTATTAATTCTTTATTAAGAATAATGGGGGTGCAATTCACAATCTTTTTTCATTGGAATAGGGGGCAATTCTCTGACATCTTTGAAGTGATAGTAAGTTTAATATATTCTAGCAGGGAGATTTTAACTCTGAGAATTAGCATTATGAGAATTCTCAATTTTTGTGTCAAAATGTTTATATTTTATATAAACATTTATATATATATAGTATAACCATAGAGCAAACCTCTTGGGACTATAAATCCTAAATCTCTATGTTTAAAATGCTCCAGTGTGATTATTACCAAAATTTTAGAACACACAGTTAGTATTTCTTCAATATCATTACCAGTGATGATAAAAGTCATGTAGGTCAAGAGGAAATCAGATAAACATTTCAATATTTCGTTCCTGAGATATATGAAACAATTTCCTTTGGCTATTTCTGTAATTGCCATCATAGTTTTTTTTTTTTTTCTAAAATAGTTCCTTAGAGACTTGGTCATTTAAACATATATTTACTGAAAATATAACAGTTATTAATGAAAAGTGAAATAAAAAATGGAATCCCTCCTTACCCCATAAAAAGCCATTTTGTCTTTTCTCTGTTTTCAGATGAACACTATTGCTGGGTTGTGAACCGGCTCAGACGCAGTCATAAAGAGGTGAACAACATGGGTACAGGGGAGCAGTCATGCTGGGTCTCCATGACCCCATGTTCCCCGTCCTCGTCCGTCTGACCGAGTGTCCTGTCTCAGAAGTACTGATTACAGCTGTCCTCGATTTCTTCCCGTCTCCCACACTCAGCTCCTTCCCATCAAACTACTTTCACCTTTCCCCCTAATGTCAGGCTTATAACTGCTGTCGTGCAGGATTCCTCAGAATTCAACTAGTCTCTTTAACAAGTGTATATAGGTTTTATGATTGTGATCACTTTTGTTGGTGCTCAGAGCGGTGTCTGGTTTTTACCCTAACACATTTTCTTCCCACGAGTCCTTTTATTTTTAGTGTTGTTCTGCAGCCTACGAGGTTTTTCAGGAACATACATAAAGTGTTGTTTCAGAAATGTCTGTGCTCTCAACAACGTCTGAGTTAAGTTTGCAAGTAAGGTGGAAAGCGGACATAACTGCTTGGAAAAAAACACCCACCAAGGCCACATTCAAGAAGACTCTACAGATTCCACCATGATTTAGGTACTACAACATAATGAAACTTCTAAAATGAAAACAAGTCCAAGATGATTAAACAGTTGGGCTGATACATTTTATTTTAGTAGCATAATGAAATTCCTGACTCTAACATCATTACTTCTCTATTTTCTTCTCTTTTTAATTTGGGTCAGTCAGGAAGACCTGCAAGCACATGATTAACTTCTTATACCTATATACATACCCAGACACACTTACTTTCCCTTTCAGGCAATGCTGAGGCTTTTTAGGGTCTAAGACTACATATTTACATCATTATCTGTATCTCTGAAGATGATTAGTATGAGAGAGACTCTATGATTGGAAAGATCAGTTCACACGAATGTTGGTGGCATGTATAGGTGGGGTTAATGCAGGAGTGATGAGCTCAGGCTCTAGGACCAAGGACCAGATGGTCTGTGTCTGCTCCTTGCCTCTACCATCTACTAGCTCTGTGACCTTAGTTAAATTCTTAACTTCACCTCAACTTTCTCCATCTGGAAAACAGGGATGCAAACAGCCACTATCTTATAAATGTGTTGTGCAAGTAAACAAATGGATAAGAGTAAAGGACTTGGAGGGGCACCTGGGTGGCTCAGTCGGTTAAGCGTCCAGTTTCAGCGCAGGTCATAATCTCGCAGTTTGTGGGTTCGAGCCCTGCATCGAGCTCTGTGCTGACAGCTAGCTTACAGCCTGGAGCCTGTCTTCAAATTCTATGTCTCCTTCTCTCTCTCATCCTCCCCTGCTCACACTCCCTCCTTCTCTCTCTTTCAAAAATAAAAAACAAATAAAATATTAAAAATTTTTAAAAAAAGAGTAAAGGACTTGGAGTAAGTCCCCGAACCCAACATGTAATGATTAATGTTAACGGTCACAATTGTTACTTAGCAGTAGTGCAACAGTGGACAATTTTCTTAACTTCACTGAGTTTCTGTTACCACAACTGTAAAAAGGTAAAAAAAAAAAAAGTGATTAAACAGGGATGTAGGAAGGATTAGAACAGAATCTATGCAAAGGCATTGTACAAGAGAATCATGTTAAAGGACGTCACTAAATAAAAGCATCACAAATGTATTCTATTTTCTCAGAAAGATCCAGTAATGTTTTATACCTATGACACCTTTCCCATAAGTTTTCAAAACCAGTTTCAGGAAACTAATATAATAATAGATATATGGTACTCTACAAATTTGGAAAACATTCTCCACTTGAAATACATTAATGCATACCAGGAAAATAACATCTGTGTCAATACTTAGGGTTTCTTTTATTGAATTACAAAATAATAGATTTTACAGCCCAGCCCAGACTAGTAAGATTCTAATTTGGTTTTATGTTATATAATTCCATTAGCTAACAAGTTGCATGTCAAATTTCCTTAATACAATATCAGAATAAAAATTGAGGGACTATACTAGATTTTAAATCACTTTTTCCATTCATGAAACCAAAGCTGTTATATAAATCAAGCAAGCCTTACATCATTGGAGTATGTACTATTTTCCATAAATCCACATTATGTCCAATGTGGAAAAATTTTTAAATAAAATAAACCCATAACATCCAAGCTGAAACAGAAATTCTGTGGTATCTGATTTTCTTCTCCTAGAATGTTAGACTGACAAATGATTACTATTGTTTCACAAATACTCTTGCCTCCAATCATGGCTTTTATATGCCAACTGTCTTCAATATTGATTCAGTGTTAACCCTTTCATGTGCTTATCTTCTAAATATTTACTTTTTCTGTAGAAAGGTTTAAGAGATGGGCAAGAGATGAAATACTAACCAGCAATGTTAATTTTAGGATATTTGTGAAATCTAGGTAAGTCACCCAAAGTCTGATTAAAATAGGAGATGCCAGGATTTCTAGCAAGATAAAGAGTAACCGTGGATTCTGGTTTGACTTTCATACTTGTAGAGCATTTGAATTAACATTTTAACAACAAAATAGATATCAAAGTGGCCTCATCCTTGAAGGGAAGAAAGGGGTAACAATTCACCCTATGATAGATGAAAGTGCAATTATCTGGGCTTTAAGCCTGTCATATGTGAAAAGAAGATTCTGGAAGAAGACACAACAGTGACCCTCAGGATTCTTCTAATCCAGCACTTAAAACTTTTCTCAAGATCCTTGAGAAAAAGGGCTACAAACTAATAAAGCCGTGGGAGCATAGCACTTTTCCCCCAACAAGGAGAGGAAACACGAGGAGAACAGGAACAGATATGAGGCTCAGACAGGAAGGAGATGCCTGGACTGGGCCAGGGCTGGCAAGGGCAGGTCAGGCCAGCGCACCACTCAGGAACACCCTGGACCATTTAAAGCAGAGGCTGGCATGCAATGGCCTGTGGTCCACATCCAACTTCTGCCTCTTCTTGTCCAGCCCTAGAGCTAAGAATGGTCTTTATGTTATTAGACATTTGAAGAAATCAAAAGAAGAATACTTCATGATACACGAACACTATATGAGATTCAAATTTCAGTGTCCATAAATAAAGTTTCACTGGAACACAGCCGTGCTGTGACAGAATAAGAAATATATATTTGGTTTCTGCCTGTTGTTTCCTGGCACATAACTACTAAAACCCAAGGAATCTCCAAAGTGATATGGCTCTTTGGATAGCTTCAGGATGGGGCCTGGTTGCCAGGGGAACCAACTATGTGATCAGAGGATTGGAACTCTCCATCCCACCCTGGTTATCTGGAGAGAGGATGCTGTCCGAAGATTTAATTAATCACTAACTGTCTAGGACTTTGTCAATCATGCCTACCTAATGAAGTCTCCACAAAACGTCCTAACTAACGGGGTTTGGGTGAGCTTCTAAGATGATGAATGCATGGAGATGCTAGGTGGGTAACATGTCTGCGGAGGGCAGGTAGTGGTTGTATTTTGAAAAAGACCTCCCTCTTCTACAATTCACTCAGAACTCCCACCTTGCAGATCCCAAGAAAAATGTTTGTCTGGAAGCTCCTGGGGACACGATGGGGGCAGAGGGGTGGGTCAAAGGCCTTCCTGAGTTCTCAGTTCAACAGCAGAGCTCTTCTTATTCTTGAGACAGAAAATGCCTTTCTGTCACCAACAGTGGGATACAGATCCCTGCTGTTCCTGCTGGGACCAGGCCAGCAAAAGAAATGCAGGAAAGTCCAGCACAAATTCCAGTCCTTCTAAATTTTTACATAATGACTATTAAATTGAAAAAATCATTACCAGAAGTAAATTTGGGCTTCTGAAGCATGTGTTTTGCAGGTATATATTTGAATACTCACAAAGTTGTATGTTGACGGAGGCTGAGTTCTTTCCCATTAGACTGAAAACCACAACCACATTATTTTAATGCCTTTTTACACCTAATTTAGTCAAAACGGGAAATGTTAAAAGAAACTTTCCTGCTCATAGGAGACCACAAGCATTTTTTCTTCTCCATATCAGTATCTCTTACATAAAAATAAACATAAAAACACAGGCATTTACATAATAGAAGTTTAGAACTAGAAAAGATGTTGGAGACTATATCATAATACCTTCTACTGGACGATGACAGAGATCAGTATCAGTGACTCGGCCCATACCCCAAAGTTACCGAGGTATAGAGGTTACACAGGAATGCAGGCAGATGGACTACAAGCCCAGAGTTCACCCTGATACACAGTTGACATTTTTAAAAAATTTTTTATAGTTTATTTATTTTTGAGACAGAGAAAGACAGAGCATGAGTGGGGGAGAGGCAGAGAGAGACACACACACAGAATCCGAAGCAGGCTCCAGGCTCTGAGCTGTGAGCACGGAGCCCGACGCGGGGTCTGAACCCACGAACCGTGAGATCATGACCTGAGCCGAAGTTGGCCGCTTAACCGAGCCACTCAGGTGCCCCCACAGTTGGCCTTTGAACAGCATGACTTTGACCTGCACTGGTCCGCTTATACACAGGTTTCCTTTTTTCAATAAATACACTACAGCACTGTCCATTTATTTTCTCTTTATGATTTTCTTAATAACATTTTCTTTTCTCTAACTTTACATTATTATAAAATTGCAGTACATAATACATATGAAACACAAAATATGTGTTAATTGACTGCTTATGCTATTGGTAAGACTTCAGGTCAACAGTATGCTATTAGCTAAGTTTTGGAGGTCAAAGGCTATGTGGATTTTCAACTGTATAAAGCTCAGGGCCCCTAACCTCTACACTGTTCAAGGATCAGCTATACTTTGATCATGCCTTCAAATAAAATGCAGAGAACCTCTCCTCCTTTTGTGGACACCAACAATGGCAGGGACTATAGTTTTACATTTCATCTACACAGCATACCATCACTAATAAGACTAATTAATTAATATTTATACATACCATAAGATTGTTTTGACTGTCATTTCTACAATATTTGACCAGACTCTTTTTTCCTGATTTTGTCATCACCTTTTGTACTTTCTCAAGAAGCTACCTTTGGCCCTTTTCCAATTCCCTGAAAATATTTTCTAAATAATCTTACTCATGATTCAATTTTGCCATTTCATTGAAAGTAGGTATGTTTCAGGCTGTCTGGGTGGCTCAGTCGGTTAAGGGTCCGACTTTGACTCAGGTCATGATCTTTTGGTTTGTGGGCTTGAACCCCACATCAATCAGGTTCTGTGCTGACAGCTCAGAGCCTGGAGCCTGTTTCAGATTCTGTCTCCCTCTCTCTGTCCCTCCCCCACTCGTGCTCTGTCTCTCTCTCTCTCTCTCTCTCTCTCTCTCTCAAAAATAAATAAAATATAAAAAAAAATAGGCATGTTTCTAGACTCAATATAACTAACCAATGCACACTGCAATGTATTCAACTTTGGACTTCCAATGAGTTATTTTTTATGCTCTAACTGAAGGCCAGAATGACTGGCTGGAAGTCATATGTTATAGGCATGGAAGGGGCCAAATAGCTTAAATCCTTATTATCAAATTCACTCAATATTTTTTTTATTTTTACTAGATCTTTTGTATGTGCAAACATAAATACATAAATGTAAATGGCATACAACTTGAGAAGAAAAATGATGCTTTATCAGAAGCACTGAGCACCATATCATGTATTATTTAGTATTCAATAACTATGAACTCATATCAACAAAATACACTAATATTAGGCTATTAATTATAGCCAATATAAAAGACAAAACACAGATAAGAAAGTATAAAACAGAAGTGAATATAAGGCTAAATTGGAAAGTATAAAATGTGTTGCTTCTTGAAAACAAGTTTTATGAGTTATTAATAGATCAACTTACAATTCAATCAATATTTACTGAGTTTCTAAAAAAGATAAAACTATTCCTTTCAAAGTTTAGTATGGGTGATCTACATTTTCTTAAATAGCTGTAATAAAAAGTGGAGAATACATATAGAAAATTAATGATGTTTATAAAAAACATTGCTTTTAGGTAGCGGTAGCAAAGAGGTGATCAGGGAAAGCTTCTTAGAATGCATGCAATTTGAGCTTAGCTTTGAAAATGACTAGGGTTTGGGCATAAAGTCATTTAGTAAAAACTCATGCCGGAGAGGGAGAACAGTGTAAGTGAATGTGTGGAGCAAAGGAAGTTGTGGGGAAGGGCAGGAAAGGATGGGTGCTAGAGATATTATAAAATTAAAGTTGGCACCACATAGCAAATGACTAGGTCCGAAGAACAGGATGGCTGAGGTTTTGCCTGGAAAGATAATGGTGCCATTGATAGAAAGATGTAACATAAGTAGGCTTGAGAGAAGGATGCTGAGTTTCTTTTTGAACACGTCTCGAACTGTTGGCAGGGCATCGATGTAGAGATGCATTTGAAAACTGGAATATTTAATTAAGAATTCAAGATACGAGCATGTGGTCTGCCCCACTGAGGAAGCTATTAAAGATGACTTTAATTCAAACCGTTCAATGTCAAAGGGACGCAAGTAGAGAGGGAAAATAGCCAAACTCGTGACTCTGAGGGAACATCCACTATTTAAGAGTTAGAGAAGGATGTTACGACTAAGATGGAGAAGCAGAAATCAGAAAACTATGATGAGAGGGGCACCTGGGTGGCTCAGTGAGTTAAGCATCTGACTTTGGCTCAGGTCATAATCTTGTGGTTTGTGGGTTTGAGCCCCATGTCAGGCTCTGTGCTGACGGCTCAGTACCTAGAGCCTGCTTCAGATTTTGTATCTCCCTCTCTTTCTGCCCCTCCCCCACCCATACTCTGTCTCTCTCTTAAAAATATTTTAAAATTTTCTAAAAAAAGAAAACTATGATGAGAATGGAAACAAAAGAGTAACACGTGTTCAAAAAAAGTGTGTATTTTGCATGTCTGAAGAGGGGAAGGAGGTGTATCAGTCAACTCAGTCTGACATACACAACAAAATATCATAAATTGGGTGGTTTAAGCCTTTATTTCTCATAGTTCTAGAAGTTGGAAGTTCAAAGTCATGTGCCAGCATGGTCAAGTTTTGGTAAAAGCTCTCTTCCTGGCTTGTAGATGGCTACTTTCTCTCTGTATCCTAACATGGTGCAGAGAGAGAGAAAGAGCAAGCTGTCCTTTCTTATAAGGGCACTAAAAACATCATGAGGGTCTCACTTTCATGGCTTAATCTATTCCTCATTATCTCCCAAAGGCCGTACTTCCAAATACACTGGGGATTTTTAAGAGCTTCCATGTAAGAATTTTAGTGGGGACACAATTCAGTCCACACTAGGAGGACTGAGAAAATACCATCTGTCTTTTAGATTAAAAAGACATTTATAAGTCTTATGAAACAAATTTCAATAAGAATAGTAGAGTAAAAGTGCAAGAAAACAAGGGGTTATGACGAAGAAACACTAGAGTGTGAATGATTGCAGATTACATTGAATAACAGCAAGTTGGAAAGGATTTTTAGAATGTGAAATCTTTTGTTCTTTCTTTATGTATATTGGTAGTTTTCTGTAAACAGAAATACTTAACTATACACCGTATCGAGTTAGCTCAAAGTATAGAGTCTTCACTTCTGATCAGGTTGTAGAAAATCATGACAGATTCCTACTCCAGCCCCAACAATGAGAACTATCTAGATACACCACGTAATCATAGTATTAAAAATCTATCAGAGATTATCTATAAAAACTACAGTTAAAGTCATACTCCAAGTTAAAGATGTAAAACTTTCTACTATGATCAGAAATAAGGCAAGGATACCTCCTCTCATCAATTGCACTGAAGTTATTAGACCCATGCTATTGTAATAAGTTAAGAAAAAGAAAAAAAAGACACAAAGCCTAGAAGGAGAGAAGTGAAAGGGTGCTTGGGTGGCTCAGTTGGTTGAGTGTCCAACTTTGACTCTGGTCATGATCCCGTAGTTCGTGAGTTCGAGCCCCATGTTGGGCTCTGTGCTGACAGCTCAGAGCCTGGAGCCTACTTCAGATTCTGTGTCTTCCTCTCTCTTTCTGTCCCTCCCTCCTTCACACTGTCTCTCTCTCAAAAATAAAAAAAATAAAAAATTAATAATAAAAAGAACGAGAGAGAGAGAGAAGTGAAACTGTTTCTATTTGCTGTATGTATATATAACTGTTCATGTAGGAATTGCCAAGGGATCTACCAAATATAGGCATATCTCAGAGATATTGCAAGTTTATTTCCAGACAATGGCAATAAAGTAAAATTTCAATAAAGTGAGTCAAATGATTTTTCTGGTTTCCCAGTACAAATAAAAGTTACGTTTACACTATACTATAGTCTGTTAAGTAACATTAGTGTGCATTATTCCTAAAAAAATGTACATACCTTATTTGAAAAGTACTTTATTGCTAAGAAATGCTAACCATCTTCTGAGCTTTCAGTGAGTTGTAATCACTGGTCACAGATCACCATAGCAAATATAATAATGAAAAAGTTTGAAATATTGTGATAATACCAAAATGTGACACAGAGATACAAAGTGAGCAAATGCTGTTGGAAACATGGCATTACTAGACTTGCTGGATTGAGAGCTGCTACAAACTTTCAACTTGTAAAAACATAGTCTCCGTGAAGCACAATGAAGTGAAATGCAATAAAATGAGGTATGCCTGTGATAACTATGATTAAGAAATGAATTAGCAGGGTTGCTGATACAACTATGTACTTAATGTATGCTAATCTACAAAACTCCATGGTAATTTCTGTACTAATAGTAAACAACCGGAAATAACATTTTTGAAAACCTACATATAATAATATTAATAAATATGAAGTACTTAGGAATAAATCTAATCAAAGGTTTGCAAGACCTCTATATTGAAAACTACAAACACTGGTAAGATAAATTAAGGAAGGCAAAGAAATGGAGAGGTGTATCGTGCTTAATACAATTAATGTATAATTTTTCCTAAATAATCTATAGATTCAGTGCAATCCCAACTAAAATCCCAGCTATCATTCTAGTAGATATTGACAAAATGATACTGAGGTAATGAAAGACACAGAATAGATACATCAATACCAGAGAGGAAAAACAACACTGAAAGATTTATATACTTTATTTTTTAAATTATTATACAGTATAGTCAAGAAAGTTCAATATTGGTTTGAAAGAGTAACATAGAGATCAATGGATTTTTAGAGAGTCCAAAAACATCCACATTTGCATGTTCAGTTATATAACAAACATATCAAAGCAATTCAATGAGGAAAAAAATTTTCAATAAATGATGTTGGCACATGATGTTGGATATGCATATGGAAAAAAGTGAACATTGATCCATATTTCATGCCATATACAAAAATTAATTATTTATGGATCATAGCCATAAATGTAGATGTTAAAATGGTAATACTTGTAGAAGAAAATAGGAGAAAATCTTTGTGACCTTATATGAATCAAAGATATTTATTTTTTAACTTATTTTTTAAAGTTTGTTTATTTTTGAGAGTGAGAGAAATAGAGAGAGAGAGAACAAGTGGGTGAGGGGCAGAGAGCGATGGAGACACAGAATCTGAGGCAGGTTCCAGGCTCTGAGCTGTCAGCACAGAGTCCAACACAAGGGCTCGAATTCATGAACCACGAGATCATGACCTGAGATGAAGTCAAACTCCTAACCGGCTGAGTCACCCAAGTGCCTCAAAGCAAAGATGTTCAAATAGAAAAAACACATCATGAAACATCAAGGAAAATGATAAATTAAACTTCCTCAGAATTTTAAATATTTTACTCTTCAAAAGATACCATTAAGTAAACAGACAAGTCACACTCTGGGAGAAAACATACATGATTGCCATATATATATGAGCAAAGTAATTAAATGCAGAATATATAAAGTTTACCACGAAATAAGAAAGCAAACAATTCAATTAAAAATGGGCAAGAGATCTGAACAGATATTTCAGTAAAAATGATACATGAATAGCCCGTTAAGTATCTCTATGTTCAATAATATTAATTATGAAGCAAAACCCCACTGGAACGTCTAAAATTTGAAAGTTTGCCAATGCCAAGACTTAGTGATGATGTGAGATAACTGGAATTTTTTTATATGCTGCAGGTGGGAATGTAAAAAGGAACAGCCACTTTGAAATACTTTGGCTTGGTGGGTTTTTTAAATGTTAAACATGCCTTCTTATATCACCCAGCTATTCCATTTCTAAGTATTTACCCAAAGGAAAGGTAAACATATATTCAAAGACTTGTATACAAACACTTAGAGCAGTTTTATTTGCAATAGCCAACACCTGGAAACAATTTACATGTCCTTGATCATGTAAACGGAATAAAAAAAGATGTTATATAGCCTTACATGTAAACAACCATTAATTACTCAGCAGACATATGCAACAATGTAGATAAATCTCCAAATTGTTAAGTTCTGTGAATGGGACCACACATACAGGAATATATCATTTTTACATAAAATCTAGACACTGCAAACAAACCTGTAAGTACAGAAAGCAGATCACTGATTGCCAGGGGACAAAGGAGGAGAGATGAATTGACTGGAAAAAGACACAAGAAATCTTTTAAGAGGTGATGGAAATCTTTTTTATTTTGATTATAGTGGTAGTTTCACAGGCATACATCTGTCAAATAGCATCCAACTGAGTATTCTATATATGTGAGGTTTATTGTATACAGGTTATACATTGGCTAAGTTTTTTTTTTTTTTTTAAGTTAAGGATTCAGAGAAACCTAAATGAACTAGATTCCCAAATAAATAAATAACAAGGTTTAGGAGCGATGAGAGGCCCATGGCTACTGTAATCCCGGATGAGGTGATGGAACATTACAGAATCTCCCCCAGGGAAGGGGTCAAGAAAAGTCGATTAAATGTTTATCAAACTTTTGACTGCTGCATGACAGATTAGAATCTAGAGAAGCCCCACAATTTATAATGGTTCAGTCTTCAGCACTTGCAGCTTAATATGCTCGTGTGCATATGTAAATAGAGTACCTGCTGAGAAATGGAAAGCAAAGAAAATGAAATAATTGGAAGTGCTAAAAATGAAAAATGCACTATCTGCAATAAAGAATGCCATTTAATTGGCTTACCATCAGAAGAGAGGATCAGTGGACTTGAAGTCAGGTTAACAGAAACAACCCCAAGAGAATCTCAAAAGAATAGAATAAACAAACAAACAAAAAAATAGAAGAGCACCCGAAATCTATAGAAAAATATCAAAAGGTCTAACTATTTGAAATGGCTAGAAATAGTCCCTGTTTGATAAAGCATTAACTCACATAATCCAAGAAGTTCAGCAAATCCTCATGCATGATAAATACAAAGAAAATCACACCTAAGCATGTTGTTACCAAACTTCTGCAATTCGAAGATAAAAGGAAGTAAAAAAACAGCAAAATAATAATAGAAACTAACAAGTAATGAAAGAAAAAATTAAGGACAGAGCAAAGGAATCCAACAAAAGACAAACTTGCTTCCTTTATAAGAGTTAATATATATGAAGAAAAGAGTAGCCCAAATATTGCATTCATAAGAACTTCATACTGATGGAAAACTTAAAAAGATTTTATTTTGTTTTATTTTTTCCAGTTTTTTCTTTATTTTTAAAATTTATTTATTTTTTAGTTTACATTCAAGTTAGTTAGCATATAGTACAACAGTGATTTCAGCAGTGTATTCCTTCAAGCCGTTTACTCATTTAGCTCATTCTCCTTCCCACAACTCCCGCAGCAACACTCTGTTTGGTCTCCATATTAAAGAGTCTCTTATGTTTTGTCTCCCGACCTTTTTTTTACATTATTGTTGCTTCCCTTCCCTTATGTTCATCTGTTTTGTATCTTAAAGTCCTCATATGTGTGAAGTCATATGATATTTGTCTTTCTCTGACTAATTTCACTTAGCATTATACCCTCTAGTTCCATCCACGTAGTTGCAAATGGCAAGATTTCATTCTTTTCGATTGTGAGTAACACTCCATTTATATATATACCACATCTTCTTTATCCATTCATCCATCAATGGATTTTTGGGCTGTTTCCGTACTTTGGCTGTTGTTGATAGTGCTGCTATAAACATTGGGGTGCATGGGCCCCTTAGGAACAGCACACCTGTAGCCCTTGGATAAACACCTGGTAGTGCAATTGCTGGGTCATATGGTAGTTCTAGTTTTTATTTTTTGAGGAATCTCCATACTGTTTTCCAGAGTGGACACGCCAGTGTGCATTCCCACCAGCGATGCAAAAGAGATCTTAAAGATATTTTACTTTAATTTGATTGAATTTCTAACAAGATTCTTTCAAATGCATTAATTTTCCCTTATTTCATGCATTTGATTTGGAATTTCATAAGTCCTTGAAACCTAACTCTAGTGTCTAATTTGAGCCTGTATAAGCAACTATGCTATTGGTCATTTGCTAAATCATTTACAAACCACCAGAAAAACTTATATAATAGCCTGGAAAGATGGTATTTAAGAGAATGGACACTGCTTAGCGACAAATACTGGTTCCACCACTAATTGAAGGTGTAACATTAAAGCAAATTACTTTTCTGCCACTGAGTCCATGTCTTCGTCTGCACATTAAGTGATCAGGTAGGACATTTCTCAAGGAGCTCAGTAAAGGTTTAATTTTAATTCAGTTTTAACAATGCTTGGAATATAGCATGTGATTAATAAATGTTGACTCCTGTTTTCTGAAATTAGATAGAAAATTATTCTAGCACCTCTATATTACATTGTTCAAGGCTTGGTTTATCTAAAGCAGTAGTTCTGAAAGTGCCGTCTGTAAATTCTTGGGAATGCCCTGAGACCTTTTAAAGGATGTGTAAGATCAGAGCTATTTTCATAACAGCACGGGGATATTACGTACCCTCTTCATTCTCATTCTCTCAAAGGCACACAGTGCAGCTTCCCATAAGCTATCCAACACCTAACAATGTCTTCATTCTACCAGCTAATGCAATGTGTGCTTGTGAAGAGCTCTCTAAGGTAGCAGATTTAATGTATAAAGGTCTATAGGCTCAGGGATTAACTCCGTTTGTTCTCAGAACTTGTACTGTGCTCTTCTCAGCAATCACTGGCTATACTGGCTATTATCTCTGTAACCTCATCATTGTGCAGTAAGTTATTATTTTAAAATTTCCAAGTTCTTCTTACACTGACATGTAAACACAAAAAGTAACTACACTTGGCTATTTTGCTTTGCAGTATAATTAAATTCTGTCAATTTTTAAAAATTTCACAGGTTCACTTAGCTGTCATTTTAGAATTAAATAATATTTATTCCAACTGAAAGGAAAACATATTTGTATTTTTCATATGTTTAAGGATGCACTCTTGGCTTGAAAAGATAAGACTGGAAGACTTTCTCAGTCCACAACTGTACCGTCCATCCCTGCCATGGTGAACTTGGCAGCTTCCCAGTACTTAAAGCTCTTCCAGATGATATCTGTGGCAATATTAATGAATACTATATGTATCTGATACTGTATGATAAAATGCAAAGTGTGTCAACTTTTGAAAGATCTGAAAAGCTCATTGAACCAGTATTTTCCAATGACTATGATGTTACAAAATCACATATTAATAAAGGGTCCATTCACAGAACATAGATTTTCATGGTTTCATGTCCCATACTGTAACCTTTATGATCATGTTTAAATTTTGAAGTTTTTTATACCAGAAAAATTTACAATTATTTTTATTTTTTCAAAAAATATTTATTTTTTGAGAGACAGAGAGAGACAGAGAGCGAACAGGGAAGGGGCAGAGAAAGAGGGAGACACAGAATCTGAAGCAGGCTCCCGGTACCAAGCTGTCAGCAGAGAGCCTGACTTAGGGCTCAAACACATGAACGTGAGATCATGACCTGAGCTAAAGTCGGATGCTTAACTGACAGCTACACACACACACCCACAATTTATCTGAAAACACTATTAAATCACTCCTCCCTTTTCAACTGTGTATCAGAGTAAGGCTGGAAGTTTTTCATATACTTCAACCAAAAGTCTGATTGTATTAAATGTTAAAAAAAATTACCTTTTACTTCAAACAATTATATAATGATTGTGGCTTCTTTTACCAAATGGGTAGTTAGTGCTTACAAATAATATACTTTAGGTTTATATCTCACAAATCATTTAGATAACACCACTTTGCTCTTCCACAGGCTTTACCTTAATGTCACACTAATTCTATATCCAATGCGTCCTTCTCTGTGATATTGGACAAGATAATGTATTTCCTCTTCAAAATCTATGCAATGCTCTAGACTTTATTGCAACATGCTTTCTCTAGGGCATTTCTTTATAATTACCTCATCTTACTTTAGAATCTTAACTCTTTCTTCTACTAGAATTCCTCAATTTATCCATCCATCCATCCAACCATTCTTACATGTGTTCATATATCCTAGAAATATTTTTAAGAATCTCTATTATTACATTCTAAGACATAAGGTTTCAAGAATTAAAAAGAAATAAAAACAAACCAGCACTAAATCCTTAAGAAACGTTTCATGTAGGGATTGGGGTGTGGACAGAACAAAAACACACAAATTCAATTAAAGTATGATCTCAGGTGACAGGTGATGGGGACACAAAAAAATCTGCATCTAAACCAGACATGGTACATTGGTAAATACTTCCTCAAAAAAAAATAAATAAATAAAACCACCACTTGACTTGAGTCTTCTAGAATACGAAATAATAAGGCATAGAAAACAAGAAAGGTATTCCAAGGAGTAGAAAAATATGTACAAAAGACAAATACAGAAACAAACAAACAAACAAAAAAAGAGTTTGGTAGCCAGTTACAGCAAAGACAATATGGCTATAACACAGAATTCAAGTAAGAATAATCAAGGCATTGGAGTTAGACAGTCAAGTAAGGCTGCTTGGAATTATGAACACTGCATGTTTCCTTACCACTTACAATGGCGTTTAACACATGGCATGCAGCAAATGCTTGATACTCATCAGATGATCGATGATTATTTATCAGGGACAGTTAATGTAAAGGAACATAGCAAGCACAATTTCACTGTGTGTAAAATAGACTAAAACAACCCACAGCTACAAATTTCCACTATGTACTGAAACAGATCCAATGTGAAGACAAAAATAACTCAACCATGTTACTCTGGTTTGATTTATGTAGATAATCAAGTCCACAACATGCTGGTGAGGAAAATGTTCTAACCACCCCCAATTTGGACAGGGAACAAAGGTCTGAAGAAACAACTCTTTAGAGGACCTTCCTTACTTTTTATAACCTTACGGTTCCTGTTTGAGCACCATATTGACACCCAACACACCCTACTTGTATATACCTTTCTTATTTATGTCCTACATACTATGTCTTTCAGTTTTCTTTTTCTTTTATATTTAAAAGTCTATATTCAAGAAACCATGCTCTTGATTGAAGGTAGAAGGCAACATAATAAATGTGATTTTTGGTACTTGGCAAACAAGGTTATACTACTCTTCTGAGTAACACAGTTATTCTAGGATCTCCTAGAAATAAAATCCAAAGGACTGCATCAATCTAAAGGAGTTGTCCGTCGGATTGGACAAGTGGAAGACTTATGGTAGATGGCCTTATGATACCCCTCACATAAATACCTCATATACAACCTTCTTGCCCTTGGCCAAGCCATCAGGTGAGTTGCACGTGGTAATCCAGTCTAAGTCAAGATAAATTCTTATAGCTTTTAGGGATGAGGAAGTAAGAAAGCAAGAAAGAAATCAAATTCAGTTAGGATAGTTTGCTATCTAACCCAAGGAACAGACTCTATCAAGAAATATTGCAGCTTTCCTATATACCACTGCTGGCATTTTTTTAAGCATAACACAGCAAGAGCTTAAGAATTAGTTTTAAGTCAGTCACTAAAAAAAAAAATAGATGCATAGCGTATTAAATTGTTATTTGGGGTAGAGTTAGAGAAAGAATAATGTTACTTACAATTAGTGACTGTTTGTTTATATATATATATATACATATATATACACACACATACACATATATATATATATATATACACATATAAACATTTATTTATTTGAGAAAGACAGAGAGAGAGAGTATGCAAAGGAGGGCAGAGAAAGAGGGAGACACAATCCGAAGCAGGCTCCAGGCTCTGAGCTAGCTGTCAGCACAGAGTCCCATGCGGGGCTCAAACTCACAAACCTGGAGATCATGACCTGAGCTGAAGTTGGCGGATTAACCGACTGAGCCACCCAGGCGCCCTGTGACTGTGAATATTTTAAAACATTTAAAAACTGGAATTTTACACATCCTGCAAAAGAGTCTTCACTGAGAAAAATGCCTTTTGCCGATGCCAATCACATTTACAAATGAATGCTAAACCGGTGTAAGAATATCTTGTTTTAAATACTGATTTATCAAGTACTGCCAATGTTAATGTATTTATCCAAATCTTTTCCATGTTACAGTTGTAATCACCCATTGTGCTATCTCATTTAAACTTTATGCTCACAAATACACAACTTAAGTGTATATATTATACCAGTGGAACATTGGAATCCTTTGTGCTATGTGTTATTAACTTAACAATATAAACCATATAATACTTAACTACGTATAATAGAATCTGAAGCTGCAAAATGAAAATTGAGCACAATTAGCAGCTAATAATTTCAGTTCCTACAAATATTAGACTAGTAAAATAACAAAACTTCTCTAATAAAACACACAACATTAAAGTTACAGGGCTTCCCGACCTCACAGATGGAAACACCTGATGCAAGGTAAGGAGCCAAATAATTTCCTCATTAAATCTAGAAATACATACCGAGCTTTGAATAGTTTGAGTTGATTTATGAAGGTCTAATTAAAATGAATGTGCCGTACCCTGTCCCCAGACTCAAAGAACAAAATGGTTCTACATTACCTAATAAAGCAAAAACTCAGCCTGACGTCTTGGTCTTTTGTAATCTAACCTCTCTTTACCTTAAATCGTTTTTATAAATAAGTCCCAACACAGCCTCATCACTCCAAGTGGCCCGTATCGTATCACACATTTTTACTGAGTGCTTATGATCCATGGGACACTTCTATTAGGTGTCTGTGAACAGAATGAGAACTAAATAGAAATGGTACCTCCTGCCACCGAAAAGGAGCGTAATGGTGAACAGAGACAATTTGGCAGGCAATTTCAGGACAGCACAATAATATGATAGGAAAGTGCAGGGCACTGAAGGAGAACAGAACAAAGCTCTCCACGGGAACTTGGAAGGTCAGGGGAAGTTTCTGAGAAAGTAGAGCCTAGTTTGAGGTTTAAAGGATGAGTAGGTATGGGCCTCTCGATAACAGAGCAAAGGGAAAAGAGATCTAGAAGTAGAGCGAGGAGTATATTCCACTCTTCCAACTTGTACTTGGGAAGACTCGGGCTGCCCTTTCTCCCTCCATACCCGGGTTCCACGTGGACACGCATGCGCACCCAGCGCTCATCCCGCTCACCTGCTTCCTGCACCGCGCCTCTCCTTTTCTCTGCCCAGAACACTCTTCCCACTCTTCTCTATATTTAAATCCTACAGGTCCTGCGAAGTTCCACATGGGTCCTCTTTTAAAATCTCAGCTAAGAGCCAGATCCTTTCTAGAAAGCCTTCAATGTTTCCATCCTGCAAAGCGCTTTCTCTTTCAAGTTCTTTAGAACTTATTAAAAAGGCACCACAAATATTAAGCTCATTGTTAAGTGCTGACGTGTGTGATTCTGGGACTATTTCTGGGTTCTGTTATCTCTAAGTGCAGACTTTAAATTCCATCAAGTCGGGGACTGTGTCATAAACTTTGCTTGTATGTCCCGCAGTGACAAGCATAATCCATAATAAACTTTATTGCCAGAAGTACAAAAAAGTGACTGAGCCTCTGAGAAGAGTGTCATAATATATAAAATAAGTCAAAGTTTCCAAAAATTATAAATTCAAAAAAAAAGTTCTTTTAATTCTTTATTATTACCAGATAAAGTAGAGACGACAGCATTTGGATTGTGTAGGAGGAACTCAACGACGGGGGGAGGGGGGAATTCAAATGAGGGCACATGACTGGTCCATTCCTCAAGAAAATAATTTTCATACTAGCAAAAGTAAGGCCAAAATCAAAATAACAAATTTAAGTCCCAAGGTATGGAATGATATTAATTATTCCAAATGAGTTTAAATCCATTCATTTGAAGAAACTTCATTACAAAGTACTGAAAGCATCTGCGGATGAAATAAGGGGAGAGTTAAAATCATCTTTAAAAATATTACAATGGGGTTGCCTGGGTGGCTCAGTCGGTTGAGTGTCCAGCTTCGGCTCAGCTCATGATCTCACGGTTCGTGGGTTCGAACCCTGCATCGGCCTCTGTGCTGACAGCTCAGAGCCTGGAGCCTGCTTCAGATTCTGTGTCTCCCTCTCTCTCTGACCCTCCCCTGCTAGCATTGTCTGTCTCTCAAAAATAAATAAAAAACATTTAAAAATTAAAAAATATATTACAATGAAGAGAAGAGTTGATAAGAGAACAAAAATCCAGCCATTGTCTCGATGTTCAAAATAGAGAAGGTGGATTCCATCAGCCTAGAGAGCTTGACATTTATTCCAGGCACAATTCCCAAGAGATTCTTAAATCTTATGGTGTGGTATGGCTACTCAAAATGTGAGGGGTTGTTACCTACAAGCTACTGAAGTGTCCCAAGGAGCATATCATTCTAAACTGATCTAGTGTTATTTCCTTTTGTTTTTTAATAGGGTTACTTGGTATCTATTCTGCAGAAAGTGGAAACGCATTTTAGAAAGAAGTTTGACCAGGTCTGTTACCTGTCACTCCTGGGCCACACAAAGAAATGTAAATGCCAAAGAAAGAGAGTTACTTGATGATATAACTGGTTGGACATGTGCGTAAAGAGGACGACTAACTCATGGACTCCTGTCAAGAAGCAGAGGGTGTCAGGATGGTGACAGACATTCTTCCAGTTAGCATTTTTAACAGTTACTTGGACAAAGATATTAACTATATCATAATCAAATCTGTTATGGCTTCTGAATTGGGAAGAACGGCTAATCTTTATCAAGGAATCAGAATCCAAAAATACCTTGACCTTCTGGAACAACAGGCTAACTAAGGGCAAAGAATAAATTTAATTGCAGTATTTTTAAAAGTCTCAACTCAAGAGGCCAAATGTATAACTGGGTAGAAGTATATCTTCAGAAGGGTATGGATAAAAGGGGGTGTAATTAAACAGCATAGTGTGGAAGCAAAAAAAAAGTGGGGGAAAGACAGATTCAATTTTTAGGATGATTTACTATAAGGTATCCAGAGGAGATAATCAGATATACCCAATGATATGAGTCCACTCATCCATGTTCAGCTAGGGGGACCACATTTTAAGAAAAGCAGTAGTGCATCCAAGAGAGAAATTCCATGATGATAATGAGACTTTCAAGCAGTGTCAATTATCGATGAGTTGAAGGAACTGGATATTACCCTAGAGACATGAGAGTTGTCATATATAAGAATTTTGTATAAGTGCTCTAAGAGGTAAAAATCAAGATATGAATATTACAGTGTTAAACAGGATCATTCAATATAAGAAAAGAGTTCTCAGGGCACCTGGGTGATTCAGTCAGTTAAGTGTCTGACTTTAGCTCAGGTCATGATCTCGCGGTTCATGAGTTCAAGTCCCAAGTTCAGAATCGGCCTCTATGCTGACAGCTCAAAGCCTAAAGGCTGCTTCAGATTCTGTGTTTCCCTCTCTCTGACCCTCCCCTGTTCATGCTCTGTCTCTGTCTTTCTCTTTCAAAAATAAATAAAAATATTAAAAATTTAAAAATAAAATAAAATAAAATAGTCCTTATGCTTAAGATGGGTTAAATAAAAAAAAATGCCTCCTAAGTTCCAGATAAATCCTGACAAATAGTTTGCCTAGATTGGTCTTAATATACTCTGTGAATTTGGACATAAGGTCATCTGCTAAGAAAGGAAAAAGGATAATGCGGATGGGCTGGAAAACCTGGAAACATCTAGAACAAGTACGATGGAGAATTTGATATGGAATTATCCAAGAGAGGATAAAAGAACTTCCTCGCACTGTGAATCATCCTTTAAGCTGAAGTCAGAATGAGCCAGATTCTGGTAGGTATAGCGGCTAGAGATCTGAAGCCTGCAGTAGAGTTGATGCTACTGTCCAAGATGAGTTTGGTAAGAAAAGAGAGGAAAACATGAGAAAACTCGGGGTGGCCAATGAACAATAATGGGAGAGAAAGGTGTTGGGTAGTCGAGCATGAGTAGAATGATCAGAAGGATAAGAGGTTGTGGAAAAAAAGAACATGAGATTCTCAGCTTTTTGTTCAGTGGGGGCAATCCTGAGTGAGGAGAAGACCCAGGCGGGTAAATACCAGCAGACCCACAGCCGAAGGTGCTGTGAAAGCCAAATCTGTAGACGGCAAATGAATCTCTGAACAATGACAGCTGATGAAAAACCTTCATTATTTTATATTCCCGAGGAAAGTAGAATGTTCAGGATATAAAAAAGCACTGGTAATGCGGAGAGGATAACATGAGTGAAAGATGTAAATTTAAAAAGATAAAGGGTCGGGGCGCCTGGGTGGCTCATACCATAAAGTGCCTGACTTGGTTTCAGCTCAGGTCATCATCTCACAGTTTGAGTTTGAGCCCCTTGTCGGGCTCTGCACTGACAGCACAGAGCCTGCTTGGGATTGATTCTATGTCTTCCTCTCTCTCTTCCCCTCCCCTGCTCTTGGTCTCTGTCTCTCAAAAATAAATAAACTTAAAAAAAAAGATAAAAGGTACCTGGATGATGATAAAAGAAACAACTGTTTACAAGCAGTTCTGAACAGGCTGCACGACACATGAGAGAAAACACAGCAGGGTCTCTGGATGATCAGGACCATAATATTCCACGGAAAGTCAGTGCAAAACAGTTTTTTTTTAAAGAAATTATATTCTTGAACAAAATAACTTACAGCATCAAGGCATGAAAGCCTTAATTCAACAATTACAAAGATAACATAATTAATCTTACTAGACACCTACTATGTATCAGGCATTGTGGATCCAATGACTGAATCTCCTGAAAGAGATTGGAGTTTGGTAGGCAATAGAGACATCTTAACAGGCATTTTTAATGCAACGTGGTGCAGAGAAAGAAGATATGTAGATAGGTCAGACCTGGAAAAAATGTTAGGATTGAAAAGTTTTTCTTCGTCCAACCCCCTTTCCCCAGGATGCTCCCTCCCAAAGCCATTGTCTTCTGTTGGCTTCTTGCTAATTCCTACTACAGTGAGTAGGAGGCGGTGGTTATGTGAGTTAATTAATTTGAGTTTCTAAAACGGAGGGTACATTTTGTTAAAAGTATTAATTGCCAGAAAGCATTTCAGGTCATTGATAGGAGTAACTACAAGCAGTGAAAATCACATTTTTGAGGCAAGGGGGGATCGTGACCAGAGACGCTCAGATTTTATAAGGTAATCATTCTCTTCTACTGCAGGCTGAGGAGGGAGCTGGCCTAAAGCTCTTACTCCTTGCAAACAATCCTTCGCCCACTCAATAACCCTCATGGCTATAGGGAGATAAAATCCGTTGGCCTGAACCCAAGAAAGAAAAAAAAAATGAAATAGGTCACACACTTCCAACCTGTTTGAAAGAAATAAAACAAGCAAATATGACTCAGGATAGCCAAAAACTTATCTCAACCTGAAATAAGTCAATTAGTCTATGACCAACTAAATTTGTTCATAGAAAGTGCTAAAAATTGCACAAAGGTCTTATTGTATCAGGTCAGGATAGAGATACTCAAAACAAACCTATTGGATAAACACCTAGTAAATACTTACTGAATAAATCTAGATGTTCTGGAGAGTAAAAACTATTGAAATTATTAATATTTTACAAAGCAAAATACCTCTTTCTACAAATATGTAGAAAAATAATAAGTAGTAGTGTTTGAGAAGAGTCACTTAGGTGAATATTTGTAATCAAATGTTATAAAAATCAGTGTCATAAAAGTTATACATCCTAGCAAATGAAAGAGAAAAGCTAAGAAACTTCCTGGCTAATCTGACATATAGAAAATATTCTGAATAACTAATTTCCTCCAAAATATTTTCCCATCAGTAACATGTTTTTTGGTTTATTCAAACACTGCTTTAGTTTTCCACTTCCCTTTACCTGGAAAAATTCATTAAGGCTAATGTGATTTTTATCTATTTTTGAAAAAATATTAACTACAGATTTTTTTGGTATCTATATTGTTTTAAACTAACTTGTAAGAAAACAATATTCCCCTCCCTACAGTCATTATGAATTGTTAGCAAATGTAATGCACAAGTGTAAATACAAGATTTAATTTCCCTGATATGGTTTCTACAATATCCAAGGTTATCCAATCTTAATTTATTGAAAAATGATATTAACTAAAAATTTTAAGTATTTTTGTTTGAAAAATGTCCATGACAAAGCAGTTGACATTTAGGCACAAAAACATCTTACTGACATATCATAATCATATGATAATGGTTTAATTTTATCACTTTTAGTGCAATGTTAATAAGACAGTTTTCCAAAATAACACCTTAAAACAAGATTGTTTTATAAACCACAGTTATAAGAGATATAAGGACTAAGGCTTTGAAGTTTATCACATTTCTTTTTCCTTTGGTGTTGCCAGGTAGAAGTCAAATACCTTTACAGTTTCTTCCAGTCTCTAAATGACAGAAAATTATCTTAGATAGATTATACCTGGAAGGGTCTTTAAGAGATTAGTTATATTCATATACTTTGAAACACTGTACTTTGTATTTTTGTTGGGTTTCAAATAGAGAAAAATATAATTTTTATTTTCTATGTCATAGAAGTCAAGACTGGTTTCTCCCAGTACAAGAAGAACAAGAATGTACCTATCTATTTATCACAAATTTCTACGACATAAACTTCACCTACTGAAGTTACTTGATACATTTAAAAAACATGCAAGTGTTATATAACATATTTAAATATTACAACACTAATTATTCTAGAATTTTTCTGACTATTTTATGTCTGCAGTCTTTAGGTAGAAAGCCTGTTAATTTTGACAAGAAGTAAACTTTATATATTTTAACTTTGTAGTTCTTATTTTTCTGTTGAGTCAAAGATCCCTCTGGACTACCACCTAAAAATAACAGCTACTCAAATGTTTAAATACAGTATCGGGGCTGCATGACTCTCTGAAACAGATATAAACTGAGTTGTTTAATAACTAAACAGAACACAGACTAGACAGACAATCTCACAAAAAGAGTAATAGAGTTTATATGGTTTTTAGACAAATTAAAGTTTGCTTTGGAATTTGAGATTTTTGTACTATTGTTATATTTTTGTTACTATTGATTTTTGCCACTCTTCATAATACAGCACCTGAATGACCACTTTTGAAAAGAAAATATAGCCATTTTTGGAAAAGCAACAGATTATTTCTGCACTATGAACCAAGATAATAAAAAATCTCTACCATCAAGTGCTTCAACCAACATTTATGTATGTGTAACCAGCGGGTTAATGACGTTCCCACCAAGACTAGTTCAAGTCAGTAGATAGACATTTCATGATATCACCATTGGAGGACTGAGCCTGAAACAAATCACTACTGATACACAATAAATGCTAAAATTAATATCTGTATCTACCTATAACCAGTTCTATTTAAAACTCAGACGGATTTTCATTATATTGGAAGCCAAGGTGCCTTTGACCAGTCACCATTAAGTGAGACGTTCACCCTGGTTTATTTCAGAAGACACAAACTGTTAAGTGCAGAATGAAGAACCAGATTAAGTGAGCAAAAGAAAGCACGAAATCCACAGCCTGCATCACGTGGGCACGACGCCCGCAGCCCCACGCACGGTGGCCACAGTGAAGCTGCTCGGCTCACCACGACACGCTGCAGCCAGACTCCGCGCGCGGAGATGGCTGCGATCCCCTGCTCACCTTTACCCCCAAGTGCTGCAGTCACAATGAACACAGAAATCAGACTGCCAAATTAGGCCGCACGCGCACACACACGAGCGCGCGCGCGCGCACACACACACACACACACACACACACACACACTTACTCTCCGGTCGAGCCCCGAGCAGCCCCGCTGGAACTTTGCTGGATGCTTTCTCTAAGCAATTCAGCGATCCCGGCTGTCTGCTCTCCAGCAGGGCGATGGGCTCGCCCACCCTGCAGCCGGCGGGGCCACGTCGCGGGAAGCCCGGGCCGGCTCGCAGGTCCGGGCGGCCCTCCGCTCCGCCGCCGCTGGC
>NC_043700.1:67766308-67844010 GCF_006229205.1 Suricata suricatta
GCCCAGCGCGTTCTCACGCCCCGGCGCTGCGAGCCCCGCCGCCGGCGCTGCGCGACCCGGCGCCCACCCCTTCGGTCCTCTTCCCTCTGGCCCCGCAGCTCCCTCGGGCCCTGAGCCGGGCCCCAGCGCGCCGTCTCCTCCGCTCCCTCGCTCCTCCCCAGCGTGGGAACCGCGCCCCGGCCCCCGGGGGGCTGAGCAGCTGGAAGCGCACGGAGGTCTCCCCAGGGAGGAGAAGGGGGACGAGCCCAGCCCCGGAGCCCGTGCAGACCGACTGCCCCTCTGCGGAGCCCCGACCCGCGTGGGCGCGCAGGGACCACTTACTCGCTGGCTTTCCAGACCTCGCGGCTGCGTTTCGGGATCTCCGGCAGCTCCGGGGCGCGCCTCGCAAATCCCCACTGCCAACGCCGGAAGACAGTGGGCGTCAGGAACAGGAGAGGGTGAGCGGGAGAGGGGACCCTGCAGCGGCACCTGTCAGTCCGTGCTGGAGAGCACGCACCGCACACGCGACCGCGGTACTCACGTCTCGGTCACTCCTGTCTACCTGCTCAACAGGCTGGGCGGGACGCGACGGGCCTCGCAAACCGTATTCCCCGCGCTGCTCCCAGACACTCAGTCGGTTCTGGCCGTGGTCCCTCCCTGTCTCCGCATCTCTCTCTCTGATCACCCCAAAAAATCCCTTATAATCCCTTTCCCCACTGCATTCAGGTTCTTTTCAGAATCTCTCCCCTTCTCTGCACCGAAAGACTGAAAAAGAAAGTAGCGACTAAAACGCAACATGGTGAGGTCACTCGGGGTCCTGGTCCTGCCGAGGTTCGTGACGCTCCCCGCCCCCTCTCCCCACCCCGCCCCTCCCGCAGGTGTGGGTCGCCTAGGGCGGCTCCCCAGCTACTCTCAGCTTTTTGCCTCGGATCTAGCACAGCGAATCTGTCGGAAAGCTTCGAAGAAACCAGTCTGGAAAATCAGCTCAGTGTTGAGTCCCACCCACTACGCCCAGACCAGGGCCGGGGACCTGAGTCCTGGCCTCTCCAGCCTTCACATCGCCATCCCAGCAGTTACTGTACGGAGACCGAGACGAAGGGACAGGGACAAAGGATGGGAGACAAGCCAACAAACAAAATAAAAACAAACCAAACAAATAAAAGGAGGGAACTTAAGGAAAATCTGCCCCCCCCCATTTTTTTTTTCCCGCTTGCACTGGCCCAGAAATTCTGTCGTTTTCAGGAGTTAAAACTTACAACATTTCTTGTGAGAAATTAATATCCGCACAGATGGTTTTCCTGTCCTGGTTTAAAAACAGGTTTAAAAACAATCTACGCCTTTGCAAATGCAACCGAATGGTTCCATAACATATGCATCTGTCCAGTAAAGTCCTGATTCAGCTTGGTTCGGTGCATTTAGTTCTATTGCTGTGTGTGTGTGTGTGTGTGTGTGTGTGTGTACTCCAGCACAGAAAAATAAATTCTGATGTTGATTTTCAGTCTATTTTCTGACTTTAAAAAATCTCATTGTGCTATTTCATTGTGAATTGATAATTAATTATGATTATCGTGTGATCCTTCTTAAAACCCAGTAACTTGGAAACATTGTTCATGGTTATCTATGATTCCTAAAGCTCTCCCAAAACCCACCACATAATCTGGTCCCATGTTAGACTCACATTTGCAAAATTTTCTCCCAGCCTTGCCTACTATGCTCTCCTTATGGCAACCATTAGTCAGAATAACCAGAGAAAGGGGGCAAAAAGACAATTAAAGAAAAAGGCATTTAAATAAACTTTGCCTTAGTATCAGGCAGAAGTTCAGAGCTATAAATTTGCATTTTTTGGTTCTTCCATCTCCAAAACCTCCTCTATAACCAACCCATGAAAATGTCTCAAGTCAGTAGGGCTTTTGTCCTCAGAGTTTTTAGAATTTAAGACCTAGAATAAAAAAATAAAAATAAATGCCTAGTAACGCATTGTACACTAAAACTGCAGTGGGTGATTATGTCAGCCTTGTGTGATTGTCTCAGGTGACCTCAAGGAGAAATCGAACAGGTAGAACTGGAAAACTAGTTAGGTAGAGGCATGCAAACAATATTTTTAAACAACCAGAGGTGATAGATCCATAATGCATTAAGATGACTTAAGGGTCTGTCTTGTATCTATGTAGAAAGCAGAAAACCTTAATTTTTACAACGGTATTACATTTATAACTGCATTATATCTTACAACTGAGTTTATATATATATGTATATATATATGTTTGCAACTGAACTATACCTTATGATGTACAGGTATTTGGAGAACTCCTTGTGAGCAAATGTACCCCTTTCTCTTTTGTATATATAATCCTCTGTAGCTAACAAGCTTTGAAGCTGTTTTTTGGAGCAATCTGAACTACTATGTCCCACGCTATAATCCTCAGTAAGTCAACCTATCGAGAGGTTGGCTTTCTTCCAGTGGACACCGTAATTAGAAGAGGGTCCTTACTGTATAATTTTTTAAAAATAAATTTAATGCTGTGGAAGCTCAGAGGAAGAAGCGACGCCTTCTAACAGGAGGAATACTTCATAACAGAGCAGCATTAGAGTTAGGCCTTAACAACTTGGTCCTATTTAGAAAAAGACATAATAGAGTTAATTTTTGTTTGTTTTGGTTTGGTTTCAGCAGAGGGAAACTTGTGAGCGAGGGCAGGGAGGTGGGAAGGCATGAAGACCAATATTCAAGAAATAGAGAGCGATGCCATTAGGTAGAAATGCAAAGCAAATGAAGAAAATAGTATAGGAAGTAAAGTGGAAACATCAGCCGGGGCCCAATGACCTCAGTGCCCTGTCTTCTAGGTGCGGCAAGGGAGGCTTGTATAAAAGCATTGTTTGTGTTTTTGTGTTCCATTATCGGCATTACTCTTGTCAATATTCCTTTCATCCTGGAACATGACCTGCTTAACCCATTCATTTCTGCCTTTACATTCCTCATATCCCACAGCGCACCAGAATCCATACGACGTTTAACCTCAGTCCTCTCTGCCGGGGCCACTCAACGTTTACCAAGGATAGACTCGTAGCTAGAGAGTGCTTGTTTTCTCCTTCTCTCACCTTTTATGACTTCCAGACAATGGGGTATGTGGGAAAAGCAACGAATCGGATGCTGGGTGATTGCGGAAAAACAGGTTCTAACCTAAACGTTTGATATGCCCGGTAAAAAGCCTAAGAGTTCCTTGATGTTATGGAAGGAATCTTGGCAGCCTATGTGCCTAGCAATGTATGTGGTTCATAAGAGAGATACAGTAAAATAACTATTGAGTTGATCAATGCAAATATGAGTATTTCACCATCTTCCAGGTCTGTTCTCCTGTCTTATAGATGATGTGCAGGTTAAAACCTTCTTGTCTCCACTTTATTGAGAATCAGAAAGTTGTCATGACAACCTAATAAACATGTTCACAAGGACAAGTATTTGGTTGAAAGCGTAGACTTGTCAGCTTTGGAGAAAAGCTAGTTTTTCCTCTCAAAATGCTTTGTTTTTCCCATACCCAAAACTGACATTAGCACAAAAGCATTTAAAAGTGTATTCTTTTCACACTTACAAATGACAATGGCAACCAGAGATATGATCTAACTCCTTGCTACTCAAGAGTGTGATCTGTGTATCAGCAATATCAGCATGACCTGTGTTCTTGTCAGAGGTACAGAGTCTCAGACCTCACTCCAAACCTACTGAATCAGAATATTCATTTAACAAAATTTTCAGTCGAGTCGTATGCACATCAAAGCTTGAGAAGCACTGAGCTAATATCAATGCGTTAAGTACGCAAGACCTAGAAACAGGTTCTAAGAATCTGCTTAAATCTAGGGATTTTGAGAACCTGCATCTTTTTGTTTTCCCTGGAAAGTCAGTTTAAATAAAGTAATAGGACTAATTGAGTCATCTCTGCTGGCTTCTTGGGCCGGGTAATAAACCACACACAAGTTCATAAACCAAAGGGAATTGAGAGAGAAGTGAGGAAAGGGGCAGTGTAGCAGGAGGGAAGATACGAGAAACAATGCATGCTTTTATATATTGTGTATCTTTTAAATATATCCATCGGGTTAAGAGCATCACTCCATTTTTTACCAAACAAACTACTTGATTGTATTGTTTGTCAAATCAGGATAATTTGTCAAACACAACAAAGATAACTTTGTTACATTTCCCCCTGTATTACTCTTTTTCCCCCATTTTATTCTAAGGCTTATTTACTTTCTAAACAATTTTTTAATGTTTATTTATAAGATTATTTACTTTCAATTTGTTTGAAATACAACTAGTTAGATAAACTTTACATTGGTAAGTTGTAATTACTGGGACCATGTAGTACTCCAAAATGTCCCTTTTAGAATGTGAAGTTTTAATTAGGAAAAGGCCATGTAGAGTTGGAGTCCCTAAATTTCTAGTTCTGGTATAGACGTTCATGAAGCATTTTCCCCTTTATTTGGGCTCTAAGAGATTCTAATGGTGGCAGAAACATCCACTCTGTCTTCTGACACAGATGGTGTTTGCTATCAGTAAATAGAGTGGTAGAGGCAGAATAACGTACCCTCCCTGCCCAAAGATGCCCATGCCATCCATGAAAACTATGACTATGTTACAATTTGAGGCACCTGGCAAGGGGAAATTAAGGTGGCACATAGAATTAAGATTGCTTGGGGCATCTGGGTAACTGAGTCCGCTGGTTTCAGCACAGGTCATGATCTCACACTTTATGAGTTCAATCTCTGAATGGGGCTCTTGTGCTGACAGAGTGCGCAACCTGCTTGGGATTCTGTCCCTCCCCCTCTCCCCCTCTCCACCACTGTATCTCTCTCTCTCTCTCACTCTCTCTCTCTCTCTCTCTCTCTCTCTTTCTCTCAAAATAAATAAAATAAACTTTAAAAGAGGAAAAAAAAGTTTTAAAAATTGCTAATCAACTCACTTTGAGATGAGGACATTATCTCAGATGATCCATGTGACACACTGTAATCACAAGGGTCCTTATAAAAGAAAAATGGAGGGGTGCCTGAGAGGTTCAGTTAGTAAAGCGTCCAACTTTGGCTCAGGTCCTGATCTCATGGCTCCTTAGTTTGAGCCCCACCTTGGGTTCTGTTCTTACAGAGCCTGGAGCCTGCTTTGGATTCTGCATCTCCCTCTCTTCTCCCTCTGCCCCTCCCCTGCTCACACTCTGTCTCTCTCTCTTTCTCAAAACTAAATAAACATTAATTTTTTTTTAAACAATGAAAAATGAGGACAAGATAGGCGGGGTCAGAGTCAGAGGGATGCAGTATGAAGAAGACCTGACCAGTAATTGCTGGCTTAGGAGATGAAAGGGTTATTACCAAGGGATGTGCACAGCTTCTAGAAACTGGATTAAGCAAGAAATCTTATTCCTCCTGAGGGCTTCCAGAAAAGAAGCAGAGCTGCCAATACTTCGATGTTTAATCTGGTGAGACTCATTTCAGAGTCTCAGTTTGTTTGTTTTAAGCTACTAGGTTTGCAGTTATTTGTTATAGCAGCAGTGGGAAACTAATACAGATTTTGGTACTGGAGAATGAGCTGCAGTTTTAACACCGAGAACGGTGGAAAGGTCTTTGAAATGGGGCAACCGCAAAGCCTGAGTGAATTTTGTTGAGTATGATTTTTAAAAAGCCTGAGTTGCTTTGAATGAGCTGTTAGTGAAAATATGGATGTTAACTCTGCTAGCAAGAACTCCACGTGGCAGAGAAGCAGAAACATGGTAGGGAAAGCCTGCTCCAGAGCATGTAATATGTCATCTGACGCTGGTCGACGCATGAAGTTAAAAAGTGCTGCCACTGAGGACATAGATGGAAATGAGGAATCCGTCATTGGAAACTGGAGAAAAGGCTCTCTTTTATACAATGGAAGAAACATAGCTGAATTGGAGTCTTCAGGTATGCAGAAAGGATGAATTTGAATATTTAGCAAAGATTTCAAAGCAAAGTGTGGAAAGCATGGCTTGGGTTTTTCTTGGTGCTTATTATAAAATGTGAGAGGCAAGAGAAATTGAAAGGAGGAACTATTAAGCAAAATAGAGCCAGGATGGGTGATTTAGGAAGTCTTCAGTTTATCTAGACTGCAAAAATGCCATGCCGTCCTTTTCTAGGCCAATGTAATGTCCCTGTACTTTGGTGCCACGGAGCAGCTCTGTCGATTCTTACATTTGAAAAATCTGCTGAACATATGGACACAACAGATACCCATATTCTACTCATCATATTGATCTTTTAGCCCCAGGGTAATTACATAGTGCCAGCAGCATTCCGTGAATTGTGCTTCAAAAGGAAACCGAAGTGGTAGCCTATAGATCTCCATATGTTTACTGCTGTTGACTTCAGAAAATTGAAAAGAAAATGTAGAGTGGGCACAGTGACACAGAAGTCCTTAAGATGAATGGGTTGATGGATACGGAAAAAAAAAGGCTTGAGACACTTGCTCAAAGATATTTATTGAGTGTAACTTTTCACCTAGTAAACTATATTTCATTCAAGTAAAAACTGACACATTTAAAAGGAATATTTCAGCCATACACAGATACAATGTCTGTAGAAACAAAACAGAAAGTCCCTAGTTACAGTTAAGCTGACATTCTAGCTTATTTTTCTATATTGTTATTTCTTCTCTAGCTAAATCCCCACCCCCTACCATGCCTTTACAAGACTTCTAGGCTTTCCAAAATAATTGACCATATAAAGACAGATTCCGTTTTCTGAGCCTCTTATTTTACCATTTTTTAAATAGAAAAACTAGTGTCAGCTTCTAGCAAAGGTTATCCGGACTATTTATAATAGCCCCAAACTGGAAACAACCCAAATATCCAGTAACAGATGAGTGGATATGCAAATTATGGTATATTCATGTAATGGAATAACAATCAGCAATAGAAAAGAAGAAACGACTAATAGAATAACAAGGATGGATCTCAAAAACGTGCTGTGGTCAGGGGAAACCATAAAAAATACATATACTGCCTGATTGCACTTAAATGCAGTTCTAGAAAGGGCAAAGTTAATCTGTAATGACAGGGATGATTGGTAGTTGGAGTCAGGAGAGGAAGATGCCCACAAAGGGACACAGGTGACTTTCTAGGTGATGAAAATGTTTTGTATCATGATTGTGGTAGTGGTGGTGAGGGTATACACGCATATTAAAACTTGTCAAACTACACACTTAAAATGAGTGTATTTTATTGTAAGTTCACTTAATCTCAATAAAGTTGACTTGAAAACATTAACAACAACCAAAGTTATCAAAAGAAGGAAGAATGACTTCTTTTCTGGGATTCTAACATTTTAGTTGTCAAGAAGAATCATAGTAGCCGGCATGGTAAGATATTACGTATGTGCCAAACACAGGTCAAAGCACCACAGGCATTAGGCCATTCATTTCTTTCAGTAATCCTTTGACGTAAACACTATTATTATATTTGCTTCACACATGAAAAATTGAGGTATAGGAAGTTAAGTAACTTTCCCAAAAGCACACAGCTGGCAAGTGGCAAAAACAGGACTCAGACTCAGGCCATCTGGCTCATAATCCTGAGGAATGAATCACGATGGTCATATTGCAAAACGTTTCTTAATTATGCAAAGTAAAGAGACCCAGTTCAGATATATTAAATCAGCTTCTTTGATGGGGCACCTGAATGGCTAAGTTGGTCAAGTGTCCGACTTCGGCTCTGGTCATGATCTCACCATTTGTGAGCTCGAGCCCCACGTCAGGCTCTGTGGTGACAGCTCAGAGCCTGAATCCTGCTTCAGATTCTGTGCCTCCCTCTCTCTCTGCCCCATCTCCACTTGTGGTCTGTCTCTGTCTCTCAAAAATAAATAAACATTAAAAATTTTAAAAATCAGATTCATTGGGTACTGGGAGGTCCCAGAAAACTGTGTTTTAACAAACACGCATGGATCATTCCAATGGTTGAGTATGATACCCAGAAATAAATATTCCAAGGTAGTAAAGTTGTCTTATTGAGAATTCTTGAATGGGTACATATTCCTGACACAATTATATAACAGGTTATGGTTTTCAACACTTGCACTTCAAATTGTTTATATGTTCTCTTAAATTTTTTGCTTGACATTAGTTTAAGCTACCAAGTAAGCAGTGGAAAACAAAGTTTCAATAGTTTTATTTTTTAATAGAACGGTTAACTAAGTAGGGATAGTATCTTTTCTATTAATTATGTATTTATAGAAAGAAAAGGGAAATAGAGAAAGAAGGAATGAAGGAAGGGAAGAAAGAGCTAGGAAGATCACTGAAAAGGTAGGCAAAGCTTTGGGAGTATATTCAATAAAGCATCTCACAGTAGAAACTATTAAGGAAAATACACTTGGGTAATTTTTACCCAGTTCTTCAAATGTCATAAAAAATCATTAGTTCTTGCTTTCTCATGAAGCAAAGCATGTTAAAAAGTAATCAATGGGGCTCCTGGGTGCCTCAGTTGGTTAAGCATCTGACTTCAGCTCGGGTCCTGATCTCCCTGTTCTTGAGTTCCAGCCCCGCATCAGACTGTGCTAAGAGTGTGTAGTCTGCTTGGGATTCTCTCTGGCTCTCTCTCTGTCACTCCCCCCACTGGCTCTCTCTCAAAAATAAATAAATGTTAAAACATAAAGTAATCATGGATTAAATGACTGCATTATACAGAGAGTTGAAAAGTCTCTAACACTTTTTATCTCAGGCACTGTACGTACAGACAAACCAGAGTTCCTGTGGTTGAAGTTCCCAAGAAATCTTCATCCCCAGGATGACAATACTATTTCAAAGGCTCCCTGTATAGCTGAGTTAAAATAGAGTTTAAAAATATCACAGTCTTCATAGGTTTGATTAAAGGAGAACATTTAATCAAAATGAGAATTTTTATATATGAATATAAATATATGAACATTTATCAGTCCTTCGATGATAAGAGAAACATTCCAAGACAACATGACTGACTGAGCTATAGAAAAGAGAGCCATCTGTGTACAAAAACATATTTTTAATTTTTTAAATAATGGTAAATGATATGAAAATATACTGAAGTCAGTAAACGTACCCTCTCTCCCTTTAAGTATGGTAACAGATTAAAAACTTTGCTGCTTCCTGCGTTACTCTATTATAATATAAAGCCACAAGATATGGTGTAAGAAACATAATAAGCCTCTTACTAAGTAGCCCAGTGTGACCATGTCCTGGTAGTTTTCATTATTCTAACGCAGGACACTCACCAACTGATGATGTGTTCTACTAATGAGCTAATGAGTGTGTGTCAGAAACATCTACTAAATGGGTATCAATTTTGCTTTCAGTTTTCAATTTACTTCCAAAGCCAAGATGTTTTCTTTAAGCTTTGCTTATAAGAGTGTTTCATGTACGCTTCTCCTTCTGGGAAAAGTGAAGCACATAGACCTCAAAACTGGAAAAAGCAGCCAAGGAGACCGAGATGCTTTTGAAGGATAGTCCCACCAGACGGGACCAAAAGGCATATCCTGTGCCATGGATTAAAAAAAGAGACTGATTCAAATGTCAAAGCAACTCTGTTTAAACTTTGTTTTGACATTAAAAAAAATACGCAAATTATGCAAGGCAGACTTGTTGAAATCTCATTTTGCGAAAATGACAGTTATAGCTGCTGCTTTTATATTTATAAAATAATGTGTTTAAACAGTTGGCAATACTACCTAAGGGAAATAGTGCCTTACCAAATCTCTTCTCACTTGTTAAAATATTCTATTTGGGTCTGATTATAAAGGTAATGCAAGTAATAAAAGAGGCTTTCCGTTCCCAACACTGTGGCAGATGTACAGAGAAACCCTGCCTGGACACAACACTTGATGATGCTGGATACAAAATTAAACCTGATTTTAAGGCTTCACCTGGCTGGATGTCCGGAAAGTGTAACAAGCGGCGGCCAGATACAGTGAGCATGAAAGGCTTCCCTGGCAGACAAGCCCAGTAGCTGGCAGTTGTTTAATGGTCATGTGCTTATCCACCGTAGGCCAGAGCTTGGGTTATTGGACAGCAGGTGACCTAGAAGACAAAACCAAACACGAAGAGGAAATGACAACACACTTACTAGAAGTCCTGGAGGTGGAGTTTGCACAATGTACTTTCTCTCATAAGGTATCAACTCAGAATGAAGCAGAGGGTAGAAAACAAGTCTCTCCTAAGGATTCCTGATCCTGAGCCTGTACTTCCACAGTTTGGGATTGGAAATTAATACAAATTCAGTGGCTTGAAAATCTGCAGGCAGAACCTTTAATTTTAAAGTGGTCTCACGCTGGGAATGCTATAGGAGCCTGGTGGAAGCAGACACAAGTCTTCCCTGAGGGAATCCACTTTAAAGAAAGTCTTCAAATAATTTCCACAGATTAAGTCCTAGGAAAACCGAGCCTGTAATAAAGAAATATCCAAATACGGAGGAAAAATCAATACATTAGAAGTCAAACCTACAAAGAGAAATTATTTAAACAATGTAAAATATGTATGTTTAATATATTTAATAAAATAATATGTATTAATTGTATAAGAAAGAAAACCAACTATAAACTTGACCAGGCTTAAACTAGAACCAAAAGGAACTCCCAGGAATAAAAATATAATGATTGAGGGGGACCTGGGTGCCTTAATCAATTAAACATCTGACTTTGGCTCAGTTCATGATCTCATAGTTTGTAGGTTTGAGCCCCATATCAGGCTCTGTGCTGATAGCTTGGAGCCTGGAACCTTCTTCAGATTCTATGTCTCCCTCTCTCTCTGCCCCTCTCGTGCTCCCACTCTGTCTCTCAAAAAACATTTAAAAATGTATATATAATGATTGAAAATAACTCTTCTGCTGGAAGAGTTAAATAGCAGACTAAAGTGAAGAGAATATTAATAAACTGGAAAATAGATCTAAAGAAATAACCAAAATTTAGACAATTAGTTGGATGAAAATATGAAAGACAGGTGAAGACACCATTTAGGTGGAATGGAGACTTAATAGAAAGGTATTTAAAAAGAATTTAAAGGTATTTAAAAGGATATTAAAAGGGACAATTGATAATGTTTTCCAGAATTTAATTCAGTCACTTTATCCTCTGATAGTCCAACAATTTTCAAAAAGGATAAGGGCAGTTTTAAAAAATCCGCTCATAAAGCATTTGATGAAATGAGCAAACCAGAGATCTGAAAAATGACCAAAAAAAAAATAATAATAGTAAGATCATGTACAATGGAATGATAATTGGGGTGACTGTCAACTTGCTAACTCCTAAACAGAAACAATTGAAAGTAGAAGAAAATACACTCTTACCTTCAAGGTGGTAGAAAGTGCTGAGAGGAAAATGGCTTTCAGTTTAAAATGATACATTCAACAAAATTGAATTGGAAGACAGGGCTGGTAAGGTAAGAAGAGGGTGGTTTTACAACCATCAAATTCTCAATAACAATTTCTAAAGACATACTCCAGTTTTTTAGAATTTTTTTTTTAGAAAAAACAGTATCTCCAGTCAGACGATCTGTAAGCAAGACATAAGAGTGAGTAAAAAAAAAAAAAGGTAAACATTTAATATGTTTAAGATAAATTTAAAGAAAGTAACTGATTGCTAACCTCTGACTATTAATTTAAGAACTTCCTTTCATCAAAGACACTATAAAGAGAGTAAAGAGACAAGAAATAAATTGAAGTTATTGACAACATGTAATTAACAATGGATGAACAACTTTGTTGGGTTTGTTGACATGCCTTGTATTTTCCTTTATTCATTCTCAGGAATTTGGGTTCTAGAAAATGAGTTGTTTTATGATTACTAATGCCACTTTCCAGGTAATTACATAAGCTTTAATCAATTTATAATATGAATTTTATATAAAGGATATTCCACGTTTGTTATTATTTTAATTAGACACTTATTTTATGTTAAACATTTTTATGAAAAATGAATCTCAAATTGTATTAGTTTCATAAGTGATTATAAATACCTTATTTATATACTTATTTGGTCATTATTATGACCACTATCCCTTGTTTTTTGAAATGTCAGTTTATGCCCTTTGCCTTTTGTTGATATTAGTGCCTTCTTCCTAATTCATGTGAAGGATCTGCTTATATACTTAGAACATTCTTCTGAAATATCAAAATTATCAGCTCTCAAACTGAATTTTTATTGGTTAAAATTATGAGCAACTATATAGCACAATGGGATTTAATATAAACCATGGAAAAAATACTACTCAATTTTTTTCAAGTTAGTTAAAATTTATGGTGACCACAGTAGGACAACGAAAGAACACAGTTGGAGGACTAGTCACACAGGAGAAGGACTTACTTAAAATTAAAATATGGGTGCTCTGTTTCTTCTTATTGTAATTGGAGCCTCCCCTCCTTTTTTTTTTCCTGTTTACTGACACTCAAGATGAATGGAAAAGCATTCTCTCAGATTCACATATTTATTTAAATATTTGTATCGAGTAACAGTCACATAACAGGCACTGTTCTAGAAACTGGGGACTCAACAGTATGATAAACAAGGGTCCTTGTTGTCATGGCACTTTTTCTATGATGGGAAATTAAAGAGACTCAAAAGTAAAATATATAGGGTGTCAGACAGTGTTTGTGCTACGGAGGAAAATAAAGCAGAGAAGGAAGATGGAGGTGAGGTGGTAAGAAGGAGTTTCAACTCTTCAACCAAGAAGGTTTTAAAAAAAATAGCTCAGCTATCAAATATTTAAGTTTTGTTATAACCAGTATATCAGAATTGTTTTCCTCAGGAAAGCAGAAATCACTGTGCATTTCAAGCAGAAAGAGGTTTTAAGAGAACTCCCAGAAGACCTTGAGGAGGGAGGTACAGATCAGAGGAAGGCACCGCTGATGATGTTAGCTGCCTGTCGTATGCATGTAGCTGATACGAATCTCACAGGTCTCTTTGCCAATGCAGGGGCCTGCTACTGTCAGACAGAATGGCACTTTTCCTTTTCTCTGTCATCTAAAGCTCAGCATTCAACCTAAATCCTGTTGGTGAGGGATTCTGGGAATTGCAGTCTCCACATCCAGCTTGCATCCTTGCATTGCAACAATACAAGAGAGGGCAGGGATGGTGTTCAGGTTACAAGACTGGTATAACAACAAAGTCTGAAATAAATGTACTATTGCAAAAGCTGCATAAGTGTCTTTTGGTCCTATTAGCCTGTACAATATGTTTGTTATAGGATATTGAACTGGCTCATCTAAGGTATAAATAAACCCATCAGTTTTGAGTTAATTAGCCAGAAGTTCAGGGCACAGAGGTGCTATTAGAAGAAGAGGAGGTTCCCTGTGTCACTGGGCCTCAGAGGCATAGGAAGTGCTTCTTGGAACACACAGGAGGTACAAATCATGTGAGGATGGCTTTAAGAGGCCACTCTCTTTGAAGCTCTTTCTGAATTCACAATGGAGAGAACAAGGCAGCCCAGAAAGGCAGGTGTGAAGATTGATCCTGCAGGAAAGGGGTGCCTCATGGCGGTTGACCTAAAGTGATTCCTGTATAAAAAATTACCAAATGTTGAAGGACTCCATGCTATTGTTGTATCAGATAGAGATGGAGTTCCCGTTATTTAAGTGGCCAATTATAAAGCTCCAGCGCATGCCTTGAGACCTGGTTTCTTATCCACCTTTGCCTTTGCAACAGACCAAAGGAGCAAACTTCTTTCAAAAAAAGTATCATCTACCAAGTGGTTCAATTTCATCATTTACATTTGGTGGTGAGTTTCATAGCCAGTGGCAATGCCAGTACAGGACTAATGGTCAGCATAGGAAAGGAACTAGCTCCGTTATTTGAAGAATTGAGACAAGTTGTAGAAGTTTCTTGATCTGGCTTTGGTTTTGATATACACTCTATTTTCATCATAACTGTCACAATAGCTATCTAAACATCTTTAGACCACAATAATACTTGAATCCATGTACTCAGGAAAGGGCCCCTTTTTCTACCTTACACTAAAGAAAAGAACCAAAAGGTATAATTTATAGACAGATTAATTGTTCCTTTTCTTTTGTATGTATAGGATTTTTTTTCCTATTCAGTGAGATCACAGAAATAGTTCAATATATCACTATTCCCATGAAGTTAGTCCAGTCACCAAATATGCATGAGATTCTATTCAGTGGGTCAGAATCAGAATGGTGCTTTGGTCCACATGGGCCATTAAGTGCTCCTTGTTATAGAATATGCCTAGGACTGCAGAATGGAAGCAGACCTTTTTTATTGTGAATAATAATGAGGATGTATTTTTCTTTGAATTGTTTTATTTCTTTGCATTGAGTGTGAGGAAGATAAAATGGCTCAGTAAAAGTGATCAAATTGGTACTACTAAAAGAGAGAGAGAGAGAGAGAGAGAGAGAGAGAGAGAGAGAAAGAAAGAAAGAAAGAAAGAAAGAAAGAAAGAAAGAAAGAAAGAAGGAAAGAAGGAAAGAAGAAAGAAAAACGAAGGAAGGAAGGAAGGCAGGAAGGAAGGAAGGCAGGAAGGAGAAAAAGAGCAGGCAGAAGAGAATATTGTGGGGAGGTAGGGTGGAGAGAAAGGACAGCTCCATCACCATGCCCTTTTTGAGCTCTTTGGTAAATCAAGAAAGTCTAAAGCATGAAAAGCAATATGAATTTTAATTTAATCAACCATTTTTCAGATTTATTCATTGGTTTCACACATTGAAACATTCTACCATTTCAGAAGATGAACTAATACCATTAATAATAATGCTTCAATTATTTAATTAATTCTTGTACTTGATTCAATAATATGTCATTAGTTGCCTATTAAGCTAACTGGTGGTTTTTTTTTTTTTTTTTTTTGCAAAAGTGATCTAATTATGGCCCTCCAGGAGTTCACAGTTTAAAAATGGAAAGGAAAATTGAAAAATAATTGCAATGCAGAAATGCAAATGCTCTGATAGAAATACTCAGAGGGCACTCTCAGGCCCCATGAAGCGTCATGAACAACTTAAAGAGCTGGTGATGTTTGAACTGAGATGTCAGGAGTAATTTTCTAAGTGGGAGTATAAATTGTTATTCCAGTTTTAGACCAGAAATTGAAGCTCAGAGAGGCTAAGTAACTTTGTGAAGTCCTACAGTGTCCAGCATAGTGTCTGCCCCATATCAGGGACTCTTTATATCAATATTTATTGAATGGATGGAAGGATGAAGGGTGATTTAGTGTCCAGAGAAATGGGGATGAGGATATAATTGATTTTACTGAAATTTTCTGAGGTTTATATTTCAAATTTTAGAAAATGCTTAATGCTTGATTCAGATTCTATTTTAAAGAATCATAATGTACTTTATTAAGAAAGACAAAATTTAGGGTACCTGTGTGGCCTCTGACTAAGGCTTAGGTCATGATCTCATGTTTGTGAGTTTGAGCCCTGCATCAGACTCAGCACTGATGGTGCAGAGCCTATGTGGGATTCTCTCTCTCTGTCCCTCCCTGACTTGCTCTGCCTCTGTCTCTCACAAATAAATAAACTTTAAAAAAATGAAATAAGACAAAATTCCTATTGGGATAATAACCTACCAAACAATACCAACAATGAAGAAAAGAACAAAGATACTGAACATACCTAAAAGGCCTAGATAATTATGTTAGATGATCATAACAAGGGGAACCAATAAGGCAAGCAAAATCTCCAAGAAAATTCACAACTATATTCATACATTTTCATCATGGCTTTATATAATTCAACAAATACTATTAAGAAATCCCAAATACTTTGTTTTTCCTGTAAATTCAAAATCTAAGTTAGAAATCAAAAATAGAAAAACCAACTCAGACTATTGCTTTTACAGAACAATTATATTAGCCTAAAGGACATGGAAAGTAAATAGCAAGTGTCCAGGCACTTTGGATGAGTTACCCAGTAAAATTAATTATTTTTCATCATAACAGAGCAGTGAGAGCATTTTTTTATCCTATTACCTATATGCTTTTCTCGTATAAATAATGACTTCTTCTTTTGGGTATTAAAATAGGTAAATTAAAGTACCTAGGAATTTTATATGTTAAAGAACAAATTGTGGCTAGATAGAAAAACACAATAATAGTAATAAAATTGCTATCACTTAATTTTTCTTTCTTTGTGCAAAGTTAAGTTGATACTTGTAATAGAGTTAGTTTTAAGGACTTTAAGACCATCAGCTGAAACATGGAAATAATTTATAATGCAAAATAATTTAGCATATTTAGTAATAAACCTTATCTGGCACTTTGGTATGGAAAATAAACAAAACAAGTCAGTTATAATGAGCAAATAAAAAGACTTGGCTATATTAAATTATTCAAAAATTAGTACTAGTGATAGATCTGAGGTTGGCAGGATGACTTTTCTAAAATGAGCCATTTATGAGAATGGAAAGGGTATGAACAGTTATTATTTTGGGATAATAGACATAAAACAAGAATTACCACAAGGCAAATTGTCTCTATGTTTTTTCCCATCAATACTCCTAAGTCCCCCACTTCCTACCCCCCAAAAATGTGGTAGGATTGTAAGACAATACATTTTTCTGAGCACAAATCCTCTGTTCCCATCATCCATATGCTCTTCTAGACTGTCAGATGTTGCAACATTGGAATCCTTTCTTAGTTCGCCATCTCTCCAGTCTTATCATGAAGGGTTCTCTCATCTCCCATCTTACTCAGGACGCCTTCTCCTATCTCTACAATGTCAACGTTATGATGGACCAGTTAGCCATATTGTTTCTGCCCATGGTTGCTCCTGTCAGATGCACTAAGGAAATTAGCAGCAGCTACATGTACTATATAAATGTGGCTCACAGAGATATGGGGTCTGTGGTGAAGAGATCTGAGGAAACGGAAGATGGAGAAACAGGGAACAATGGTCTCTGGAGCTCAGGATTTTTTGTGTTTGAAGTCACAGTGGTGGGTCATGGAAAGAGAGAAAGAAAGAAAGAGAGAGAAATTGAGAGGAGATTGGATTTTTGTGTAATATTAAGGAAGGAAAGGTATCCATGTAAGTTATTTTTATAGATACCAGAAAAACAATAAAAGAGAGAGTGAAGAACAAATACAGCTTCCTGGTTATGCAAATGAAACATGATGGAATCTGATGTCTGGACTTCCTTCTGGTCTTGGTAAATTACAGTGAAGTAGATTAACTGTTAACATATTATTAATGTTAGTATATACTTATTTTATTTGATTGCAATTTTTATTTTCTGTTGCTTCAATAAAGACTACTGTAATTTGGGCTGCTGGTGGCTATTAACTCTTCTCAGATACTCATTAATTTCCAGTGAATTATTTGTGCTTTACATTGAGCTGCTCAGTTACTTTTCAAGAATTTTAAATTATTCTTGTGAGCTCTTATTATAACTATTTCATGGTAAGCAACTCAACCTACAGCAGGCACACCAATTTTTCAATGAAACTGTTAACAAAGTATAATCTTTTCAGCACCCAGTATTTTTCACTTTCCTTCAGGGTGGGGTGAGAGTGAGGCTGAATCATCTCCATAGCCCCTTCTGGGTTACAAGCTTTTTATCATAGGAATATTGTGAGGACATTTAAGGGGTTGGGATAAAAATCAGAAAAAGTATATTCTTTTTCATTTCTTGTATATGTTTAGAAATAGACATGCATAAATTTAAAGAAGAAATCTTCTATTAACTAAAAAATAAACATTGTAAGTTCAAATAACTATAATTTAACCTTTGTTAAATTAGCTTGACAAGAAAGAATAAAGCTTCAAAAATAAACACCTTTACCATAAGTAAAATAGTTATTGATGCTAGTTCTTTGAGAACACATAAAGCAAAGTACTGGGTAAACATTGCCTTTTTTTAAGCTAGAAAATATTTGCATCCCTGTGTTTATGTAATAAGTGTAATTTATATCTATTGCGTATCTAACATCCAAAATCTGCTTCATTTTAATTGTATTCCCTAAAAGAGGCAAAGAATGGTCTTATTATATGAAGTATATGTTTCAATATATACAATTAAGATACAATTTTGAGAACATTATTTTTTTATAGAAAAACTTTGTCACTTAATTATAAAACCATGTTTATCATAAGGAGATTTTACTCTCCAACTCTATGACAATTAATATATTATTAACTCATCAAACTCCTTTTAATCAACCAACCTAGAAAGACAGTGCAGTGTCCTTTAAAAATAGGAAATACCTCATGGTAATTCTCCTTGCTAATAGAGAATTTCGTAAGAAAATAAATGTGAATCTCTTAGATGAATATTTTTACAGAATATGGAATTTGAAGTTCCCAGAACAGTTTGGAAGCATGATTTGGGGGCACACTTAAAGCTGATGGAGTAAGATGTGCTCTATAATTCAATCTTTTTTAAGGTTCCACCAGATTTTCTTTAAACAGGACAAGATGACTCTTTCTACACCTTCTCTAATGCTTCTATTGCAGACAAAAAAGCTCAATTCAAGTAACAGTGATTACTATGGATATTAATTAATTCAAAAAGTATGTTTTAAACTTTTTGGAACAGTGCGAAACTGCAGGAACTATTATCTGGAATTACCAAAGCATTACTTAGCATTGGACTCTTAATTTAGTCTAAATTTACTTTTCTTTCAGCATAAACTTTATTTTTTAGAATTTGCTTAATTGAGCCTTGATTTTATTCCATAACTACTTGGAATGAAACTTTCTCAGTGAATATAATGTCTTGTAGCTAGATACTCTCAAGAATTATTTAAGTTTCCTGGTAAACTGAATAGTTCTACAAAGCATTGAAGTTCGTCTTCTAATTATGTCTTAACTTCTATAAAGAAAGAAAGTACTTTTTCTTATTTTTGGGAAAGAACATAGATCAGCTTTTCCAGTGTTTTCTTCTTCATTTCAGGTGCCCCCCTTTCTGCTCTTACTGGCAGAAATTCATAGTGAAAATACAAATGTGTTTGTTAAATGTTTATTTTTATTGTGGGTTTTGGGTAAGTGCTTGGCACAGAGCATAGCATATTTTTGTAGTGATAAAACAATTATCAGAATGCTTTAGTTCTTTTTTCAAGTCATAAGATATGAATTTCACCATGTTGAGAGGCAAAGTTTACTTGTCACAACACGAGAAGGAAGATATCAGAATTATCCAAAAAGCTTAACCTGTCCAGAAAACAAAACTGATTCACTCAGATTCCCAACATTCATCTTACTCAACTAAATTGAATCAGTGTTGAATCATTATAGTGTACACCTGAAACTAATATAACCCTGTACATTAGCTCTACTGGGGTTATTTTTTTAAATTTAAAAATAAAATTATTCAAATGAGCATTAGCCTTAAGATAATTCTAAATCTCCTTGAGAACAGACTCTTGTTTTACATATTGAAAAAGGAAAACAAACTGTTATTGATGCTAGTTCTTTTATTATTATTCAGCTATACTCACATTTCCGTAACTGAAGACGGGACTATAGAATCCCAGATCTGTAGACCGTCTTTTCCTTCATACATCTTTTGAGAATCACCACATGAATTCATTCTTAGGGCTGCCATAACACATTACCACAAACTTGGTAGCTTATAACAAGAGAAATATCTTCTCTCACAGTTCGGGAAGCCAAGAATCAGAAATCAAGGCGTTGGCAGGGCGGCTCTGAGGGCGCACCCCTTCCGTGTCTCCCTCAGAGCTTCTCTTGCTGAGAAGGAGCAGTGCTTGCTTGGTCTTTGTTGGCTTGTCGCTGCGTCACTTCCATCTCTGTCCCCATCTTCAGGACTTCTCTTCTGTGCCTCCATGTCTTTTCCTTTTCTGTCTCTGACACTTGTCATTGGATTTAGGGCCCATCTTACTCCAGGAAGATCTCATTTTAAGATCCACATCTTAATCGCATCTGCGAGACCCTTATTCAAATACGGTCATATTCTGAGGTTGCAGGGGGACCTATCTTTCAGGGGCCACAATTCAACCCACTACACCTGAGTTGTCAACAACTGGACACTTTTCACGTAAACTAGTTTGCATGAAGTTTCAGTGAAGGATTTTAAGACTATCTTGTCATAAACACAAGAAATTAGGAACTTAGGAAAGGTGACCTTTAACTGCAGCCCATCCATCTCTAAGAGTTTGTATATTTTGATACTGTGATAATGGTTACATTATGCCATTAACGCTTTCAAATATAAAGCAACTTTTATGTGCCAATACAAGATTAAATTTGCTAGAAAAGCCAAAAGCAGGTTATGTAAATTGCTTTTGATTGTTTTAATATCTTTTGTTACATATAAAAGCATTCTAACTTAAATTCTAATTATTTATATTCTGATAATTAGTTTTCAAGAACCTCTCTAGATAAAGTGAATTGAAAAATCTCTCATATAGTGAATTATAATCCAAAATCATAGCCTAAGAGCCCAGAGCCTGTCCAATTTTTCACAGGAAGTAATACCAAGAGATGCTGGCTGACTTTCTGTCAGGGGTGCTGGGTGGTGCTGGGAAGATACTTAGGAAATGTGACATCTGATTGTACCCAACCCACCTCGGAGACTCTGTAACTGTGATGATGGAGTTTAGCTATGTCAGCATTTCAAAATAAACTTGAATTTCATATAACATTCATTTATTTATTATTTAATAATAATGCAACACAAATTTATTGGAAAAAAATGCACACTATAGATAAACCTAAAAATTAAAATTAAAACCTCATGCAATAGTCACCATTTTGTAATTCTTTGGCAGATATATCCTCATTCACATGCCTTCCACTAAACTTCAAATAATCCAGAAATCAAACCATATTTTCTTTCTTAAGATGACATTACATTGTCCTTACCATTAATTACTCTAAATATTTCTGAATATTAATAGGTAATTACTAAAGATAAGTTCCCAGAAATAAAACTGCTGAGTCAAAGATTGTATTGTCTTTAAGCCATGTGGGGTTTTTTGGTTTGCTTGTCTTATTTTGTTTATTTTGAGAGAAAGAGAGAAAGGGAGAGTGTGAGCTGAGGAGGGGCAGACAGAGAGGGAATGAGAAAGAATCCCAAGCAGGCTCTGCACCACCAGTGTGGAGCCCAATGCGGGTCTCAAACTCTCAAACCATGAGATCATACGCGGAGCTGAAACCAAGAGTCAGACGCTTAACCGACCCAGGAGCCCCAAACCATAGTTGTTTTTTTAAACAACTTACACATTTATGCAAGAACTATTTCTTTTAACATTAGCAAAGGCCCTCATGGGGGAAATTAAAGCACAATGATCAGGTATAGTAATGTTGCCATTATAAATATATAATTAATTAGACAAGTTTTTGAAATAAAACCAAGGCAAGAAGTAGTTGATCAGAAGCCATGCTGTGTAAAATGCTGCAGTATATTTCTGCATATGCTATCAGACGGCATAAAGAAATGGAACAAGTTCAAGGTCTATGGGAGTTTCAGTGGGAGTTTCAATATTCTTGGAGTAAAACATAGTCTGTGCCATGCTTTTGGAACTGTTATAAAATAAGATGAATGACATATGAAAACTACAAAAGAAGTAAAACAAGTTTGTAGAACCCTCTGGGCATATTTATTTCATTCATATGAAACTTGCCATTTCAAAATTGTCTGGTTTTTAAAAAATTTGTAATCTTTTGGGGCACCTGGGTGCTCAGTTGGTTAAGAATCTGACTTCAGCTCAGGTCATGATCTCGTGGTTCATAAGTTCAAGGCCCGCATCAGTCTCTGTGCTGACAGTTCAGAGCGTGGAGCCTGCTTCAGATTCTGTCTCCCTCTCTCTCTCTGCCCCTCCCTACTCATTCCCTCTCTCTCTCAAAAATAAATAAATACCCTGTAATGAATTATCTTTTCTCCTAAGCATCTAGAATGATGCTAGTTTATAACATTCATTGGAAAACAGGGCTTAAATCTTTCATGGAACACTGGTGGAGAAAGACTGTTCTCTGATGTTCATGTGCTTATGTGATCCAGGCATGGAACTAAGGCACGAGAATAGGTGGCCACCTGGAAGTGATGAGGTCAGGATGTCAGCACTGCGGACCCCAGTGCACTGGACAGTAGTGAAGGAGCACTCCTGCTCTGACAGCCGGGTCTGATTGTCACCAAAGGAGCTGGCATTATTTCTACTGGGACAACGGCCTGTCCCTGCTCTTGCCGCAGCCCAAAGTAAAGAATTTCCTTAATTACAGGATGGAGAGAACATAGATTGTGAAAGGGTCCAGGAGCATGTCTTGTTTGTTCCTAGAGCCAGAGCACAACATGGTATACTATTGGAGCTCAGGAAACGTGGTGCAGAGGACAATAAACTGCAGACATCTTAATTCCGCACTTTCCATGAACTAGTCACCGTTTGAGCCTCTGTTTCTCCATATGTAAAGTGGAGAACATGATACATGTACTTCAAAGGGATTGCCTCAAGACTAAAATCTAATAATGCTGGTAAAGATATTGTGAACTTTAGAACGTTAAATAAAGGATTTATTGGAAAACAGCTTCCATGGGAGCCACTTTTCAAAAAGAGAATAGGTTAACATTTTCTTGTCCGGCTAAATTGCAATATACATTTCCTCACTGACATGCTATTGTGTAGTCAAGTACAAGTAATCTGTACTACTAAAATATCATTTTCCCCATGAGATTAAAAAGAATTATTTTAATTTTAAATGGAAAAAAATGAATTCCAAGAAAAACCTTATTTTCCAGGAATAAACTTTGTTCCAAGTAGGTTGTCTTTAGTTAGTTTAAACAATCTAAGGTTGACTAGTTTTATGCTGTTGGAAGAATTTTAGATGGACTTATGATAAATCCTCTACAAGTTGGTAGTCATATTTACATATAAAAACTGGCATTTTGGATGTAAAGGGGACATCACTGTTGCAAAGGCCTATCTTCAGAGATTATATATGTGACTAGATCCAAAAAATATCCTCCACTCAAGTTCAGTCTTTAAAAATAAGTCATTCTGTTTTCAGAGAAATAAATGTGTTTATCTCATATATTTATTTTTGACTGAAGATTTAAACAAGAAGCCATTTGTATTTAGTTACGTTATATAATCTATACTTGTTTAGCTAACCCTTGTGATCTTTTATGAAAATTTTATTATTTTAGAGTTTGAAGGTGATAATTTTTTAAATCCATTTTTTTAAAGGTTTATCTTTTTAGGACAATTTTAAGCTCACAGAAAAGTTGAGAGGAAGCTGTAGAGATTTTCCACATAACCCTTGGTGCCTATACATACGTAACCTCCGCGTTATCAATATCCCCCCCTCACAGTGTTACATCTGTTACAATTGCTCAACTGACATTGACACACCATCTGCCAAATTTGCAGTTTCACTCTTGGGGTTGTATATTCCGTGGCTTTGGACACATGTGTGATGACATATATTACGACATGTGTTACAGTATCATGCGGGGTATTTTCACTGCCTCTGATAGACAATTTAAATAATTAGCCATTGTAAAGAGGTCCATCAGTACTACTCTTTTGTTTGACATCTGAAAATGCATCCTGTCAATTTCCTGCAGCTCTTGTTGAGAATTGAATAAAAGTTTTGGTGCAGGAAGAACTAAAATTTGGGGACACCAGGGTGGCTCAGTTAGTTAAGCCTCTGATTCTTAATTCTGGCTCAGGTCATGATCTCACGGTTTGAGAGTTCAAGCCCCACATCAGGCTCTGCGCTGAGAGTACAGAGCCTGCTGGGAATTCTCTCTCTTCTCTCTCTGCCCCATCCCTGCTTGCTCAATCACTCTCTCTCTCTCTCTCTCAAAATAAATAAATAACTTAAAAAAATAAAGAGGCTGTACCAATTTGAATTCCAACCAGAAGTAAGTAAAAGTTCATGTTGCTCTATATTTTCACTAACAACTTGTATTGCCAGATTTTGGGGTTTTAGGCATTGTAATGTGTATTACAGTGTCCTGTTGTTTTAACTTGACATTCCCTCATATCAAATAATGTGAGCATTTTTGTTCATGTGATTATTTGCCAACCGCATATCTTCTTTGGAAAGGTGCCTATTCAGATATTTTACCCATTTTAAAATTAGGTTATTTGTTTCTGTACTGTTGAGTCTTAAGAGTCTTGTAGAGTTGGGCATAACTTTGTTATTAGATATATTGTGTGCAAAGACTTTCTTCCAGTTTATGATACAACTTTTCATCATGTCTTTTGTAGAACACAACAATTTCTTAAGTGGATTTTATTTAAAAAATAGTTTTATACTTTAGAAAACTTTAGAAGTTATTACAGAGAGTTCCCATATATCCTTTATTCAGTTTCTTTTATTATTAACACCTTACATTAATATGGTACATTTGGTATAATTAATAAACCAATAATGATAAATTATGATTAATGAAATTCCCTTAGTGTAATCATATTCCCTTAGTTCTTATGTGATACCGTCCTTATTTTTTCTTCAGAATTCCATAGAATGCTCTCTTTCCATTCTATACACTGGGATGTAGTTTTCTTTTTTGTAATGTCTCTTTGTCATTAATATTAGGGTAATAAGTTAGGAGATATTTTTCTGCTTCTATTTTCTGAAAAAGATTGTTGAAAATTGTTATCATTTATTTCTTTAAGGTTTGGTCAAATTCACCAGTGAAATCATCTGGCCCTGGTAATTTCTTTTCTGGAAGGTTATTGATTTTTTTACTCAATATCTTTAGTATTCATTTTTCCTGGTGTGAGTTTTGCTAATTTGTCTCTTTCAGGGAATTGGTCCATTTCACCTAAGTTATCAAATTTATGGGCATAAAGTTGTTCATAATATTCTTTAATGTTCATATAGTCAGTGATAATAACCTTTCTATCATTTCTGGTATTAGTAATTTGTGTTTTCTCTATTTCTTTATTCATTTACCTAAGACATTTATCAATTTTATTTATCTTTTTAAACGATCAGTGTTTGGGTTGACTTTCAAGCCTTTGTCTCCTACTCTCAAGTTCATCGCCATCTGCACTAATTTTTGGTATTTCTTTTCTTCAGCTTGATTTAGGCTTAAATTGCCATTCTTTCACTAGTTAAGGTAGAGGCTTAGATTTTTTTTAAACATCATTCTTCTTTTTTTTAATACATGAATTGAGTACTATAAATTTCCCTCTAAGTATGCTTTCACTGCTTTTCACTTTTATTTAGCTCAAAATATTTTTAAATTTCACTTGAGACTTTTTTGAACCATCATATTTGAAAATATGTTGTTTAATTTCCAAATATTTGGGGAATTTCCAGCTCTCTGTCTGCTAATGATTTCTAGTTTAATTTTATTGTGATCTGAGAAAATATGTCCTATGATTTGTACTCTTTTAAATGTGTTAATATTATTTGTATTCTTTTAAATTTGTTAATGTGTGTTCTGTGGCCAAGAATGTGGTTTATCTTGGCAAATGGTCCACATGGACTTAAAAAGAATGTGTAATCTGTTATTGTTGGATGGATTATTCTACACATGGCAGTGGGATCCAATTAATTAGTGGTGCTATTCAGGTCATTCTTATCCTTATTAATAGTCTGCCTGCTTAATCTATTAATTATTAAATGGAAAAGGTTGAAGTCTTCAACAATAGTAATGGATTTATTTGTTTATTTATCCTCAATTCAATCAGTTTTGCCCATTTTGATGCTCTGCTGTTTTGTACATTCATCTTTAGGACTCTAATGCTTTATTGGAGAATTGACCTTTTTATTGTCAAAAGCCACTGTATATACTGATAATTTTCCTTATGCTGAAGTCCACTTGGTCTGAGATTCACACAGCTACTATAGTTTCCTTTTGGTTAGTGTTAGCATCGTGTATCTTTCTCCACTGCTTTCCTTTTAGCCTTGCTGTTTATATTTAAAGTGGGTTTCTTGTAGATAATCCACTCATACAAGTATTGTTTTTTAATTCATCTATTTATACAATTTACGGTGTTTATTGATAGAGTTAATATCCACCACATCTGCAACTGTTTTTTGTTTATTGCATTTGTTCACTGTTTCTTTTCCCTTCCTCCTTTCTGCCTTCTCTATTTTAAGGAGCATTTTCCATGATTCTGTTTTATCTCCTATCTTAGCATATCAGTTATACTTATTTAAAAAAATTTAGGGGTTGCCCTAGACTTTTGAATATATATGTGTATATATGTATATAGAGTATCTATCATTTATTTTGAGAGAGAGAGAGCATGAGTGGGGAGGGGCAGAGAGAGAGGGAGACACAGAATTCGAAGCAGGCACCAGGCTCTGAGCTGTCAGCACAGCTGAATTTTCTCTATTCTTGTTCCCATCCCTATGTCACTGATGTCATTCATGTTACTTATCCATATGCTATAATCACTCAACACACTTTTACTATTGTTACTTTAAAAGAACACTCATATTTTTACATACGCTTAAATAAGAAAAAGAAAAAATACTGTTATTGTTTCTCCAACATGCTCTTTATGTGGATCCAAGTTTCTGACCTATATCATTCTCTTTCTCTTTGAAGAAAGAACTTTATACATTTCCTACTTGGTTGTTGGCAATAAATCTCCTCAGTTTTTGTTTGTCTGAGAAAGTCTTTGTTTCTTTTATATTTATAAAGGTTAACTTTGCTGGGTATGTAATAGTAGGTGGGTGAATTTTTTTCACTTAATACTTTATTTTTTTAAGTTTATTTATTTATTTAAGTACTCTCTCCCCTCAGCATAGGGCTCAAACTCACAACCTGGAGATCAAGAGTCACATGCTCCTCTGACTGAGAGTCAGCCACATGCCCCTCACTAAACTTCGTTAAGTATTTGACTCTACTTTCTTCTTGCATGTTTCTGATGAGAAGTTCAGTGTGATTCTTCCTTTCATTCTTCTACAGTTTATATTTCCTCTCTCCCAACTTTTCTCCAGGTGTCTTTTATTTTTCTTTTAATTTTCTCTTTCCCTTTGTAGTTCTGCAGCTTGAATAACATATGCCTTGGTGTCATTTTTTTTTTTTTTGATATTTACCCTGCTTGGTGTCCCCTAAAATTCCTGCATCTGTGGTTTGCTGTCCTTCATTTTGGAAAGTTCTTAACCATTATTATTTCAAATGTTTCTTGTTTTCTCTTCTCCTTCTAGCATTCCAATTATGTTATATAGTTTGTAATTTTCCCATTGTCCTTGAATGTTCTATCCTGTTTTTTCATTCTTTTTGTTTTTGCATTTCAGTTTGTAAAGATTCCATTAAACTGTCTTCAAGTTTCCTGATTCTTTCCTTGGCTGAGTTCTAGTCTACTAATAAATCAGTCCAAGACATTCTTTGTTTCTATTATCCAATTTATTTCTACCATTTTCCTTTGATTCTTTCTCAAGAGTTCCCATCTCTCTGCTTACATTACCCATCTGTTCTTGCAAGTTGTCCACTTTTTCCATTAACGCCCTCAATATACTAATTTTGTCTATTTTAAATTCCTGGTCTAATGATTCCAACATAGGCGTTACACCTGAGCCTACTTCTGATGCTTGCTTTGTTTCTTTCTTTTTTTTAATGTTTATTTATTTTTGAGAAAAAGAGAGAGAAAGAGAATGAGTGGGAGAGGAGAAGAGAGAGAAGACACAGAACCTGAAACAGGCTCCAGGCTCTGAGCTGTTAGCACAGAGCACCATGTGGGACTCAGACCCACAAACCTTGAGATCATAACCCAAGCTGAAGTCAGACGCTTAACTGACTGAGCCACCCAGGCACCCAAACTTGTTTTATTTCTATAGACTCTGGGGTTTTTTATTTGTTCTTTTTTTAAAAATTTCTTACATTTATTTATTTATTTATTTATTTATTTATTTATTTATTGAGAGATAGAGTGAGACAGAGTGTGAGCTGGGAGGGTCAGAGAGAGAAGGAGACACAGAATTGGAAGCAGGCTCCAAGCTCCAAGCAAGCATTCAGCACAGAGCCCTACGTGGGGCTTGAACCCACCAACCATAAGATCATGACCTGAGCTGAAATTGGACACTTAACTGACAGCCACTCAGGTGCCCCTGTTTGTTTGTTTTCACCATTGTTGTTTTCTTTTGCCTTTTGGCATGCCTTGTAATTTTTGGATAAAGCTGTACATATTATACTGGGTAATAGAAATAGAAGAAAATAAGACTTTAGTGTGAAAATTTATGTTATGATAGGCATTGGGCTGTGCTTTGAAGACAGAGGCTTCAGATTCCTTTAGGTTTTTTGTTTTGTTTTGTTTTGTTTTTATCTTCCCTCTGGACTCTGGGCTTCCCAGAGCTTGTGGATTGTGGCAATGTCAGCTGTCATCCACCACTGCTGCCCAAGAGCTGTCCTGGGTTTGGTGGTGACATGTGGAAGATAAGGAAGTTTTCTATAATCTTATGATTGAATCTTAGTCTGCTATTGGGCTTCTGACTCCAAGATGTGACATTAATAGCATTTTTCTGGTGGTTGCATGTGTCCTTCTCTTAGGTAACACAGGGAGGTTGGAGTGAGGGAATCCCTTCTTCCAGAAAAGGTAAGGTTCTGGTAAACCTTTCCCCTAGAGAGGCTTTTGTCTTGGAGAAGACAGTGGGCATATTTCACAGTTATTTCTGTCTTTTCCTCGACCATTTCCCCCAGATCTTCACTATGAGAATCTGAAGAGATGCATGGAGGTAAAGTCCACATGTATGGGGGCTTTCCTTAGAAATGGTCTCATCCCAGACTATTCTCAACATCTGATGATGAATCAAAATGATCATGTGAAGATTTCTACCAGTTCATGTCTCCAGTGGCTTCTGCTGCTGTGGGCAGATCTAGCTGTGGTCCCCTCGATTCTCCTATCTCTTTAGATTTTAGCATTGTGGTTTGCCATGCCACCTCAGTTCTCTGGTGGGTTGAAAACAATAGCTGATAATCCTGTTGTTCAACTTTTCCTTTTTGTAAAAACAGGGAGTCACAACTTCCTAGCTTTTTACATTTCAGAGCTGAATCTAAAAGTTCAGCTTATATTCAAAGTAATCAGTATAAAAAGATTGAAATACCACTTTGATTTAATTTATACAGATGTTACTTTTTTATTTTAGAGAGAGAGAGAGAGAGAGAGAGAGAGAGACAGAGAGAGAGCACAAGTGGGAGAGGGGGCAGAAGGAGAGAGAGAAAGAGAATATCTCAAGCAGGCTCCATGCTCAGCACAAAGCTCAACATGAGACTCGCTCGATCTCACGACCATGAAATCATGATCTGAACTGAAATTAAGAGTTAGATGCTTACCCATTCGAGCCACCCAGGTATCCCCAGATATGTTACTTTTAAGAAGAAAATACTTTTGAAAAGAGACATATATTTTTTAAATCCACAATATACTGAAACTGTCTTATCAGAAAAATTAAACTTTTAAGAGTTATATTTATATAATTTTAATTTTACTGCTAGTACTCTCTTGCACTCTCAAGAGTGTTTGAATTGGACCATAAATTGTATGGGGGGGGGTACTCGAGAACCTACAGTCAAGAGCCGTGTGCAAGTGTTTGACTCTAATGTCTTCTGTTTCATCTGTAATGCCTCATTATCTAGTTATCATTACCATATTCAAATATTTGATAAATATGAAATCATCCTGCATTCGCAGAAAATGGTGTAGACTTGTCAATAACTAAAATACTTGCCTGTATTAGGTACAAACACCAAATATTCCCATCAAGTTGTTAAGAAGCAAATAAATTTCTGTGTGAGGGATTTCTTGGATTTGTTATTAAGTTATTTTTATTCCTAGGTGGGAATAGATGTTAGCAATAATAACTTTCTTAGAAGTTATGGAAAAGGAAACATCCAACTTCCTCTGTTTATAACAGAAATTTCCTTTGCCTTACTTTAGAAGGGCCTGTGGCTTAGAGGTCTTTTCTTTCTCAGAAGAAAATTTTTATAACTGCCAAGTTAGATGTTTCAAAAGAACAGCAAAAATGAAAAAGTGGACACTAAAGATTTTTCCCTTAGGCCTTACTTTTGAAAAGTCAAAGGTAATTTTCCTTTGGGTATTTGAGATTATATATTAGAAGGTGCAATGGAAAATAACAAAAATATCTGATTTGAGTGGTCTATGTTGCGATTTACAAATGAAGGGTACCACTGATGTAGCCATAATGAAGGAGTACAGCAAAGATAACTTTTTCAAATATATTTAAGCATATATTTTATTTATTAAATAAAGTCTAGACTAACTACACATTAACAGAATATAGTGGGGAGCCAGACAGTTTAATATTTTGCCCATATTTAGTGAGGTGGGAAACAATAGCTAAACATATAATTAAAAACAGCCAAAGTGCTATGAAAAACAAAGAACAGGGAAGAATGAGAACTTATGAAGGGGCAATGTGATTTTCTCAGATGGGAGCCGGATATGTGGCCAGGGGCCTCCTGGAGGGAGTGAAGTAGAAGCTGAGATGTGATGTGTGCTTGGGAATTTACTGGAGTCTTGGGGCAGGAAGGGCGTTTTTGACAGAAGGAACAGTATGTGCCAGTGCGCTGAGGAAAGGAAACATAGCATGTTGGAAGAACTGAAAGGGAGATGAGAGTAGCTGGTGTGGAAACTGGAGAGAAAGACATAGTGGCCTTGAAACATATAAGAACAACTTCTGACTTCTATCTGTATTTCAAAACACAGTGGTCCTGGGGTGAATCAGAGATCACATTCTCTGACTCCATGTCCTCTTTGGACCCATATTGTACTCTGTTCTCTTATAAATCTTATTTCTTCTCAGAAAACATCATCACCTGCAGGATGCAGGTAAATTTGGATCTGTTGTAAAGAAGCCCCAACCTTAGCCTCTTGCATACCCTTCCATGGAGATTTCTTCTCATATTCCAGAGGTTAGAGCATTGACATTTTTATGGGTCTTACTCCTCTTGTTGCTCTAACTTCCTCTCTCATGTGGTACTTCTATGCCTAAACCCTAAATAGAAGTTGAGCATACTTCTTTTTTGCTTTGCACATGTATGCATTTAGGATTTAGAATATTGTATTGGAGTATTTTGTTTACAACTGTCTGCATGACTTGACTATTAGCTGTTTGAGAAAAGACTATGTCATATTCATTAGAAATTAATATAAACTTATTGAATGGATGAGTAGAATAAAGCTTATGTAGTTACTGAAGAATTAAATCTTTGACATTGAATTGATTCCCTTTAGGCTTCACTTAAGATGAGTGGTCTAGTCAGCAGGAGGTCTCCATTATTTGCAATAATCATAGAAAGGTGGCCAGAGGGGGCACTGAGTCAGGCCAGAAATAGCTGCCAATGCAAATCTGCTGCCCTTGAATCTGGGTCTCAAGGTGGTTGTTGTTGTTTCACTTTCTTATTCTTAAAGGTATGAACGTCCTTTGACAAGACTGTATTTGTGAATCTAATTCATTTTTCAGAGCAGACTTCCTCTTTTTTTGTCTTCCCAACACAGAAAATGATGCGCTTCGTGCCCCACATTCCCATGGGTCCAGCTCTAGTAAGGACTGTGCTACAGGAGGAGGGAGACCTGGTTAGACAGAGTCTTAGAGCTGCTTACTTAAGGCACCATTTCAGAAAGCACTCTGAGATGCAAATGAGAGTCACACTATTGTAAGGATAACTTTATTTTTCAAGCAACTCTTGCATGTACTTGATGACCTTGCTAAAAATTAGTAAGGTTTTGAACACAGATCACAATTCAATCTTAACAAATCATAATTTAGAACCTCTGTCTCATTTAATACAGTCAGTCTGAATGGAACAGAGTACATTTTCTCCTATCAAACCTAGGGCCAATCTTGGCATAAAAGTGAGGATCATATAAATCATTAAACATATTAATCAAAACATTAGAATCAAGTCATTTTCAGGCTCTGAGGACAGCGGAAGACTGTACATGTCGCACCCTGCACAGGTCCGGGAGTATTGGTCACGCGCACTCCATCGCTGCACATGGAGTCTCCGTGGGCCCTCCCAGGGTAATATGTGACACGTCATTACCAAGTTACGGACCCCTGATGATCTAAAAATGCATTCCAGACAGTTCCAAGTCCATTCATTAGATTAGTTTCTTATAATATATTTTTAAAAAACTGCAACAGGAGATTTGTTAGATTTTTTTTGTTTTTATTTTTGGTGATTTGTTCAATTAATTTTGTCAACAAAGTTAAGTAGGTGAATAAATCTTGCTCAAGTTATTTTGTTGTTTTGCTTTTGTTTCTTGCTCAGCAAGTTGCTGTTCTTGCTCGGCAGTTGTTGTTTTGTTTTGTTTTTGTTTCTGTTTTTTTGTTTAACAGACTGCTTATTTGATTTCAAGCTCCACCAAATTATAAACTAATTAAAGATAAGGACTGTGGCTTTTTATCTCTGTATCCCTAAATCTGGTGGAAGAAGAGGTATATGTTAGGTGGTTGAAGTGTTGGGTATATGGGGGAATGTGCATTTATTTTTATTGTTTTAATGCTTATTTTTGAGACAGAGAGATACAGAGGATGAGTGGAGAAGGGGGCAGAGAGAGAGGGAGACAGAATCTGTAGCAGACTCCAGGCTCTGAGCTGTCAGCACAGAGTCAAAGCAGGGCTCAAATTGACAAACTGCGAGATCATGACCCGGCCCGAAGTGGGACGGACGCCCAACCAGGCGCCCTTAGGCATTTGTATTTTTAAGAAATACTGCTAATAAGGATCACTTAATATTGAGTGAATCAGTCCATTTATTTAAGATATTTAAGTAGTGATTTGTATAAATAATCTGTATGTATTTATTTCATTTTATTTTTGAAAAGAGAGAGAGAGAGGGAGGGAGGGAGGGGCAGAGAGAGGGAGAGAGGATCCCAAGCAGGCTCCTTGCTGTAAGCAGAGAGGTCAGCACGGGGCTTGGAGTTATAAACTGTGAGTTCATGACCTGAACTGAAACCAAGAGTCAGATACTCAACCGACTAAGCCACCCAGGCAACCCATAATCTAAATATATTTTTAATGATTATACTACCACAATTATACCATACTCATGATAAAAAAATCAACAAATAACAATTTATGATAATCATAATTATTTTTACATAAAGGCATTTGATAAGTAGCCATAAAAGGTTTTCATGGCAAGGACTTATTAAGTTGATTCAAAGTGAGTTTAAAAAAATTTTTTATGTCTTTGTTTTATTTTGAGAGAGAGAGAGACAGAGGGAGATACAGAATGTGAAGCAGGCTCCAGGCTCTGGGCTGTCAGCACAGAGCGTGATGTGGGGCGCAAACCCACAGACCATGATATCATGACCTGAGCCAGAGTCGGATGCTTAACCAACTGAGCCACCCAGGTGCCCCTAAAGTGAGTTTTAAATGTGGACTCTTTACAAAGAGCTATATTAAGTGTTGTTACAAAGCCAGTATATTAAGATTTGTGTTAAAAATTTTTTTATGTTTATTTTTATTGAGACAGAGAGAAACAGAGCATGAGTGGGGGAGCAGCAGAGAGAGAGAGGGAGACACTGAATCTGAAGCTGGCTCCAGGCTCTGAGCTGTCAGCACAGAGCCCCACATGGGGCTCAAAACCACGAACCATGAGCTAAAGTTGATGCTTAACTGACTGAGCCACCCAGGTGGCCCTAAGATTTGTTTTTAAGGAACTACATTTCTAAGATCTCATGTTATTTTTTTATTTTTTTAATTTAAATTTTAGTTAACATACAGTGCAATCTTGGCTTCAAGAATAAAATTCAGTGATTCATTGTTTATATACTACACCCAGTGCTCATCACAATAAGTGCCCTCCTTAGTGCCCATCACCCATCTAACCAATTTTCTACCTCCCTCCCTCTATCAACCCATAGTTCTTCTCTATCATAAGAGTCTTTTGTGGTTTGTTTCCCTCTCTTCTCTATTTCCACCCCTTTCCATATGCTTATCTGTTTTGTTTCTTAAATTCCAAATATGAGTGAAATCATATGGTATTGGTCTTTCCCTGATTGAGTTATTTTGCTTGGCATAATATATTCTAGCTCCATTCACATCTTATACATTCATCAGTTGATGGACATTTAGGCTTTCTCCATAGTTTGGTTATTGTTGATAATGCTGCTATAAACATTGGGGTGCATGTACCCCTTCAAATCTATATTTTTGCACCCTTTGGGTAAATACCTAATAGTACAATTGTTGGATCGTAAGATAGTTCTGTTTTTAGTTTCTTGAGGAACCTCTGTGCTGTTCTCCAGAGTGGCTGCACCAGTTTGCATTCCCACCAACAGTGCAAGATGGTTATTTTTTCTCCACGTCCTCACCAACACCTGTTGTTTTTTTGTGTTGTTAATTTTAGCCATTTTGGCAAGTGGGAGGTGGTATCTCATTGTGGTTTTGATATGTAGTCTACTGATGATGAGTGAGGTTGAACGTGTTTTCATGTGTCTGTTGACCATCTGGCTGTCTTCTTTGGAAAAATGTCTATTCATGTCTTCTGCCCATTTCTTAACTGTGTTATTTGTTTTCTGGGTGTTGAATTTGACAAGTTCTTTATAGATTTTGGATGCTAACCTTTTATCAGATATATCATTTACAAATATATTCTCCCATTGTGTAGGCTGCCCTTTTGTTTCGTTTTGTTGATTGTTTCCTTTGCTGTGCAGAAGATTTTATCTTGATGAAGTCTTCATAGTTCATGTTTGCTTTTGTTTCCCTTGTCTTCAGAGACATGTCTAGTAATACGTTGCTCTGGCCAAGATCAAAGAGGTTGCTGCCTGTGTTCTGCTCTAGGATTTTGGTGGTTTCCTGCCTCACATTTAGGTAAGATCTCACATTATGATGCCATAGACAATGAGACATTATTGCATTTTTCCATAGCAGTTGGAAATCTGTTTTGTGCTGTCAACCAAAAACTGTGCACTATAATAAAGTTTTGAAAGGCCCCCAGCCAAGAGGTCCAGTATGACACTCACCAAACAGCTTTATATACAAAATATAAAGATAAAATATAAAATATGAAGATATAAAATATGGTCCAACAGGGGGAATATTTAAAACAGAAACAGCTGCTTATCTTCAGTCAACTCATTTTCTTTTACAAATCTCATTTCCCAGTCATTAAAACACCTTTTTTTCAAGGCAATGTACATAGTTTGAAATAGCTATTTTGTCAACACATATCCTCATGATTTTAAAAGCTATCTGATGTGACTTTACATTGCAATTAGTGGAGTTTCATTTGGAAGAGACTAAAATAATGTAAAAAAAGGGGGGAAATGTCTTTCAATAAGCAGCAAAAGGATGTATTTCAGAAGAATAATGATAACTTTCCACATTAGTGTATAACAGATGTGCATTTTGTTATTGCTTTACAAACAGTAATGAAAAGATAAGCTGAAATATGAAAAAATAAGCTGTAGTCATGGAAGTGATAAAGTTTGCATAAGATGTTAAATCAACATGTCTTCCATTTCTAAAGTAACAGTTGATTTGAAATGAGTGTAGTGATAATTGTTAGATGAGCATTTGATGATTAACAATTAGCAAGCACTTCATTATTTCTGGATGGTAGTGAAGGATGACAAGGAGGGTACTGGTAAAAAAAAAAAAGTAATAATTCATTATTCCATAAGTGGTGTTGACACCTATACAAAATAGTTGCATAAAATTTCATGTTTATAGGATAATTTAAGTTACAAGAAAGACATTTTACACTCAAAGGTTGTATCTACATACAAGATATATCTACTATAAAGTAAAATGAAATACATTCGTGTTTTGGTGTTTATCACTATCCAGACTGTTGGTCTCAGGGTGGCAAATTGGTTTCTCTTCTTTGCCAATTCTAAGTGATGGGTAGTGACTGCCTGGGGTGTTGGGTTAAGAAAGATTCTGAGGACACAATGAGAAGATATATAATGACAGTTAGTGACTTTTGGGGTGAAGGTGGTGGGCGATGGCCCATATACCTAATATATGTGATTTCTAGAGCTAACATACCTTAGAGATTAACTGCAAAGATAAAAATTTCTAATTATATATCCCTTAATATATACATAAGGGATATAATATATTATATCCCTTAATATAACACTTTAGTCCTCAAAACTCAAATTTAATTAAATGTATAGCGAAGGTTTTATTTCTTTTTCTCTGTAAATCACACATAATACGTTCTGTGGTATATAATAACTTTCAGATTGCTTTCATGTTTGGGGCAATTTGGGGTTGTGAAAATAAAACAAAGAGATTATAGTAAACTAAAAGCATAAATCCTACTCTTGATAGGATTAAATAACACTTTAAAAAAATAATTCTTGACATATAATCAAGAGTCCAAACTTTTCTATAAACTGCTTAGATAGTGGGTACTAATGCGTTTTTACATTTGAGTTTACAATAACAAGACATACAATGATAGTGAAGGTTGGCTCTAATCTAAATAAATAAAAATTGTTGAAAAGGAGGTTGTAATTACTCTTAGAAAACATAAGTTATGAGAAACACATTCACTGGGTCATTGGAAGTACAAACACTCAAGTACTGGTTTCTAGTCTCTAAACAAGTCTTCTGGAACTAATTTTTTGTAAGTATGATGATGTTAAAAGTTTTTGTTTCATACAGAGAGTTCCTCAAGAAAGATTGCTAAAGATTAGGTAACATAATTGGAAAATGGAACTATTTTATCCACTATTCAAACATAACCTACTTGAGGGGAAAAAAGACAAAGATTAAGGTTAGAGTTAGGGCCAGAGGGCAACACATATATAAGTAATAGACACCTCCAACATGAGCAACGTGAAAAACAACAGTCTCATACGGAAAAGACTTCCTAAAAGTTTTGTTTTCCTTCAGTTTCTATTTAAACGGAGCTGACCCTTATCTGATAGTTGGTTTTCAAAGGAAGAATGAGTCATGTCAGAAATGTCAATTTTTCTTTTATGAGGGTTGGCAAAGAACTTTCTATTTTCTCCATATTTTATGAGACCTTGAAATAGATTTAGGAATTTCCCCTTCTAGAGTGAACATTAGAATACCAACTTGTATTTGAAAGCTACTTTTCAGCTTCCCAGAGCTTTTGTCTATATTGTTGAGTTTTACCAGTGCTGGCAACCTCATTCAGTGTGGAGTACAGGTGTTAGCACCCATATGTCACAAACAAGAGAAGACGAGACTGATTCAGGGGTTTTCCAAGGACACATACATGGTTGCTATAAGCAAAACTGGGAACTGAAACCCAAACCCCATGACTCACTAATGAGTTGTTCTGACTACATTACAGTGAATGCTGGGGGCGATCCTGAGGAAGCACCTATGGCCCTTCTCAAAGAGCAATGGCCCTTCCTCTACTGGCAGACTAATAAAGGTATGGGAAGTATACTTTTAATAAAAGCTGGAGAAAATCTCTGCACAAGAAAAATGTGTTGTGCTGCATTAAATTTTAATGCTCTCTCCTTTCATACCATCCCCTGGAAGACATCAGTCACTCTATAGCTTAGCTTACACAAACTATGTCCTGATGACTCCCATATTTATCTCTCTGTCTTGGATTTTGTTCTGCCTATCTACTGGTTACTGTCAGTGGAATGCCTTCCAGGGTAGCCACACTCAAAATGCCCCAAACAGATTTTTCCATCTTGGTTTCAAATCTGATCCCTCTCTGTGTTTTCTGTATTGGGCTTGATACTCCTCTACCAAGCCAAAAAAAAAACAAAACAAAAAGCAAAAAACAACAACAACAAAAAAAAAAACCTTGGGCTGTTTTTTAATTTTCTTTCTTGTTAACCTCTCATATTCAATCATTCTCCAACCACTGCTGAGTCAGTTTTCCAAACATTCCATACATCTTCGTGGTCTTGTCTATTCCTTCTGGCTTTGTTTGGAACTTATAATTTTTCACCCAGCTTAAGTCCCACACTTTCTAATTGGTCCCCCTTACTTCAGTCTAGCCTCTCTCCAATCTAGTTTCCATGTTCCTGTCAGTCATCAAAGGCTACCCAAAGCATTTATGGTAAAGTTCTCACTTCTAATTAGCCTGTAAAGCCTACCTAATCCGGCTCATGCTCACTGACCCAGCTTTATGCCGGATCACTTTCTGCTTCATCATCTGCTCTAGCAAATTGAAACCATTTTAAGCCTTAGGCTATATGAAATTCTGTGTTGGGTCTATCTCTTTGTTTATACTATTGATAGATGATTTGATTATTCTATTACATCCAGTTCTCAGTGTGGCTCCCCTCCCTGCCCATTGGGAGATTATACATCCTTGCCCTATGGATTTGGCCACATGTTTTGCTTTGTCCAGTGAAATGTAAATGGAAGTGGCATGTGCCACTTCTGGGTGATAGCTTTAAGAGCCACTGTGTGCTTAAACAAGATATATGTTTTCTGCCACAGACAGCCAATGTCTCAGCTGGAGGATGATTCATCAACTTGTGTTTTAGAAAAAGTTGTGGAGAAAAGTTGCAACCTACCGCTGATGGACCCACAAAATGAAAGCAAACTAAGCCTCTGTAGTTGTAAACCATGACACTTGGAGATCTTTTTTGTTATCTCAGAATTACTTTGCCTACTTTTACTGATGCCTCTGCCTGGAAGAGTCTTCTCCTTCTTTGCCCATCTAACTCCTATTTCTTGTTTCAGCTGAAATCTTATTCTTTTCATAATCCATTCCTCCATTCTTGACTGGTGCCAATTCTCATATTTCTACAGCACTCTGTAATAATAGTCCTCATTGTATTGCCTTGTAATTATTTGTTTGTTGTTTGTGTATCCTTCTAGATGGTCAATTCTGGGAAGACATGGCACTCTTTTTTCCCATCTCTTAGTACCTAGAGTACCATGGTCATGTTGTGTGAAAATGACAAATAAATAAATGAAAGAAAAGTAGTCAAAGCAGCTCTCACATCCCCAAGTATTGTGGGAGATGGTGTGAGCAACAACGCTACATCGAGATTTTCTTTGCTGTGGTGACAGATGGAATTCTAAAAGGAAAAGGTGTTACCACTGACCTATAACGCACACCAGTCCCACTTTGTGTTAATCACACATTTTCAAACTACAGAACTCTGTGAAAAGTTTTAGTCATAAACTGTACCCTAGCCTACATTTTTGTCTGATGAGTCCCCTGAGAGTGTTCAATTTCATCATGGTAGTCATGCCCCCTAAAGGCTTCAGTGACCACAAAGGACCATTTATCCTTGGGTTACAAATATGAGACAGCAAGGCTATCCTATTTCAGGCAGATGCATAGAGGTTTTACAAGAAGATTCAGTAAATCACCATCTTCCTTAATCTGGTTCCTTCTTTATGATGTTTATTTTTATCAACAATGTTTGGCATTCTAAACTTTACTGTGATAATTTTAGTTTTACATTAAAATCACAATATAATTTTAGGTCCATGTTTATGATATATGTTACTGACCCTCTAAAATAGTGTCATACATGCAATAGGTTTTTCTTTTATTTTTTTAAGTTTATTTACTTATATATTTTGAGAAAGAGAGAGAGAGAGAGAGAGAGAGAGAGAGAGAGAGAGAGAGAAAGTATGTGAGCAGGAGGGGCAGAGAGGGAGAGGGACAGAGAGAAGGAGAGAGAGAATCTCTGATAGTGTAGAGCCTGATGCATTTCTATACTAGGAACCTTGAGATCATGACCTGAGCTGAAACCAAGAGTGAATCGGATGCTCAACTGACTGAACAACCCAAGTTCCCCCATGCAATAGGTTTTTAATAAGTAATTTTTTTCAATCTACCTCTTGCTAAGGCGTACTTTTTCCTTCACTACTAGATGTCTTGAAAGCATTTAAAGAATAACTTATGTATTTTCACCTTTGTTTTATAGCATTTTATTCACATCTTAGTGCATTGTTTCTTAGTTTTTACCATTGCGTGAGTGTGCGCATGCACACACACAAAGCAGTCAAGTCAAAGATTTAACTTGAGATCATGAAGATTCTGTGACAAAATTCTTTTAAGAGAAATTTCCTGGAATCTTTCTCCACCTCATTTGTATGTTTCTCCCTTCTTCCTAACTCTTTTAGAGTGTTGATTTGCTTGGGTAGTCTAAATGGCTTTGGATTCAGATTCTTCATAAAATGATGTCTTAAATGATTCTGTGCTACACATTGTGGCTCATGGGTGTGAGATGCCTATCCTACAATTTATCCAGACTCCCAGACACTGTATGTACCCCAGCTCTGGCTCAGCATTTCACATCCTGATTTCGTAGGAAGGGGAAATTGGAGAATCACAGGCTCTTTCACTCCCCTTCAATAATCTTGAGTACCACTTGGGGGGGGTGGGAGACCGATTGAGAACTCTACTTAAATCTAGGGGCCTCTGATAATTTAGCTTTAATGCCACCATCTGAAAAATAGAGCCATCTGAAGAAAAGTTAAAAGGTGCTAGGACTAAAAGAGATCTATACACAACCTATGCCTCATCTCATTGATGATGACACTGAAAGCCGGGGTATGTTTAATGGTTTACTAGAGCTAATGAGTGGAAGTACAGAAGTAGAACTTGGATCTCCTAAAGTTTTACTGAGTACTCTTCTATACAGCACCTTTTCTTTTTCTTTTTTTCTCTCCTTTCTTTCCTTTTCTTTCTTTCTTTCTTTCTTTCTTTCTTTCTTTCTTTCTTTCTTTCTTCTTTCTTTCTTTCTTCCTTCTTCCTTCCTTCTTCCTTCCTTCCTTCCTTCCTTCCTTCCTTCCTTCCTTCCTTCCTTCCTTCCTTCCTTCCTTTCTTCCTTACTTTCTTCTCCACTTCTTAGCAATTCTTTTCTTCTTTCCTTTCATAACAATTTTTATACCAAAAACACAAAAAAACTCAAAATGGATTACAGACCTAAATGTGAGAGCTGAAATCATAACAATTTTAGAGAAAAACACAGGCAGTAACATTTTTAACATAGGTCATAACAACTTCCTTCTAGATATGTCTGTTGAGGCAAAAAAAAACCAAAAAAAAACAAAAGGAAAAATAAACCATTGGGACTGTATCAAAAGAAAAAGCTTCTGCACAGCAAAGGAAATAATAAACAAAAATAAAAGAAAACCTATGGAATTGGAGAAGATATTTACAAATGACATATCTGATAAAGGGTTAGTATAAAAAACTATAAAGAACTTAGACAACTCAACACACAAAAAATGAATAATCCAGTTAAAAAATGAACAGGAGATATGAACAGACATTTCTACAGAGAAGACATACAGATGGCCAACAGACTCATGAAAAGATGTTCAAAATCACTGATCATCATGAAAAAAATTAAAATTTCAATGAGATATCAGCTTACAAGTGTCCAAATAGCTAAAATCAATAACACAAGAAACAAGTGTTGGTGAGGATATGGAGAAAAATGAACCCTCTTGCATTGTTGGTGGGACTGCAAACTGGTGCAGCTACTGTGGAAAACAGAATGGAGGAGTTCTAAAGATAGAATTACCTTATGATCCAGCAAATGCACTACTAGGTATTGTACCCCCAAAATACAAAAATATAATTCAAAGGGATACATATAGCCCTTATGTTTGTTGCAGCATTATCTACAATAGCTATATTGTAGATATACCCCCAAATACCTATAAACTAATGAACAGATAAGAAAAACTTATATACAACGAATATTACTCAGCCATAAAAAGAATGAAAGCTTGCTATTTGCAGCAACATAGATGGAGCTAATGTGGGTAATGTTAAGCAAAATATGTCAGTCATAGAAAGATAAATATAATATGATTTCATTCATATGTGGAATTTAAGAAACAAAACAAATGAGCAAAGGAGAAAAAATAGAGAGAGACAAACCAAAAAACAGACTCTTAACTATAGTGAACAAACTGATGGTTACCAGAGGGGAGGTAGATGGGGGGATTGGTGAAACAGATGATGGAGATTAAGGAGGGCACTTGTGATGACCATCAGTTGAATATAGTGTTGAATAACTACATTGTACTCCCGAAACTAATATTACATTGTATGTTAACTAACTGGAACTTAAACAGATCTTATAAACAGTAGCTATTTCTCAAATAGTTTCTGAACCTCATTGGACTTACTGTTGACAGTTTGAATAAAGCGCTTCAGAGGAACTGTTGCAGAACCCAGGCATTCTGCACATGGGTGACCAATGGACAGTAAACTAAATAAACTAATGTCTCAGATCAATGAGTTGGAAGAGACCATAGGAACTAGAACACTCATTTTCTAAGTATTAAGAATAATTTAAGATAAAAGGCTGACACAATGTATATGTTTGGGATAATGTGCTATTAAGTTTTCTTAGAAGAAAAGAGAGGGAAGATTGTGATTTTAGGTTTAAATATATTGAATTTGAAATGACAGTAATTTATCCAAATGGAAATATCCAGCAGAAAGTAGAGATGAAGAAGGAGAAGGAGAAGAAAGAAGAAGAAGGAAGAAGAGGAAGAGGAGGAGGAAGAGAGGGAGGAAGGGAGGAGGGGAAAAGGATGCAGCAGAAGGGGAGGAGTAAAAGAGAGGTCAAGCGAAGTCAAGGCTGATGAAAGATGTTGACCAGGAGAGGTCTTGGTTAAGTATTGAGCATGACTCTGAAGAGAAAATTTAGAGACAGGCAAGAGAGGGGAGGCTATGCCTACAATGAGTACTCTTAGCAAAGGAAGTAGAGAAGATGCAGCTAGAGGTGTTTTCCTTCTTTAAATAGTAGTTCCTTCTTTAAATAGTAGTTTCCTGGAAAGCAAGAGGGGAAAGATTCTGTGGAAATAGTTAAGACTGCAGGTAGGAAGAAGCATGGTGATGTGTTTGGCTTGTCCCTCAGATGCTTTGTTTAGGACTACAAAGAAGCGTGGAGACTGAAATAAGCAAGTGTTTGGTGTGTGAGAATAACAGACTGCTCTAGCCATGGGAAATGGGCAGCCAGTAAATCCTGTTGCCATGACCTCTTTGTTCTTGTCAGGTTTCCTGAGCAGGTCCTCAGCTTCCCATTTATCATGAAGTTCAGATTCTGCCTAAAATTATTTCTTATTTCAGATGGCCAGCACCAATTTCTGTTTCTTGTTATAAAGTACCATTTCTAACACACAGAGTGATATCATATTATTTCTGGGAGCCTCCAGAAGTATTGATTTCTGCAAGTAGTACTGGGAATGGCAGGGACTAAGAAGGAGCTGTATTTGATGTTGAAGAAGTCATTGGTGATCTTAAAGGGGTCAAGTTTAATAGTCTTTGGAAGGTTAGATGTTGCCATGTAGGGAATCATTACTCAGGGAATGAGTAATTGGTGATTTAAAGGAGGCCATTAGTACAGACAAGTTTGGGCAGTTTGGAATTATTATGAATCTTCAAATTTATTTGTGGGTAGGATATGGATTGTAGCATGTACAGTACAAATTTCATGAGGAGAAATGTGAGAAAATCAAACATGGCACACATGTAACTAGATGTGTTGATGGAGGTGGGTGACAGGGTGGGGAAAATCAGCTTTATAGCCACAGAAGTGAATAGATAGAATTACGTCTACATATTAAATGGTAATATGATGGGATTTTACTATTATAATCTTCATTTAATACCAATATCACAATTGAGATAAATTATATTACATTAAGAAAAAAGTCAATAAATTGCTATCATTAACCTACTCAGTCATCACTATTATTGACATAAACCCAAACATCAATGAAAGCAAGTTCATGATTATTGGCTGAGAAAGCATTTTCCCCAACTTGTTTCAGATAACCTAAATTGTGAAACATTTTTGACCCCTGAAAACCTTTTACGTGAGATTGGGGAAATATGCCCCCCTAATGTATGAAAATCACTGTTGAGGTACTAACTAGTTGTATTAACATATTTTAGTCAGTCACATTAATTTTTCCATTAGAAATCATGTTTTGGTAATATAGGGTTTTAGAGGAAATATGATTAAATATAGAATAGCTTTATTTTTTTTCCCTCTGCCATTACTACAAAAGAAGAGCCATATAGCGTGTGTGGTAATGATTAGCAAATTTCACTGTGGTCAACAAATTCATAAAATGTTGATTGCTTTTAGTAATTTCATACAATAATGCTCCTGTTATTTTTCAAATATATTTGGTATTAATTTGAAATAAAGAAATTTTAAAATCCAAAGAATACTTTTTAAATGCTATTAAATTATAGAATCTTAAAAAAGCAAACATTAGGGATGCCTGAGTGGCTCATTGGTTAAGTGTCCAACTTTGGCTCAGGTCATGATTTCAGTTTGTGAGTTTGAGTCCCACATCAGAGTCTATGCTGACAACTCAGAGCCTGGAGCCTGTTTCAGATTTTATGTCTCTCTCTCACTCTCTGTCCCTCCCTCGCTCACGCTTTGTCTCTTTCTCAAAAATAATAAAAATAAACATTAAAAAAAAGAGCAAATACTAAAAGGAAACATTAATTCTTTTGGTAAATTTTTTGATAGCAAACATCAACATGTGGAAATATACATAGCGTAGACTCCATATAGCCACTACTCTGTCTATTCACCACTCTACTCTTAGCATCTGGCACTGGGCTCAGCACATGGTAAGTATGCAATAAACACTGATGAATTAGTGAATGAGTGGGTGGATGAATGATATTTATGGAAAATACCTTGATTAAATTACTCATTAGTTTCGATAACTGCAACTCACTACACAAAAATGTCAAAGATGGAACAAGTAGTAATCTCTGTATATCTACAAAATTGTGAAAGTTGAATACCAAACAGGCAAATGCTAAAAATTCCTGCTTCTGGGTGGCTCAGTCCCTTGAGCAACCAACTCTTGGTTTCTGCTCAGGTCATGCTCTCCCAGGTTTAAGGGATAGAAATCTGCATGGGGGGCTCTGTGCTGACAGCAGGGATCCTGGTTGGGATTCTCTCTCTCCTCTCTCTATGCCTTTCCTCCTGCTCTCTCACATTCTCTAAAAAAATAATAAACTAAAAATAAATAAATAAGCATTATAAAAAATCCCTGCATATGGCATGGAATGTTAACCTTTCAGTGGGAGGCTTTTGGCATGAAATTAGCTTTAATTGATAAAGTTATATCTGTCTATATTTACATCTCCATGCTATATCCATATCTATATTTATATTGATACAATATACATTATACTTAATACATAGATAATATATATACAGTCATGCACAATTCAAAAAATATATGGGGTGAAAAAAACTTGTTGAAAGGTCTTGTAGTGCTCTGAATATAATGTCAATAAAATTAACATGCTTTTTTTGATGGCTTAAGAATAGTCTAATTTTTGTAATAGTAACTTTTTTATATGGTAATTATTATTTCATGACCCACGACACTACACATATAGGAACAAGTTTGAAGACATTAGAGACTGAACAAATTCTTTACTTTTTTTAAAAAAAAGCATTTACTTTTCCAAGATTGAATATTCTTGAAATTGTGCTATTATTTGATCAAACTGAGTAAAGAAGATATAATGAGAAGGAAAAGAAAAAAGTGCCATCTGGTATTCTTCTAAACTTGTTGAAGAGCTATGATTTGATACTATCTTTAAAAATATAGCAACTTGCATTTTTTCAAAATGTGGTTCGTCCTGATGAAATTTCTACACCATATATCATAAGATGAAAGATATTATTATCTCTAGTCTAGAAATAAAATTTAAAATTTTTCTGAAATATAAATTAACTTGATACTACATTCATAGTGTTAATGAAGAAACAAATTAGGGACTAATACTTATGACTCCTGTCTACTAAATGAATACCTGTTACATGCACCTTATTTTCTTATAACCACCTTATCTTTTAGCTGTGTACCTTTCTACTATCTTTCAGTAATGAGGTGAGACTCTCCTGACTTTGAAGTGAATACAATGTGAACAGAATCATTAAGTGACTACTGTATCCAGGTCATGACAATAAGTGTAGAAAGAAATTTAAATATGGTTCTCCTGCTCTTTCCCAACAGTAATGAAAAATGGAATTTTTTAGTTACCAGTATTGAGATTGCTCATTTACCGGCCACACTATAGATCTTTGGAAAATAGGGAAAACACAGAAGATTCAATAACCACAAACAATGGCTTATAATGATGTAATATAATAATTCTTTTGGAACCTATAGGGTTGAGCAATAAAATACCAAGATAGAGAAGTCATTTAAAAGACTTCATGTGTTACATTCTTTCTGATGTCATAATACCTTCTATATCCTCAATATCCTTCCAATTCTGACATCACCAAACATTTATCTCATCCTATAGTGTATGGGAAGAGGCAATGTTTATCAAATACATTATTCTAAGGCCTGTTTTTCATATTTATATAATACATGAAAGAGAATTGACACATTTGTTGTATTTAAGAACATTCATGACTGAAATAAGGCTCAAGCTTTGCTTTCATGGTGGTACCTAAACTGGAAAAATTAGTTTTCTATGGTAAAGAAGAGGGACTATAGTTATAGAAAATATCTCATGCCCTAGAGGAGATCTTAAAGTCAATTAGGTAGATAAACAAATAGAGAAAAATATTTAAATACTAGTCCCTACAACAACTCAACCCTGAATAAACATTTCTTATACTGTGCACAGCAAAGGAAACATTCAACAAAACTAAAAGACAAACTACTGAATGAGAAAAAATATTTGCAAATTACATATCTGATAAAGGGTTAGTATCCAAAATATATAAAGAACTTATACAACTGAACACTCAGAAAATAATTCAATTTAAAAATGGGCAGAAAACATGAACAGCCAATTCTCCAAAGAAGACATACAAATGGCCAACAGACACATGAAAGGATGCTCAACATCATTCATCATAGGAATTCAAATTAAAACCACAATGACATAGCACATCTGTCAGAATGGCCAAAATAAAAAACACAAGAAACAAGTGCTGGTGAGAATGTGGAGAAAAAGGAACCCTTTTGCATTATTGATGACTGTAAATTGGGGCAGCCACTGTAGAAGTAGAGAACTTCCTCAAAAATTTTTGAGGTTCTCCCCAAAATAAAAAGAGAACTAGTCAGTAATCTTACTACTGAGTATTTATCTAACGAATAAGAGAACACTAATTTGAAAGGATACATACAGTCCTTTGTTTATAGCAGCATTATATACAATAGCCAAATTATGAAAGCAGCCCCCGTGTCCATCCATAGTTGAATGGATAAAGAAGATGTAGTATATTCAATGGAATATTACTCAGCCATAAAAAAGAATGAAATCTTGCCATTTGCAACAACATGGATGGAGCTACAGACTATAATGCTAAGTGAAATAAGTTAGTCAGAGAAAGACAAATAAGCAAAGAAAAAAAAGACAACCCAAGAAATAGACTCTAAACTGTAGAGAACAAACAAAAGGGTACCAGAGGGGAGGTGGGTAGGGGATGCATGAAATTGGTGAAGGAAATTAAGGGTACACTTATCACCATAAACATGAAGTAAGATACCTATATATTGTACACCTGAAACTAATATAACACTGTATTTTAACTATACTGGAATTATGATTTAAAAAAAATTAAAAAATAATGAAAGAATGTCAAATATCTGCTTTGGATACAGAGAAAAATGGAAAAGATTCCAATTTTCTATCAGTCAGCATACTCCAAATAACTGAATATTGTTTCCATATGATTAATTTTAGGACCCTAAAAATGGCAATTAATACTTAGAGCTTTTTCTTATCCTTCATTAATACTATTAGATCAGTAGTTCCAAAATCCTTAGTATTTTCCACCTTCTTAACCAGTACACTGAATCCTTGGTTCAGATAATTGGCATTGATGAAGACCATTAGAAATAATTTATGAAAATACTTTTTAATATACCTAAATTTTTTTTTTTTAGAGAGAAAGAACGTGAGCAGGGGAGAGGGGCAGAGAGAGAGAGAGAGAGAGAGAGAGAGAGAGAGAGAGAGAGAATCTTAAGCGGACTCCATGTTCAGTGCGGAGCATGACATGGGGCTCAATCTCATGACCCTGGGATCATGACTTTAGCTAAAATCAGTCACATGCTCAACTGACTAAGCCAACTAAGCGCCCCTATAAAAATATATTTTTTTGCAGGATACTTATGTTCCATAGGTTGTTAAAGATTTGGTGTGTGTTCATGTGTATGTGTGGTGAGGCACACAGAGGAAGGTTATTTGCCAAAGCAAATTTGGGCAGCAGTGGGTTAAATAAAGTTAAAGCATTTATTTAGCACAGGAAATTCTCAAACCATTAATAAATCAATAGCATTTCTAAATCGTATGTCATCTTGTAGCACTGTTACCTGCAACTACTTAACCCCACTTCTGTAGAACCAACTGTATATTTTTGGGAACTTTGACGTTTCACTGACTTCCTACCAGGATAATGCTGACACAGAGACTAGCCAGCTGCTCACCCCGTGTTTTGTCTAGCATGTCTGAAACACTAGAATACCCCTTGTCCCATCAAGAGAGACTTTTGTCATATTTTCTGGTTACTGCTATTCTATCAAAGGAAGAAAGCAAATCTGGGGCAAGGCTAAAATGATCCATCCGTAGATAGTGTCAGGTCCAATTCCCTTATGTAGGTTATGATTGTCTTGCTTCTTCAACCCCTAGCTCTTCTCTAACTTCTAACAAAAGCCTCACAGACAAGCGTTTCACTCCATTCTCTTCTGATTTAGGAAATATGATGATTTCTTAAATTCCTATATTTTCTCTGTAAGATCTACAAAAAATCAACAAGATATTTGACCCTTTCAAATTTTCCCTGGAAAAATTACAATTTCAAAGGTTTGTCTGTGGTCCACTGTCTAGCATTCTATTACTTTTTGGTTACTTATCAAGGAAAAAGGTGTAAATTTCAAGATCACTTGATATTATCTCCCATATATTTTGTTGTTGTTGTTGTTGTTGTTGTTGTTAGGATCTTCCCATGACTAGGAATTTTTTGCTCAAGTGCAGTGGGAGGGGGAAAATTTACTAATAAAAATACAAGTACATTGTAGGTTGGAATTCTTAATTACTTTCTCACCTAAAAAGGATATGATATCTAAAGTTGGCTTTTCATCAGTTTAACTGGCAGAATGACTGAATTAGCCATGGTAAGGGTATTGTTAAAATTACAATTTGTTTGAAATTAGGCTGTGGGAAAGAGGATTTTCTACAGTAAGTGAAGCCAAGTTAAACAGAGAAGGAAAAACATAACTGTTATTCCCTTTACTCCAAGTCTGGGTTAAAGGGTTGATTATGTGGGAACATGCCAAAGGGTCAGATATTCAAAACCCATGGAATCTGGCTTCTTGACAGATACCTAAATATAACTTATGGCTTTAAGTACTTTTTTCTATTTGGTTCCATTAATTTGGAAGTTCTGATATAGATTACAATCAAACCCCAGGAAATTAGTTTATTCTTCTTACAAATGATTTAAATATTTCCAATTACATAAAAAGTTAATATAATGCATTTCTGCCTACACATTTATATAGCTTTATAGACATCATATTTTTAGATGAAATATAATATGCTCATTATGTAATTAACTCTTAATACCTTTTTATGCATGCATAATATCATGGTTTCATTCAATCTTTACGGAATTTCTTTACCAGCATTTCTTATACAATTTTAGTTTAAACCTGAATCTACAAAATTTGACATTCTTGTGTATTAGGAACTTGACTTAAAATGAAATCATTTAATCATGTAAATTATTGAAACTAAATTTGGGAAGAATTTCTCCTTCTTAAATGTGGTATCAGTTTGATGATATGTATCTATATTGCTATTAATGGAAGCTTATGTTGTAAAATTAATCTTCTGTGGTCAACCATATGTTGTGTTGCTTTATTTTAACGTGACTTTGGTCCAATATATACACTGCTCAATTGCAACATCAGTATAAATATTATGGGATTGTTGGTATAGTAGATCCCTCATATATACTGATTATTACTTGAAAAAAAAATCTTGATTCTCTTCCAAGAATCATAGTGCTGTTATTTTTGGTTAAACTTTATGTTCCTTTGGTTGTGATTTTTAGACTTGAAAGAAATCCCTTAAACTATCTTGAAACTCAAAACAATTTTTTCTTTTCCTTTTCCTCTTTCTGACCCAAAGTTTTATGGCTGCCCTGATTTAAATCTGTTTTGAATTAATTGTTCCTTTGACCAAGAGCTAATAACTTTTCCCCATAGCCCATTTACCCTACTTTAGGAAGTTCAAGATGTTTCTGGAAAGGATTGAGTAGTTTTTCTTTCCTTGCTAAGCAAGTATTGCTGTTATGTATCTTCTGATGGTAAACAAAAATGTCAGTAAATGTGGAGTTATGATCAGACCCTAGGTCAACAATTTAATGAGAATGAACAGGCCATACATATTGACTTACTAAACAATCTTCCTTCAACAAGTTTATTCAGGCTTCTCATGTTGCTACTCTGGAAAAGGTGCAAAAGGATCTGGTCATTTATAATATGTGTTAGCTTCATTTAAATAATGCAATGTTTATGAATGACATTGATTCTGATATAAAGATGTCTTTTACATAAAATTGTTAGCTTTAATTAGGTGAAATGGAAGAAATTTTTAATTTTAGTTGTATGGATAGAAGAGAATTACCATGTAGTAAATTCTATAGTTAACTGTCTAAAACCAGTTTTTCTGTTACAAAATAGAAAATTGGAGAAGTTGGAACTGTATCCATTCTAAAAGTAGATTGCTGAATTTTTCTAGTAGATAAGAAACACAAAAGAATCTAACATGCAATTTCTTTTTGTGTTGATTTTGTACAATTTGTTTATATACACAATACATGGGATTTAAAAGATAACTGATTTCTAATTTTGTCAATTTTGAAATGATAGAAAATAATCTTCAATCAATATAGGAATTTAAACCTCAGCAGACAAAATGAACTTTGAATGATAAAAAAAATAGTTTATATGGTCTAATTTTTACTTCCTTCTTGTGAAAAATAGAGTTTCTTTAGAAAGAAATGTCAACTACTCTTTGCTACATAATGTCTATCCATCATTAAAATTCTTGCCATTAGATAAAGTTAATTAACATTAAGCTTAATAAAGAACTTTTTAGATCAACACAACGTAGGTGTTCAAGGAGGCAATGCTGAAATAGAAAATTCTTAGGTGGAAAAGTTTAGACTAGAGTGAAGCTATTTTCTTGCCCTTCTTGTACACACAGAAGCAGATAAAGAAAACTATTCAATTAGTAGTTTTGAGCTTGTGGGTTCTGAGTCTCATTTGTGACCTTAGACACCAATCTTCCTTTTTTTTTAACACACACACACACACATATACTTTTTCACATATATATATACACATGCATAATTTGTTACTTGAGTATAGTTGACATGCAATATTACATTAGTTTCAGGTGTACAATTTAGTGATTTGACAAGTTTGTCAACATTATGCTATGTTTACTACCTGTATAGTTACTGTCTGTCTCATTACATAGCTATCACAATATCATCAACTGTATTTCTTGTATTGTGCCTTTTACTCTCCTGACTTATTTATTTCCTAATTGGAAGCCTCTATCTCACACTCTCCTTCACCCATTTTACCCAATCCCCTACCTCCTTCCTCTCTGTCAACCATCAGTTTATCCTCTGCATTTATAGTTCAGATTCAGCTTTTTGTTTGTTTATTCATTTTATTTTAGAACCCATTTATGAGTGGTCATATGGCCCACTGACAAATCAAGATAGAACTACCATAGTTTATTTATCTGGTGCGTTGTTATGGGAAATGTAAACACATCATTAAACCAAGGTATCAATGACAGCATATAATTTAAAGTTAACAAATATTGTCACTTCTTCCTCTGACTAGGCAGGTCTCTAGGACTCTCTATTAGTGGAAAGACGCATATCATTCAGAAAAAATTATGGCCAATGTTTTCCAGGTTTGCTTATTCGCTCCCATAGAATTTCATGGAGAAAAATCTAATTACTTTACTGGATTAAGAAGAGCTAATCCAATTTTTGATAGGACACAGTACTTACCACCAGTCCTTTATGTTTTCTGATATGCCTTTAATGTTTAGTAACCACCACTGAAGACATGGAATTAGAGAAGCGTCATCCTCTCTAAGTACAATGTGTTTGAAATTTCTGTGCTTGCTGGATGGGGGAAGTCTTTTGAATGGCATATGTTTTACAGAAGCTGTTGAAGTGAGAAGAGAGGGAGAGGAAAAAAGACGTTGGAAGTGAAAAAGATAAGATGGAGAATAGAAAGAGTAGAAAAAGAAAGATAAAGTTAAGATGTGTGATGAGAAGAGAAGAGAGAAGAGAAGAAAGGAAGTGTTTAGTCTGAAGAGAAGAGGTAAAACAAAAGAAGAAACTAGAGGGGAGAGAGAAGTCAAAAAGCTAGTAGTTATTTGTCTGAAGACATTGCTGCTGAACTGACCACAGAAATTTAAATTGTACTCCTGTTGAAGATGATGCCACCCTTGGCAACTTTGACCTGAGATAGGAAGAGGAAAAGTTGGATTCTCATCAGTTCTCTGGGCATCGGTTATTGGGCAGGCTTCTCTTGGTGTTTTCTGTCCTAAGTATTTGGGTCTGGTTACCTACCTCATTGCTATATTTCCAAACAAAACAGCACTACAAACAGACTAGCTCAACTTCCAGAAACCTTGCTCAGTGGGAAAAGAAAACTTTATTGCAAAGGAGAAGCATGAACTGAAATCTGAGCCCTCTTACTTGTCTTCACACACACATATGGTTGACCTATGGAAAGAAAAAAAAATAGCAGAAAAGTAGGCAACTGTAAACAAATAGCAGCAAAGGCAGCTCGTTTTTACCTTGGCTTGGGATAATACTCATAATCATCTTAAATGGATTTAACAACAAGGAAGTAAAGGCCCAGTTAGTAATATCCATAGTTTTTGTATTTCCACGGTATGGACTTTGTAATATCCATTAAAAGGTCTTTCCAAGTCTAGGAAAATGTTTGAATTAGATCCAAAACCATCATCAGCAAGCTGCCTTCATTTCTGTAGGAAGCACTTGGTTTTCATGAGTCTTAGCCAAAATATTTTCAAACTCTGGCATCAGAATATAACAGTTGTCCTGTATCCATGATCAAGAACGTTGGCACTGGCAAAAAAAAAAAAAAAAAAAAAAAAAGAAATGACATTTTCTTCCAATCTGATTTACTGATAAACTTGAACAAAATCTTTCTCACACTAATTAGGTCTTACCAGGAAAAACAGGAAACAATAACAAAAAACATATAGCCCTTTTAAAAATTAATCCATCTTAAGTACTTAATTAGTTGAAAAATTAAACAATGTATACATTTAAAAAGAAAGAAAAATAAGAGCTGGCAATGTAATAGCTGTTAAAATTGGTCTGTGTTAATGTTTAAACTTTGGTGAGACAGTAAAGTTCATTCACTTAAGCATAGCTATCTAAGGGTCAGGGGTAAATCAGATTAGAATGGATCTTGTTTGCGTCTTTCAAACTATATATGTATCCACCCTTACAAATGTTCCAAATATCATGTCGTTGCACATAATTTCCCTGACAAGTTTTGATTTGCATTCCTGTCCTTACGAGCACCCCCATCAACATACAATCTACTCTGAGTATTCTTTCGTGCCCATGACAGTTCCTTTCCAACTGATGATGTTAATGCTTTCCACCTTTAGTCCTTCTCTTTAATTTTGAGAAGAGACTATTTAACGGACACCTCACGTTTCTTCTGTGGTAGTCTTCCAAGCAGATACAAAATGCAGGTTCTGAGAGACTTTTCATTAGATCAGACTGATCCACAGACTCATAGTTACTTTACATAGTATGGATTCTCATTCTTCATTTTACAAAGGAGGAATCTGAGAACTGAAGAGGTTAAATAACTTAAAACTTCTGTGAACCACAATTGCTCAATGGTTTTGGATTATGTTCTCAAATTCTGCATAGAATTGTTAAAATTCTATAGAGAATTCAGATAGACTTATAACAAAAAATATAGTTCTGTACATTCTTTCCGTTATTAATAAGATTTATAAGATTCCACATCTGAAATTCATATTAAAACTAAAGCTTGGAATTTAATATTATAAATTATATTAATATTATATTATAAATTATAATATTATAACTTGTTTAGTTTTTATTAGTGAGGAGGCAGAAGTTATGTTCTAAACCATCTCTTACTCGAAGTGTCACCTCTGAGAATGAATCCCACTGTATTAACTTCATTGTTTCAAAATGGCTGCTGATGGACACAGATGGAAAATGGGAGGAGTGGGGAGCAGAACTTGACTTAAGGATCCTTGTATCATTAGGAAGGTATCAGATTTATAGTCTTGGCTGTCAGAAGCACTATTCAGAAAGTTTTAATTGATCACCTGCTCACTGGTGTTCCGGGTACATATTAATAGGTAATTATGAATGAGAGAATGTGTGCTACTGAACAGTCTAGTTCAAATGTCATTGCCAGAACAAGAAGATGGGCCCTGTTAGAAAAAGAAGAAATCATACTTTTCCTGATACTTGGGGCCAAGTCATGAGGAAAATGTTTACAGAGAGATGGGATACCATCATTCCCCATCTTGGACTATGTGGAGATTTTGGAGAAGGGAATCTAATTTATAAGGAAGAAGACATATTGAAATCTAAGGCAGGAACATTCTGTGAAGCCATCACATTCTTAGCTTCCCCAATACATATTTCCTCTCTTTTCTCTCAGAACAGGATCCTGGGTTTATTTATCGAAGCACTGTGTCTCAGTAAGTTTTCATTTATCAAGTTTTCTTGCAGCTATAAATAGATAGATAGAGATAGTGAGAGAGAGCGAGAAAGAGAGATAGATGGAAGGAAGGAAGGAGGGAAGGAAGGAAGGAAGGAAAGAAAGAAAAGCCCTTTAAAACTGGCAATGACATCTGGAGCCCTCACCTCTCTCTTTGGATATATTAGTTTTTTTTTTGTTGCAAAACTTAGTGTCTTAAAACAATACACATTTATTGTTTCACAGGTTTTGTGGGCCAGACATGCAGGCTGAACTCTCAGCATCAGGGTCTTACCAGGCTTCAATCCAGGTATTGGTGAGGGACACAGTCTCACTAGAGGCTCGAAAAGAGATGGTTTTCTTTCATGCTCCCTCAAATTTTTGCAGAATTCATTTTTTTGCAACTGCAGGGCTGAGGGCTTCAGTTTCTTCCTGGAGATTGCCTTCAGCCCCTAGAAGCTGCCCAAAGTTTCTTTCCACATGGGTTTCTCCAACATGGCTGTTAACTTTATGGCAGTTTTCTTCCTCAGTGCAGGTGAGGGAGAAAACCTCAGAGTTAGCCTGCTGGCCAGATGAAGTATCATATAATATAATGTATCATGGGAGGGAAAACCCCTCACCTTTGCATATTCTGTTGATTAGAAGCAAGTCACAGGTCATGCCCATGCTAAAGGGAAAGATTGTCTCAGGGTGTGGATTCCAGAACACAGGGATTGTGTGACTCACATTAAGCTCTGTATCCCACAATGTGTGCCATGGTCACAAATTTCACAACTATCCTGTGATATTGAAGATGAGAGTTAAGTGATAAGAATGTCAAACTTTAGTCCCTGAGAACTTCATAAAGGTGCTGAATCAACTTTAGAATGCGTACCTTTGGTCTTCTTATTACATGAGAAAATTAATCTCTAATTTGTACAGACTCCTGTATTTCTATCTGTCATTAGCAGTTGAACATAATTCTTTACTGATTCAGGAATTAACTTTTTTAAACCACTTTTTCAACTATGTATTAGGCACATAATTACGAACTACATACACCATCACATTTCTTTCCTACAAAAACATGAGAGGCAGGTGTTCTTCCCCTTAATGAGGATGATCACGTCCATTATACCAGCCACCATACTAACTACAAGGTGATTAGTCCCCAAATGGTATCTCTGCTATTTCACTGTGGATCTCTGGATTTCTTAACTGTAATATGCTACAGCACTTCAAATTCAAAGGCACTATCTTTCCAGTTGTCCAAGTCAGAGACTTGGGGATGCCTCTTCAATGTAACTGGGCATACTTCTTCCAAGGTTTAAGTGATTAGTGCTCTGTATTATAATTCAAAGCTGAGAAGGAGATACAGTGTTTCAGCACAGTCAATGCCAGAAAGTTTTGCCTGGAGGGAATGAAACTGTCATCTGCCTGTATGGACCATTGGCAAAAGAATATTGTTTGCAGTGGAAGAGCTCTATTTCTTTTTTTTTTTTTAATGTTTTTAATATTTGTTTAATTTTGAGAGAGAGTGACAGAGCATGAATGGGGAAGGACTAGAGAGAAAGGGAGACACAGAATCTGAAGCAGGTTCCAGGTTCTGAGCTGTCAGCACAGAGCCTGATGTGGGGCTTGAACCCACAAACCACAAGATCATGAACTGAGTCAAAGTTGGCCGCTTAACCGACTGAAACACCCAGGTGCCCCAGAAGGGCTCGATTTCCTGATGCTCTGGCAAGACTATAGGAAAGTAGAAATCAAAAGAAATAGAAATCTGTGTCCCCAAGCACAAGCTAGCAGATTCCAGGATTTAAAATTCACATTCTGCAACCCGCCAGTGTAAATGAGAGGAAAAAAATAGTCATGATATACCATACCACTGGAGCAGCTCTGTCAAATATGGCAGCTACTAGTGGCATGAGACTGTGGAGTGCTTGAAATTTGGGTAATGTGACTGAAAAAGTGAATTTTTGATTTTATTTAATGTTAATTAATTTATATTTAAATATCTATGAATGGTTGAGGGTCAATATATTAGATAGAAAACATAGTTCTAATATATTGATGGTCAATATATTAGATAGAAAACTCAGCTCCATAGCTTTGGAGACTGAGAATTTTCTTTGACATGATAGGGGTTTGAAGGCTTGGTCACTACTAGAGAAAGGGGCCATGAAACAGGAATAACAGAAATCTCAGATGAATGGAAGAAATAAGAAGCCCAAGACATTTGATGGAAGTTAGAATGGCATAGCACTGAGGAAAGAAGAATTCCACCCTCGACTCTTTCTACACCATGTGTTTTTTTTTTAAATAACATTCATTTGTTTTTGAGAGACAGAGAGAGACAGATCATGAGCAGGGGAGGGGCAGAGAGAGGGGGACACACAGAATCGGAAGCAGGCTCCAAGCTCTGGGCTGTTAGCACAGAGCCCAATGCGGAGCTTGAACCAACGAACCATGAGATCATGACCTGGGCGGAAGTCGGGTGCTCAACCGACTGAGTCACCCAAGCACCCCTCTACATCATGTTTAAGTTAGCAAGTTACTAAGGGTTTGGAGAAATAATTAATAACTTTGATGGTTATTATTTGTATATTATTTTAATAATACATATTCAAACGTATAAACCACAAAACAAAAGAGTTTGTGGTTCTTTTGTGAAAGGAACCTTTGTGTTTTTTTTAACAGCATTTTAAAAAAATAACAAAATGAGCATGTTTTTGATAAAAGCTTTGGAAAATATAGACTATTGTAAGGCAGAAATTGATAACCGGTAATCACATAAGCAGAAGTTAACTTCTATTAAATTTTGGTATATAACATAATCCTCCAGCTGTTTCTTTTTTTATGTCTAGGTAGGAGTATGCACGAGGGTGTATGTATGTGAGTGTATATATGTATGTACATAAATATATAAGTATATAGAGGCATATATATGACATTGCACACATATATGTGTTTGCATTTAATATAACTAACATAATACTGGTTTGTAAACTACTTTTCTCCTTTAATAAGGGATCATCAATATATTTATATGATTTCTTATTTATTTGCAATGTGATTTCATATGCATTCAACAACACAATGTAGTTCTTGACTACCTGGACTTTGGAGCTGAGCTACCTGGTTTCAAATCCAAATGCATGTTTTACCTGTTGTGTGATTTGGGAAAGTCCTTCAACCATTCTGCATCTTAGTTTTCTTACTTCATAAGGTTACAGTGATGGTAAGTAAATTACTATATGTTACAACAGCTGGCACATTTTAGGGGCTATACGTATTAGCTATTATTATCACTACTAATAGCTGAACACCATCTCATAAGTGTAATTTGAATAGACAATACCAAAATATTTTACATCTATGAAGATCTTTGTTTTAATAGTTACAAAACAGAACATACCAACGTTTCTCAGAGTATTGCATGGTTTTGACACATGGAAGTAGTGGTTTCGGTCACAAATGATCAGAAAAATTTGTAAATGAAGTTAGTTTGGTCACTGTTGAAGGCAGATTTTTTTTAATGAAGCATAAATACAGGACAATTATTTTAGTGCACATAGACTTAGAATTCATTTATTGGCATTTTTACATTATCAGATTTTTCAAGAGAAAATATGAAGCGAAAAATGATAGTGTGTATGTTTGTATAGCTGTAAAAGTACATGTTTCACTGAAACTTTTCTTGTTAATTTATTTTTTCTAGTTTTATTGAGCTATAACTGACATAAAACACTGTTTAAGTGTTAGATCTTTAAGGCAATGATTTGATATATGTATATATGATACAATAATTACCACAATAAGTTTAGTTACATTCAACACTAAATCTTTATGTACTTGAGACTGATGACTCAGTGAATTTCTTAGAATTCAAATGGTATCAAAACTATTATAGTTGTTTTTAGTAGAAAAACTACCAACCACACAGACAATAGCAACTCAACTGGAAAAATCTCCATGAGAAAATTAGGTTCTAGAGCAGATATTTCAAAGAACACATTGATTCTGCTGTAATCAAGCAAGTCCAAGTAAACTATTGAAAAGCATGTCTCCATTGGCAAGGTGCTGACATGGGTTTGCTTTTGCAAATAGAAATGTTGATTAAGAAGCACAATGTGATGTGGTGCCTGGGTGGCGCAGTGTGTTAAACATCCCACTTTGGCTTGAGGCAAGATCTCACAGTTCGTGGGTTTTAGTCCCACAATAGGCACTCTGCTGACAGTTCAGAACCTGGAGCCTGCTTCGGATTCTGTGTCTCCCTCTTTCTCTGCACCTTTCCCCTCTCACACTCTGTCTGTCTGTATCTCAAAAATAAATTAACATTATTAAAACTTTAGAAAAAGAACAATCTGACAAATCATGTGAGCACACACATTTCCTGACAAGAGATCAGAAATCGCTTTCAGTGGGTCTCGCTAATTATCTCCATATTCCAATTACTATCCCTGGAACCTGGGAGCCTCTCACATGGTTGAGTGTAGGGGTGGAGGGGAGAAATCATATCTAATTACTAGCTCTAATTTATGCCTTTCATGAATAGAGTGTGAAGGGGAAAATACTTGACCAGGTAGATGTGTCTGCCAAGTGGTCATCAAAGTGTGAGACCCTTTTGTATAAATATACTGCAGAAGGGGAGGCTGCTTACTACCAGAGAGGAAGCATATTCAGTCTCTTCTGTAAGGGATTATCTCTTCTTATCTTTTACCTCTTCCATAAGCTTTTGCCAAATATACTCTATAAATCACATAAAATAATTTAGTACGTCTGAAGATGCCTTACAACTTGTTACATATTTGGAAAAATGGCCATGTTTCTGTGGTTTGCGTTATAAGAATTCAAAAGCCTTAAAGTCAGAGACATGAGTGCCTAGGACTGCGGGGCGGGTTGTGGCTGGTTCACTTGAAAATATGGTAAGTCACTCTGGTCTGCTTGGTCAAAAAATCTGTAAAGCACGTTTTCTGAGTCCAATCACCTTGAATGCATGGTAATTCTAAGCTTTTCCGGCTTTTCCCTTTCAAAAAGGCTTTCTGAGTAACCAAGTCATGCTAGTTGATGATAGAGTGTTTTTCTTTTTTTTTTAATTTTTTTAATGTTTTATTTATTTTTGATACAGAGAGAGACAGAGAATGAGAGAGGGAGGGGCAGAGGGAGAAGGAGACACAGAACTGGAAGCAGCTCCAGGCTCTGAGCTAGCTGTCAGCACAGAGCCTGACGCGGGGCTTGAACCCACGAACGTGAGATCTGACCTGAGCCGAAGCCGGAGGCTTAACCGACTGAGCCACCCAGGCGCCCCGATGATAGAGTGTTTTTCTATTAAGAATTCCTACTAATAAATAGGAAAGAAATCCTGTTTCTTTTTCTGTCAAATGAATGATGGAGGCAACAATGACAAGCTGTCCAGCTAGAGCCCAGAGGAGATATAACTTGACTGGACCTCTCTGTGGCTCTGCCTTTGGTTGTGGATGGTCTGATCGGCTTTTTACTCTCTTCTGAATTCTCTTCACTGCATATCCTTGTGTCTCCCTCTCCCCCTCCTTCCCTTCTTTCTTCTTTCCTTCCTCCAGTAACTGCTTATCAAGACCATGTTACAACTGGCCTGTAAAAATCTAACATCCATTCATTGTTGTGTCCTTGAGGGACAGCACTGAATAGAAAAAAGTGCAAGGGCCAGGCACAAGCAGATTTGCATACCAGTTTATTACTTTCAAACTATGGGATTTCATGTATATAACGTAAACCCTCTGAGCTTGAGTTCTCCACTTCTCAGAGGTATTGTGGGAATAAATGAGAGAGAAATTTGTAAGGCACCTAATATGGCAGACATGTAGTAAACCCTTGAGAATGTTAAGTTCATGAACTTTCCTGGTTCTCTGTCCCACACACTGTGGAGAGAGACCACAGAGTGCTTTTGCACTGTTTCCCATGTTTAGTCTGCACCCCTCTGCTCTTCTTGGACCTGCAGTTTGGATGCTTCTGCCATACCTCTGCCTTTGCAACTTCCTTTTAATCACCCAAAACTCCATAAACCACCTGTCTCTTCATCCTGAGGCTAGCCATCACCCAAATGAAGAAAGTACAAGAGCAGAAGAAAAGGAAAAATGAAATCTAGCCTAATTCAGCTTAAGTATTGAATGAAGATGCTGCATGACTTTTTATACCACGTACACTCTTTCTGAGTTTTATTTGTTTAAATTTATTTATTTTGAGAGAGAGAAAGAAAGCAGGGGGAGATGATGGGCAGAGAGAGAATCTCAAGCAGGCTCCGCACTGTCAGCACAGAGCTCTAGGTGGGGCTCAAACCCACGACCTGCAAGAACAAGACCTGAGTTGAAATCAAGAGTCAGATGCTCAAATGATGGAGCCACCTGGGCACCCCTTTTTCTGAGTTTTATTTTTGTTTTCATGAAGGGTTGAAGTTATACAAAACATATGCCTAGAAATATAATATACTTCTGAATATATATGATCTTCATGACCTGATAATTCTACTGATTAAAATAGCATTTGGTTGAATATTGACAAAGACGGAACATTCTCACCCATCTTGGTCCCAATTCTTTTCTTCCTCCATCAGCCAGACATTGAGAGATATCCATAACTCTTGAAATCTTGAATGTCTGTGAACCCTCAATTTGGAGCAGCTGTTTTATTATTATTATTACTCATTCTCTCTCTGCCTTCAGCATCATTTGCATGATCTATAACCTTTAATACTTCTGAAGGTTTAGGTTTTCCCTTTTCCTTTGCTGCTTTTGAGTTAGATGATATTTGACAAGGGTGAGTAGGTCTCACTGAGCTTTGGATGTTCTAAGAGCCAAACCACCATGTGAGAAGCAGAGTTTACAAAATCTATCTCTTCACCACGCCCCCAGGACAGACCTGTAGACCATATTCCCTTTGGGTTCTTCTCCTTTTAGGTAGCAAAATTTAGTTTCTTTGACTCTATATACAAATATGAGGCACATATTAGTTGCTGGACTGAGTGACTCTGATACTAACACACAGAGTGATATTAGATAATTTACTTCTATTTCTAGGTGTTTCAGTTTACTGCCTTTGATTTAGATAATATTTTACAACTCTTTTAATTTTTTTAATGTTTTATTTAGTTTTGAGAGACAGAGCACGAGCAGGGGAGGGGCGGAGAGAGTGGGAGGCACAGAATTTGAAGCAGGCTCCAGCTCTGAGCTGTCAGCCCAGAGCCCAATGCAGGGCTCAAACCCATGAACCATGAGATCATGACCTGAACTGCAGTTGGATGCTTGACCAACTGAACCACCCAGGTGCCCCTGTTTTACACCTCTTATATTCCTTGACACTATTATGACTTTTTGCTATTTCTGGGAAATCTTCTGGTGGAAAAGCTGGGAAGAAGCACAGGAAGAAGAGAAAACACTCATTGAAAAGGCTCTGAGGTAAGAAGGAAGTTACCAGGTTGAAGAACAGAAAGTTCCGGCTGATACGTGGTAGGAGTGGAGGGTGTGGCATGAGATGAGGGTGTGGACGGTTCAGTGCTGTGTTGGGCCAGGGCACATGTAGTCAGGACTGTCTTCCCCAGAAGTTCGAAAAGATGTGAGTTGAAGCAGGGGTTGAGGTTTTCCTTTAAATCTGAAGAAAGTTAACCAGTAATATCTCCAAAAACAGTGCCTAGCATTCTAATAGCAATACACTACTATGCTGATTTTTGAAAAGACTCACATCCAAAGTTCACCCTAGAGACTTTTAGATAAGCAAAATTCATTTCTTAAAAATTGCAATTATATTTCAGCCAGTCTTAAAAAACACCTGGATTTTTTCTTAACCTTGATGCTTCTTACTGCATAGAACTTCCCAATAGAAATAAATTACAGGGGTGCTTCTGTGGCTCAGTGAGTCAAACATCCAACTCTTGATTTTGGCTCAGGTCATGATCTCAACAGTTGGTGAGTTCAAGTCCTGTGTTGGGGTCTGTGCTGACAGTGTAGAGCATGGTTAGGACTCTCTCTCTCCTTCTTCTTTGCCTTTTTCTTACTCTCTCTCAAAACATATACATAAATTTAAAAAAATGAAATTAAAAATTCAAGATAAATTACAAAAATTGAAAATATAATGTAATTCTACCTTGCCAGTGAATATGAATGTCCATTAGGTAACAATACAGTTTTGTATATAGAAGTGAATATAACGATCTTATTAATTTCTATTTAAAAAATAACATGTAACATAAGCATTGGATACTTGAGATTTCAAACTCAGCTTTCACTTACAGTTTTAGAATTGATGATATAATAGAATAAGTCACTTTCTTAACTAAAAAATAATAGAACAGTAGTGACACTGTTTCATAGATAGACTGAGGAACAGTATTAGAGATTAATAACTGTGACTTAATAAGACAGTATTTTGTAAGTGTGATCTAAGAAAATGAATAAATGCTTGGCAGTAGATTTGCTTTCCAACCCCTTCTCTCTCACACAGGTGTTCTCTGAACTGCTATAAGACATTTGACATCACAGCCTCAGTAATTTTGTCAATAAAATGGGAATGATAGTACCCATCTCTCAGAATGACTTTTCTTTAACAAATGAGATAGTGTTGGGCAGGCCTCTCCGGAAGGGAATCCACACTAACTAGTTCTTGCACAAGTCATCCTGTAGGAGACAGTCACCACCCCCCCCTTGCTTACACTCCCACTGGGCACGAAGTCACACTGCTGTGGTTCAGTAATGTGGTTAGTTTCCTCTGAGAGAAGAAAATGATTTCTTGTTGCGATTTATGATGCATATATTATTGTAAAAATAGTTTTGTAGAAATAATGGATTACATGGCTGTACTGTAATTTCCTGACAAAAGACACCCATCACAATGGTACACTGGAATTGAAAACTCATACCTGATGAAGGAAGGATTCCTTGAAAACTTTAGTGCAACTTAAATCATAGCCCCTAAGTACTTGGAGAGAATGTACCATTTTGTATACTGAGTACCGATACTGTGTGTCAGTAGCTACTGAGGTCATTGGTGCAATTATGCTTAAGGAATTAATAAACAGATCGTGAAAATAACTATTTAAGAATAAGGATGAGTTAGGGTCATAGAGAAGAGGCTCTGACTGTTTAAGGCTCCCCAAACCAAGAGCAGAACTGATGTTTTATAACTTGTGAAAACAGGAATCTTATCACATGCACGCCAGCCAGAAAGAAAGGACATTTAACAAATTTGTCTTCCTTATTCTTTTGCAATGTTTAAAGCATATACCTTACCTCGAGGGAAAAAAAACAGGTTGCTGTTATTCAGTTTACTGATTCAATAAAGGAAAGCCAGAGATACAGATGCTCAAAACTTATGTCCCCAAATTGGGCAACTGATTTTGCATTACACAGACCATGCTCTGCCCTGCTACCCACGAGCACCATTATCCATGGGGCTATCACCTTACTGGAAGAAAATCAGCTGCACAGTCCATGATCTCCTCCTTAGTGTTATGGAGTTAAAAATACACTTTCGGGGCGCCTGGGTGGCTCAGTAGGTTAAGCGTCCCGATTCAGCTCAGGTCATGTTCTCACAGTTTGTGGGTTTGAGCTCTGCATCAGGCTCTGTGCTGACAGCTAGCTCAGAACCTGGAGCCTGTCTTCAGATTCTGTGCCTCCCTCTCTCTCTGACCCTCCCCTGCTCATGCTGTCTCTCTCTGTCTCTCAAAAATAAATAAAAATATTAAAAATTTAAAAAATACATTTTAAAAGAGAAAAGAGAAACAAATTTTAAAAAACACTTAGCTAATCCCTTATCAATTGTTATGTCACAAATTGCCTTATATAATTATTACTGGGATTGAGAAACACTATTATGGAGGAATGGACAAGGTTATCAAAAGGAAAAAGAAAAAAAAACCCAAATAGGAAGAGTAGTAAATTGCAATCAGTAGTTCCTAGGCTTGCCTGAATTGTTAGTTACCAGACAAAATAGCAACAAGCTGGTTAAGATTTATGGCACGGTATTCCCAGGCCGCCACTTGGGAACCTAGAAGACGACAAATTTCTGAAAAGAGAGAACATTTTCCCCAAGTTCTAATTTTCTGTGTCCACTGTTGTGAGGCACTTACAGCGCTCGGATAACCCATCACGGCAGACACTTCTGTATCTCTCTCTTGTTCTGCTGGATAAATTCTATTTGCTTTTAGCTCCACAGGCCTCATCCTTTGCTAAACCTGATTATGGTACTCTATTCATGAGGTTGCTTTATTTGATAAAGAAACTGGTTTTTCCCTGCAGGAGTTTTGGCTCAAGTTAGCAGGAAAGAGATGAGTTATTTTATAAGAAGTGACGTGAATCATTGAAATGGTGAAACAAAATCTATGATTCACATCATTGCTGCAAACAAATTTATACATGATCACTTAGAGTTTGATAACAAGTGCGCTTTGCTAATCAAGTCAGCTGAGTGTGAATGCTACCAAACACCTGAAATGACCTGAATATCAACCATAAAGGAATATAAAAATCGTCTGTTAAATAGGACACTCTTATTACTTAGAGCCTACAAAATTCCATTATACTGTACATTCTTTTCTTTTATTGTGGCAAATAACAAAAACAAAGCACATAACATAAAATTCACTCTCTCAATAGTTTCTATAATATGTGTTCTTCATGCTGCTCTTAGGATCCAGCAGAATGGTGACATGCCTTTTCTGACTCAGCAGACATGAGTGCGCTCAACATACTTCTAGGACCACATTATTGCTGAAGTCTAATGTATGAAAAAGCACATTCAAGTAAAGTGGTTTTTTTCCCCTCAAACTTCCCATATTTTTAGAATTGCCTGGGAAAGGGTGGGATTTGTTAAAGGTAGAATCTTTTCTGGAAATTTTGATTGAGTGGTTCTGGGATAGAGGGATCTAGATTTCTAACAAGAGTCCCAGCTGATTGCTTCAGTCAGTCTGATTGAGAAACACTGAAGCAAAGGTGCATATGTCTGGTAGAATAGCTCATTCTGCATCTGTGCTGGAAAGCATGGTGTTAATACTGTCCCTTTACACATTATCGAGTAATGAGAGTTTTTCTTGGAAAGTTTTTATAAGCTTTGCATACTTGTAGGTTCTTTTCTATTTCATTTCATTTTTTTAAAAAATTTTAATGTTTTATTTATTTTTGAGAGAGACAGAGTGAGCGGGGTAGGAGCAGAGAGAGAAGAAGAGGATCCAAAGTGGGCTCCACGCTGATAGCAGCAAGCCGATGAGGGGCCCAAACTCACAAACAGTAAGATCATGACTTGAGTCAAAGTTGGAGGCTCAGCTGACTGAGCCACCCAGGTGCCCTGCACACCTCAGGGTTCCGACAGGCTGTGGCTGCCACCTTGATTCCCGCTGTGCTACTGTTAACATCTACCCACTGAGTACCCACCATGACAATAATGAAGCAGAGGGCTGTGATTACCTGAGTAACATCCCTTGGGGGCGTGGAAAGCCCACCATTTTTCTGCCAGTCCCTTTTGAAAAATCCAAACAGAGAAGGTCCTGAAATAAATCTTGAGAAAAATTACCCACCCAAGAAGGGAAGACTGGTGCAACAAATAGTTGATTAACAACAAGGAAATGTTCATCTTAAATGTTTTATTTGGAATACAGACTGCAATTTGAATGTTGAGCATGTCTCTTTTTTTCCTTATAAATAACAATTACTTTTCTATTTATTGAATATTTGACTTGCTCCTTTTAGTGTCAGGTTTAGTAATATTCTTCAGTGATAAATATCTGGCTTATAAACAGAAGACATGTTTATGCAACCATAATGTGCATAATAAATCACAAAAAGGGAAAACTGAGTCTATTAAAAGCTTACTAGCTGACAATAAAGAGAAGAAAGCAGTTTATAAAATATGGGTAATTTAATTACATTATTTTCTAATCAAAATAAACATATAAATAGAGATCTATATGACCAGAGAAATAGAAAATCTGGAGGGAAATACATTACAGTGTTAGTAGCAGTGTTTTGATTCTGAAATTATGGGTAATTTTAGTTTTTTTCTCCTTTTTTAATTTCTATTTTAACCTTTAAACAATTAAGATGCATTACATTTAACATAAAATTGTTAAAAATTATGTTGAAAAAACCACATTGTTTTTCCTGAAATATTACTGAGGATTTATTTTTGCAAACTTGCTTTTCAATTTATCTTTTAAACTCAACCTTAGAAATTTTGTTGGAGATTTGTACATTCACTTTTGCAGTAAATTTATGCACCAAAAAAATCAGCTGCAGAAAGTTCAGACTGAAAGGTGTGCTTGATAAGATGACATTAATAATATATTGTCGATTCTATATTTATGTCTTCCAACTCATTTGGAAATTTTTAGCTCCATATAAAAACAATTCAATCTTTAGTGTGAAAAGAAAATGGCAACAGTGTTTAGAAGAAATAATTTAACAAAAGCATCAGGGAGATGGTTATGCATATAGTTACATCCAAAAAAGTAATTTTTTAAGATCCCAAACTCTCTTTCAAAGTAAAATAACCAACAGGTTATTTTGCAGAAATTGGTAAGCTGATTCCAGAATGTATGTGAATGTGGAAAGTATCTAGAATATCTGACACAAGTTTTTAAAAAATTTTTTTAGCATTTATTCATTTTTGAGAGACAGAGCACAAGCAAAAGTGGAGCAGAGAGTGAGGGAGACACCGAATCTGAAGCAGGTTCCAGGCTCTGAGCTGTCAGCACAGAGCCCAACCCAGGGTTTGAACTCACAAACCATGAGATCATGACCTGAGCCGAAGTCGGACGCTTAACTGACTGAGCCTTCCAGCCGCCTCTGACCCAACTTTTAAATACAAAGTTCTTAGATGTGTACGCTATGATTTCAAAACTTATAAGCACACAGTAATCAAGACAGTGTGGTATTGGTGTAAGAGGGCCCAAGTAGATTTAATCAATAGAGAAACAATAAATAGAAATAAATATAAGAGTTAGTACTATACAACTTCTAGAATAAAATATGAGGAAAAAACTTTGGGACTTAAGTTTAGCCATGGTTTATTTAAAAACACACAAAATGCACAAAGTATAAAAGGGAAAAAAGTGCTAAGATTCATAAAGCTATCAGAAAATCTCAGTCAAAGTCACAATGATATACCATAGCACATAGACTACAATTTTTAAAGTTAAAAAGCTTATATCAGGTATTGAAGAGGATGTAGAGTAATTGGAACTGTCATATATTGTTGGTGGTAACATAAATTGGTATGATTACTTTTGAACATAATTTATTTTTAGGCATTTGTTAAAGAATAAAGTATCATTCAACTCCTAGACATTTAGCAATGAGAAATGGAAGTCCTTGACATTCCCTTCAAGCCAAGAAAATGCAGAAGTACAACTAGTATTTGAGAAGAGATTTATAATAAAGATCCAAAAAATTGAAAAGGTCATGAAAACATGAAAAAAAAAAAAGCTATTCTGAAGGGCCTGGGTAGCTCAGTCGGTTAAGTGTCTGACTTCAGCTCAGGTCATGATCTCATGGCTCGTGAGTTCAAGCCCTGTGTCAGGCTCTGTGCTGACAGTTCAGAGCCTGGAGCCTCCTAAAGATTCTGTGTCTCCCTCTCTCTGCCCCTCCCCCATTGTCTCTCTCTGTCTCTCAAAAATAAATAAATATATTATTTTAAAAAGCTATTCTGAGGATACAATCCAAAATATGATCTTTAGGTTTGGCATGCAAATATCAAGAAAATTCTGACAACTTAATTTTCTCAGAAGAGAAACCAATTTTAATGAGAAGTGTGTTTTACCCTAGGGTTTTTATATTATTTTATATAGGTCAAAATAAGAAAGAATATTTCCTCTGGTAAAATAAGATGAACAAATTTACCCTAGGCAACTCAATTAAGAAGTGGGTGTCCTGAGTGCCATTTAAAATAACTTATACAATGGTCATTAAATACATATTCAGTTATGCTATATCACACAATAAAATGAAAAAATAATTCTAAAATGTTAATACAGGAAAAATCATCAATAAATTGAACTGTATTAGATTTTATGGCCAAGATAGACTTTATGAATGAAACCCTGATCTGATTGCTCTATATCCAATATTAAAAATTTAAATCAGAAAGCAATAATAACGTGTTTTAGCTGAGGATGTGATCTTTCTCATCTTTATTTGTGTAAAAGGCTGGAACTTTGTCTCTTAACATATAGACCAGGAGCTTTCATGCTAGTTAGGGAACAGGCTACACTAAATTTGGGAACATAGAACATATCTGAGGACACTAGTTAAAAACAAAAGCAAATGCAAAACACTGCATAGTTAAACCAAACATCTGCCTATGAATCAAGTGTTTGCATCTCTTGGAAAAGACTATAATCCCTTAGAACAATGGATACCTCTGTGCCTAGATCTTTATCTGGATCTGAATGGCACTGGGTAAATATTTGGTGTGGAAAGCTGACTCTTTTCTGGTGAGCCAAAGAACCTCCTGGCATTGTTGGAGGCTTCCTTGAATGACTTCATTTGTAGAAAGCATGAATTAAAGTTTGTTCCAAAGAGAATTAATAAAATACCTCAAAGTGATTTCAAAATATAATGACATTCTGAAGTCTATTATTTTCTTGAATAAGGTAAAGTTTGAATAAGGCCAGCGGTTACCATCTGAAGTTTCTTTATTTGCATTATAAGCTCCTGTTTGGAACCACTGTCAATGCTGAGTAGTTCCACTAAATTAAGGATAGATGCCAATTAGTCACTTAAAATTTTGAAAAAAAATCACTAATGATGGCGTGCCAATCACAGATACTACAGAAATTGATTAGACATGCCATGATTCTTAAGCCACTCAAGAGGCTCTTCTGTAAGAACAAAGTAGATTCAGCTACCACGGGATTTCAGTAAGACTCCTTCCTAGTCACGCACAGTGAACCATCTAGCCTCCCTGAATGCTCGTGTACACTGTGCAGGTGAACAGTGAACCTGACTTGGAAGCTGTGCCAGCAGTGCCTTATTACCCCTTGAGGTCCACTCTATCTTCTCTACTTTGTCCTGCATTCTGGGGGACAAGACCTGTGAAGAATGCATCAAAATTGTCCCTTGCTTGCTGGTTTCTGGTTGGATTCTGACGGACACTGGGAAGAGATCAAAGGGATGGAGGAGCATGATGTCCTGGCATTTATATCCTTGGCTCCCCCACTTGTCATGAGTGAATCATATTCCTTCACCAAAAAGACACTACTGCTCTCAAGAGACCTTCCTTCTCTGAAGAGCTCTTTTACTCCTGGGTTCCGGTAACAGCTCTCTCTCTTTTCCCCTTCAAGAGTAAAAATAGTAATGTCTCTTACTCTTCACAGCCCTGGAATGATCATCCTCTCTGTCATTTTTCCTAAACCCTACTATATCTTTCAAAAGAGCACTTATGAAATACTGGCTTCTCAATTGGCTAGCTTAAGAGTGCCATGGGATGCCTGGGTGACTCAGTCGGTTAAGTGTCTGACTTCTGCTCAGGTCATGATCTCATGGTCCATGGGCTCGAGACCCATGTTGGGCTCTTTGCTGATAGCTCAGAGCCTGGAGCCTCCTAAAGATTCTGTATTTCCCCCTCGCTCTCTCTGCCCCTCTCCTGATCATACTGTCTCTCTCTGTCTCTCAAAAATAAATAAATGTTAAAAAAAAAAAAAGAGTGCCGTCTATTTCCTCCTGAGAGTCCAAATAGTACACATGTGGAGTGAGGATAAGAAGTATTTGACTGGGTACAGGAAGCAACAAGAGAGCAGGCCTGATACTATGGAGAAGCCGTCTGAGTAATCTGATGCGTAGCACACTAGAGTGTGTGTTGCTGGTGGTCCACGTTATCAAAGAGAAGAACTGCTTTAAAAGAGCCCTAGTAATTCACAGGAACTTTTAGTTGCATTTAGGTGGGTAGCATTCTGAAACAGCAGTGAAGTACAGCTTAGTTTGATTATTAAGAAAGTCTTAGTGAAATTTATTTAAGATATTCTTAGGGTGCATGTGTGCCTCGGTTGGATGTCTGACTTCAGCTCAGTCATGACCTCACAGTCGTGAGTTCAAGCCCCACATCTGGTGCTGTGCTGACAGCTCAGAGCCTGAAGCCTGCTTCAGATTCTGTGTCATCTTCTGCCTCTGCCCCTCCCCTACTTGCACTCTGTTTCTCAAAACTGAATAAACACTGAAAATTTTTTTTAAAAAATGGAATTTTTTAACTTACAGTAAAGTTTTTAGTCAAAGATTTAAAAGAAATTTTTGTTTGAAGTGCTTTGTCATTTATAGTATCTAATATAGTAATCAACAAAGAATTATCAGAAAAAGAAAAGATCATGAGAATGTAAATAAATATGAAAAAGAAGAGAATACTGACATTGAATTAGTCATGAGGTTGTATATTCCTTATGGCTTTCTTACTGAACATGACTTTGCTGAAACTTCTAACAAAAAAAAAGCCTTAACAACTTCCTATTTGAAGATTCTAGTAGAAATCACTGTATTTCTGTCCTAGTGTACATTTACTAAGAGGGTAAACAGAAATAATAAGGTAAATTTTCTATAAAATCTGAACACAATGTGTGTGAGGAGAATCACTCAGTGAAGGTTTTGATGTACCACCTTCCGAAAGCTAACAAGAGTTAGTGACTTAGATGTGCTTGGAGTCTGTTTGATCTTAGAGTGTTTCTCTTTTGGAGGGATATTTCCCTGGTGGAGTTCTTCCAATCTGTTAGTTTCGCAATTCTTATTTCATCTGGGGAGCTTCATTTGATCAGAGAAATCTTAATAGCTAAGCAATGCAGCTGATCAGTTCCCTAATGAGCAGAAGAGTTTTCTTGATATCAACTTCTCAGCAGAGGAGTGAGTGGATATTTGCATATCCCTGACTTCACGTTTCATTAAGCTTGAATTCAGAAAACACTCTCTTATAAATATGCAAGGCTTCGAAAACGGAAATGTGCTCAAGAAGATGAAATGTCTTGCCCGTGTCACCAGCTGGACTCTTTCACCATTCAAAATGTGGTTTTCATTACAAATGAGTTGGCCTTCGAGGGAGAATTTTCATAAGAATATGAACTCTGATTACTTAATATTACCAGTAAGCACAAATTAAGTAAAGCTATCACGTAAACGTGAATGCTGAAATCTGCTACTGAACACGTTTCACAAACATATCTTTGTGTATGTCTTAAAAATGTGTGTCTGGGATTACTCAGACTGAGATGTGGTAAATCATCAGGCCGACTTTATTTCTTTTCTTCTCACACTTAGGTCTGCTGCGAAAAGATAAGGAGAAAACAATTTCTTTTCTTGCCACAAAAGTGTATTCCCATGAAAAGGTGATGTGTTCTTTCCCAGAAGTTTCTGAGACATACACAAGTAATTTCTGGGGGGAAAAAGCTGGTATAGACACCTGCAGTCCATAGGCTAGAAGATGACTATGTTGTGATACAATTTCTGGAGCTCCAGTGACACTGCAGCTTAGTCTCCATCATATTTTATTTCTAGTTTAGAGTCTAGAGTCATAAAACTGAAGTAGTCCCTCTGATGATATGAGCTAGCTTATGCAACTCTGAAAATATTTGGAATTTCCTCATTTCTTTCACAGCAAACACGAGGTTTTTACAGTGTTTCTTGGGCCCCTACTCTCACACTTTGACACTCTGATTTAATTCCTTATGACCTTCTTCCATCGACCTCCTCACTGTCTCCTCACTCAGCTCCAGCCACATGACCACCTGTCTGTTCAGAGGGAGAACATGTAGGCACAGGGTTTTGCTCTAGCCTTTCCTCCAGTTGGATGTTCTTCCCAGATATCTGCATGGCCAACTCTTGAGTCTTCCAGTCTGCTCAAATTCACCTTCACAATGGGGTTGACCCTGACCACTCTGCTTGGTAAAGCAAACTGCCATTCATCTTCCACTCCACCATCTTTACGCCCTTTACCCCGCCCTACTTGTATTCCATTTCTAACGCATATACCAATTTCTACAATACTGTGTAATGTACTTATATATTATGTTTGTTGTTATTATCTGTCTCCTATTGCAATATAAGTAGCATGAGACAGACATATTTGATTTTTTTATTCACAGGGGTATCGTCAGCACCTAGAGCAATGATGTGCTGATGGTGAGTGGCAATTATTTGTCTAATTTTGAGCACTGTATAAGAAAACAGGAACATCTGAGTTAAGGTAGAGACCATCTTAAACGACTTATTCAAAATTCATTTTAAAAATCTAAAACTTTAAAATATCTAAAGACACACAAAACCTACTGAGAAAGGGATAGAAACACGTAAAGAATTATCCAAAAGTCTTTAAAATACACCATTTGCCATTGAGAGTAGTGATCAGGTAACTATGACTCAGGCCAAGTGCAGTCAGTCATCCTTTTTTGGAACAGAGGGTTTTTCTTAATATTAATTTATTTATTTTGAGAGAGAGAAAGAAAGAGAGAGAGAGCATGCCAGAGAGACCAAGTTCAGGAAGAGAGAGAGGGAAATAATACTAAGCAGGCACTATGCTCAGCCCGGAGCCTGATGTAAGGCTCGAACTCACAATGGTGAGATGAAGACCTGAGCTAAAATCAAGAGTCAGAGACTTAACGGTTCCAGGGGCGCCTGGAACAGAATTTGATTGGAGCAGAGCCACACCCATTCACTTCTGTATTGTCTAAGGCTGCCTTTTCCTGTGCCGTAGCAGAGTTGAGGAGTTGTGACAGAAACCTTCTGGCAAGCAAAGTGTAAATTATTATCTGGCCCTTTAGTTTCCTGACCCCTGATTTAGAACAAAGTTACTGACATTTTGCAAACAAATTACTTTCCAAATTCCAGTAGTTATCCAAATAAATGTTTGCACTTGTATGTCAGGAGGGCGGAAGGAATTTGAACGAGAGAGACAGCTGAAGTGACATCGCGTCATTACTGCTGCTACCTTTCTCTCACTCTCTGACATAACCTTTTTTTTGTAACTTTATTCATTTTGTTTAGAATATAACACTATTTTTTTAACATATGCAATTATTTTCCAACATTTACAATACAGTAGTTACAATGACACTCCAAACAGAAAAGCAAAGTAAAAAATCAAAACCCCAACTTCTATTTCATGTAATTAGACTTATACAGAAATTAGAAGGTTATGTAACAACTAGTTAATCACCTAATTTCACAGCTATCTGAAGTGGCAATCGTTATATAGCAGCTTATCTATGATACATTCAAGATACATGATACAATTTGTTATTTGCCCATAAGCTAAAACACAGCCTGCTTAATCTCTGACATAATCTTAAGTGTCTGAATTCTCCAGTGATTTATGGACTTAAACTGACATTGAAATATGCCAGGATTCTAACCTACATAACTTCTTAAAATCTTATCTTGACTGATTTCATTTCTCAGAATCCTCTCGATTCCATAATATTATTTGGCATTTTATTTACATATTATAATATACTGGATTATTTGGTACATACGTCCTCAGTGACCTCTTCCTATTTAAAAAATAGTTCCCTTGACATTTTCTGGCCAAAGGTATTGGCAGACACTATTATACTCTATTTATACTTCAATAATTTTCTTGAAGGAAGATATAATTTTTCTTAACATTTAGTCCTAATGTAAAATTAGTGTACTTTATTTAGCAACATCATTGTTAACCTAATAGCTGCATTATAATTAATGATAGAGAAAGGCAGATTAAGATGACAGATTTATCATTATGCTTAGCAAAACATATGATACTAGTACTTTTCAGGGGATGCATTTAGGTGCTATTTTAAATAGCACTTAATTGGATATATTCAAAGATCTTCTCTTAACAGAAATTAGAGTCAACCTGAAGGCAAGTCTCTAGATAATTCAAGTGAAAAATATCTTCCCTTAATTTTCTGGGTATTTTTAGATGACTTTTTATATGTGTGATGTGTGAATGTCTGTGGTGAGGTAAATAGATGATTACGATAGATAGATAGATAGATAGATAGATAGATAGATAGATAGATAGATAGGTAGATAGATAGATAGATAGTTCTTGACTGGAGGCTGGCCTATAGGAAGTATTTGAGAAACATTATTGTTTTTTTTCCTATACATTCTTTTCTTTCTCACTAATAGATTATCAGAAGCTGAGAAGGCCTTTTGAAAATTTTTTTTAATTTTTTTGTTTTTTATTTATTTTTGAGAGACTGAGAGAGAGTGTGTGAGCAGGGGAGGGTCAGAGAGAGGGAGACACAGAATTTGAAGCAGGCTGCAGGCTCTGAGCTAGCTGTCAGCAGAGACCCTACGCGGGGCTCGAACCCACGAACTGTGAGATCGTGACCTGAGCCGAAGCCAGACCCTTAACTGACTGAGCCACCTAGGCACCCCTTGAAAATTCTTATTAACAATTAATGGAAATGGTAAAATTGGGTAAGCATCACCTTACAGTTTTCTTGTTAAACCTAAATTATCCAAGTAAGCTTTTTATATGAACCATCTAACCAGAAATGTGATTGCTTCATTTGGAACTCTATGAATATAGGAGGGAAAAACACCCATATCTGGGGGGCAATGAAACCCTGGAGGATTGTTGTCCTACCACTATAAATACTATTCCTCACATAATTAGACTAATAAAGGCCATGTGTGCACAACAGACTCACAACAAATGACTATTCAGCACCTACCAAAGTCAGAAAGTAATTGTTGAAAAAATATGAGAGCTGCTAGATCATTTGCTCTAACACCATTACTTACATGGCTGGATATTACAGTTGCATGTATAGGAACATGGCACCATGCCAATAAGTCACAGGGGTCTGGTGTTGTACAATCATGGGATGTGCAGAAGGAAGCAGGTAGAGCTGAAAAGGGGAGTCTCAGATAAGACATTCCAAATGTGGATTCAGAAAGCAATTCTATACATATCTGTACATATCCTTCAGGGACTCTTCATTGTATTGAACTTACAAACATCCTGTGGGTTATATCTTTTTTAAAAAAAAATTAATGTTTATTTATTTTTTGAGAGAGACAGACAGATAGACAAGGTATGAGTGTGGGAGAGGCAGAGAGAGAGGGAGACAAAGAATCTGAAACAGTCTCCAGGCTCTGAGCTGTCAGCACAGAGCCAGACATGAGGCTCCAACCCACCTTCTGTGAGATTGTGACCTGAGCCAAAGTTGAATGCCCAGGTGTCTCTTTTTAAAAATTTGTTTTTAAATGCTTATTTATTTTTTTAAGAGCCGTGGGTTCTTTCAATCTCTACTCAATTCCCAGTAGTTGCCAGAACAAATCATGTGATTTTTTTTCTGAAAGTTTGCTTAGTAGGCTTTTTACTTTTTTTTTTCTCTGCTTGCCTAGCTAATTCCCACACCTTCAGGTCCCAATTTAAAAGGCTCTTCTGCTTTGGAGTGACCATCCTCATTGTTAGAATTTATTTGATGCCCCGATGTGCTCCCATTGCATTCCTTTTTCATTACACTCATAATTATTTAATATATCATTTCCTCAACGAAGTACAGTCAATACCTAATGTATGTGGTCACTGTTAGTGCAACATCTGTATCTCCAGTGGTGAGGTCAGTGCCTGGCACTTTCATACTTAATAAACACTTGTTGAAGGTATACAGAGACCTCTGGAGAGGCGGCGTTAGAAGTTTTGACGCTGCAGTCATTTGGTCTGCTGAGAAGCAGACACCAGGATGGGATTAGTAGTGCCAGAGATTTATTTGTGAAGGGAGCAAGAGGAAGTGGGGAGAGCCTTCAGACTGTGGTGCAGGCCTGACGTCGGTGGAAAGGGAGAGTGGAAGGAGGAGCATTGGGTAGAAAGAATCCTAGACTACAGTGCAGTTCCAGTCAATGGGGAGTCAGAGAGCCAGGGGTGCCCTTTGGAAGAGTCTTGGATCTTATCAGAATCTGCCGGTCACAAGCCAGAAGCAACCATGACAGCAGACCCAGGGAGACAGTGGCCACAGGGGCCATCACCCAAATATACTCCCTGTGGCAGGAGAGCAGAGTAGCACATTCTAGTGGCTGCCACACAGGCACAGGGAGACTCCATACCAAAGAGCTTTTGGAGATGCTCATTTATACAAAACCTCTAACACTGAATCAGTCCAGTTAGTATAAAGACAGTTGGCTATGCTAAGTAAAAACATTGACTCTTGTATCTTATTTGGCTTGGATGTTTTAATCTAGTTGCAATAAAATTTTGCTTCGTTTTTAGTTTTCCAAAGTCAAAATAAAATTTTAAACCTTCAAGAAGATGTAGGAACAAACATTAAAATAGTTTTATTAGGTTTAAAGGTTAAAATAGTTTAAAGATTAAAACACTTGAACTGTATGAATTACTTACTTATGCTACCAGGGGACAAGCAGCATGCCTTTCCTCACCAATCATTTCTGATGTACCGCTGGTAGGTTACCATGAAACTTTAGCGAAGGCAGAAATTCCCACATGATGCCTTTAAGGTTCAGTAAGTAGTCAGGCAGTGTTCAACAAACTAGGCCACTTAAAACAGGAGGATGTATTGCCTTTGTTACTAGATTTATTTAACAAGCAAGTTAAAGATGATTTGAATGATATAATCTTCCCCAGGAACAAAAAGCTCAAAAAACAAACCAAAACAAAAGACAAAACAAAACAACCAAAAAAAAAAAAAAAAAAAACCAAGCCAAACCAAACCCAAACCATAAATTCTCTGTCTTTAAAATATTACAAGATGCCAGAACTTCCAGCACCATGTTGAACAACAGTGGAGAGAGTGGGCACCCCTGTCGTGTTCCTGATCTCAGGGGGAAGGCTCTCAGTTTTTCCCCATTGAGGATGATATTAGCTGTGGGTTTTTCATAGACTGCTCTTATAATGTTTAGGTAAGTTCCTTCTATTCCGACTTTCTCAAGGGTTTTTATTAGGAAAGGGTGCTGTATTTTGTCAAATGCTTTTTCTGCATCTATCGACAGGATCATATGGTTTTTATCCTTTCTTTTGTTAATGTGATGAATCATGTTGATGGATTTGCGGATATTGAACCATCCCTGTAACCCAGGAATGAATCCCACTTGATCATGGTGGATAATTCTTTTTATATGCTGTTGAATTCGATTTGCTAGTATCTTGTTGAGTATTTTTGCATCTGTATTCATTAAGGATATTGGTCTGTAGTTCTCTTTTTTGGCTGGGTCCCTGTCTGGTTTGGGTATCAAG
>NC_043700.1:67844110-67891895 GCF_006229205.1 Suricata suricatta
GGGGGAAGGGGGAGGGGGGAAAAGAGGTGGTGGTGATGGTGGAGGGCACTTAAGGGGAAGAGCACTGGGTGTTGTATGGAAAACAATTTGACAATAAAATATTATGGAGGAAAAAAATAAATAAAATAAAATATTACAAGATCTGGGAACTATAGACTGACAATGCTTTATATCAAGATCTCTGATATGCTCTGTGCAAAAGTCTTAAATCTTGGCTGTTAGAAGTGGGTTTTAGGAAACTATTTTGTTCAGTGTGTCAAATAGAATCAAACTATGGAGACCTCCATAGACTTGGGTTAAAACCACAAAGTCTGCATTCAGTAAAGATCCCAACTCACTTTGTTAAGGGCTCCATTTTTGGTGGTTGTATTTGGAAGACTGATTTTTAATAAGTCACCGAGGAGCTCAATTTCATTGAGAAGACTCTGGGGTAGCCTCGTATTTATTCAAGATCTGGCAAACTTGTGCCTAAAATGACCTATGAAATTAGGTTAAAAGTATTAATTTTGAACATTTGACTTATTTCTTCCGTTAGAAAGATGATATTTGCAAAAGTGGATGATATGTGAAAAGGATTCTCAAGAATAAGGTAAATAAAAGCACCATTCTCAGCACCACTTAAAATATTTTCAAGTTATTACAAAGTTTAAAAGGTGAGTTGTAAGCAAGCAAGATGCAAAGTATGTTTTTATGAGTGAGACCAATAATTCCCTGGTAGCCTTTTTTGGGGCCATTCTATTCATACTTAGTTTCCATGACTCTATTCACCATTTTGTTCTTTAACTGAATACATATTTATTGAGGGCCAATTATGTGCCAAGTACCATTCAAGAAGCTGGGGTTACAGCCAAGAAAATACATACCTGACCCCTTGGATTAAACTTTACAGGAAGAGAAAATAGTTAATGATCAGGTACACAAGCAAAAATATTGTGTGCTAATAATCATTAAAACCTCTGAGAAAAAAATAAGCATAAAAAGGGACTAGATAGTGCCCAGGAAAGGGAAGGGACAGTGGAGTTGAATGTGATTTATTGTGATTTATAAAATTCCTAGGTATATTACTCAGTTAAGGTCACTATAACAAAATATGACTTCCTGGCTGGCTTAAACAGCAAATGCTTCTCATAGTTCTGGAGACTGGTAGTCCAAGATCAAAGTGGTAGTCCAGTCGGGTTCTGGGGAAATCTCTTTTCCTGATATACAGATGGTCTCTTTCTCATTGTATCTTTACATGGCAAGAGCAGAAAGAGGTGCAAAGCCTCTGTGTTTCTTCTTATTAGGGCACTAATCCCACTCCCGGGAGGAAGGGGGGCTTCACCATCAAGATTTAAGCATATTCAAAGACCCCATTTCTTAAGATAATCACATTTGGCATTAGGATTTCAACACACAAATTTGGTGGGGACACAAACATTCAGTCCACAATATTCGGCATTTTTGTTTTTATTTAACTTATGGCTCCTGGTGAAAAATCTGTCCATGACATTTTGGAAGAATTTGAAGCACAGTCTACATTTGCAGAGTAGGAAGGTGAAGAGTTAGAAGCCAGAGAAGGAGGAAGATGAGATCCAAGTTCAGCCTCCAAGAAGGGGCATTCATGCTTAGGTTACATATGAGGTGCTTCCATTTACTCAAGGTCTGATTGACAGATTTCTTATTCACTCATTGTTGCCCACACCGTTCACTATAAGAATCCTTTTCACACAACCCTGCCTGGCCTTTATAAATTTTTAAGTCACTACCTAATTTATCATCAAAACAGGATCCTCATAAGAGTGAAGGAGAATGACTAAAATTTACACCAAAATAACACAAAATAACCCAAGACCATTCCAGGAAATCTGACATGCATGGTCAGTTTACTTTAAATCCAGAAACTCAGCATTCTGTCATGTCAGCCCTGGACACTGGATTCTTCTGAAGCTGGGAACTCTGAGCTGGGCGTCAAGGCTTATGAGATGCACCCAGCAGTCATTCTTCCAAGTCTCATTAATCTAGTAGGTGCCCCAAGGGAGCTGAGCACAGATCTAAATGCCGGAAGTCTAAAGGACCCTGTCTCTACCTCAGACTTAGTGAACCTCTTCATCACCTTCTGGGCTGGAGACTCGCCTTCTTCAAAATGGTGGGATTCTCTCATCCTTACTTGTGAAATATCCTCCAGAGTTTAGGCTTTCAGAAAAGTAAAGCCTGCAAAAAAAAAATGACTGTAGAATTTTTTCATTTTTGCCCCACATGAAAATTTAGCTCTGTTGTGAGGAGGGGGCAAACAGTTCCTTTCTTCTCTTCATTATTTCATTTGAGAGGTAGTCAGAAGTTACCAAAAGGGAGATCAAAGGCCCCCTTCATTACTCATCCGGCTGACTGGGGAGTGTGGTTTTAGATGTGTGGCCACGTGGGCTTATAAATACTTTATCTCCTAGGTATTAGATGCATCCACTCAGTCGTGGGCATGGTTGGACAATGTCAGGTCTCCTCAGCAGGGGCACAGCCTACTCAGAAAGGTCACCGTGCGAATTAGTAGTGATTGTAGCAGGCTGTTTTCCAAAGACAGAGCCTAGGAAAAGTTCCAGTTCCACACTGCAGGTAAATCACTTCTCTCACGGTGAGCTGTAAGTCCACAGTAGGGAGGGAAACCAGAAGCATTTCCACAGCTCAAGTTCCTCATTACGGGAATGTATGGCAAGGGAAGAGTGGTTTCCCCACAGGAACTCTCATTCTCGGAGTTGTCTACAGCAGCAGAACCAAAGTAAAGTTAGTAGCAGTGAGTATTTCTGCCCAAGTGGTTGGCTTTAAGAGTACAGATCCTTTTTAAAAAATATATTTTATTTTTAAGTAACCCCTGTAGTGCAGGGTGAGACTTAACCTCACAGTCTTGAAATCGAGTCACATGCTCTATGGACGGAGGCAGCCAGGTGCACCATGTATAAATACTTTTAAAAAGAAACCGGATCTCCTTCTTAATGTGTAGATCACAGTAGGTCTTCAGACGTATTTATTATGTGTGCCTGCATGAGCAGCTGAATGGTGACTTTTATGTTATTTCCCTACACACAGAAACCTTTAAATGACTCACTTTAATTTATCAATCAGAGTGGAGTTTTCTTATCCAGTCCAGTGCTTTCATATCTGTTCCCAACAAATCTTTCCACGTCATGTTCTATACTTGCCCAATAGAACCTTCCCATTCTAATCTGCAGGGGCTAATGGAAGGTAGTTATGACATGCTCATTTTCATTTCTAATTGTTTGAATCATATTGTTTTTCTTCCTATCTCAGTGCTACCTATTCTATACTACCCAGTTCAAATTTGACTTTGTCACTTGAATTCAAGGGGATGGGTAAAATAGGTGATGGGGATTAAAGAGAGCACTTATCATGTTGAGTAGTAAATAATGTACAGAATTGTTGAATCATTATTTTGTGGACTTGAAACTAACATAACACGGTATGCTAACTATACTGGAAAGAAAATAAAAAACATAAATAAATAAATAAATAAATAAATAAATAAATTCCTAATTGAACTACCCAAGATTTTTCCCCCTCAGATTGCTATGACATACTGACCTGTGCAATTCAATTGTTATTTTTCAAATCTTTCCTTGCATGGATATGGAATTTTTTGGTTGTATACACGTTTTTCCTTAAATGAATATGATTCTGGAAGATATGAAACATATCTACAGTTTCTTCCTTGCTCTCATGCCTCGAAGGACATTGAGCAGACAACAGTGGTTCAGTACATCCCCTGAGTGTGTGATGCATAAACAAAACCCTGATGTGCTGTGTCATTTCCTGCCTGCACTCTGCTGTTTAATGACCGGCTGAACATCCTTCATGGCAAGTTAGGCTTCTGAGTCAAGCCGCGTTGTAATCAAACGGTCTCCAAACAAAGTCAGAATTTAAACTCCTGTCACTGTTGTCCCCTTCCAAGCAGAGATGGCTATTTTTCTCAGGTGATTCTGAGACATAATCCTTCATCAAAATTAGCACCTACTTATTAACAATAGTAGTACATCAATTAAAATTAATATATAATTTTATATCAGTTTAGTTTGCACGTTTCATGGTACCTTCTTACTTTAGCTGTAGAATATGATTATGTCATATGGGGGCGAGGAGGCAGAAATTTTTACATTTTTAGAGGGCAACTTGCAATGATAGCATATGTCTAAAAATGAATAAGAACTTGGTTAGTAAATTGCACTTAGATAGCCTAAGGAATAGTCAGAAGTATGTGCAAAATTTAGGTAAGGATGTTATTTATTAGGGCATTATTTATAAGGATGAAAAGTCTAAAACTAGTTCTATGTCAAGAAAAAGTAATCGAGGGGTTCAGCGTCATGATCTCCCAGTTTGTGAGTTCAAGCCCTGTGTCAGGCTCTGTGCTGACAGGTCACAGCCTGGAACCTGTTCAGATTCTTTGTCTCCTCTCTCTGCCCCTCCCCTGCTCACTCTCTGTCTCTCTCAAAAATAAATAAACATTAAAGAAAAACAGTAATTGATAAAACTAAATTCTGATACATGTGTTATGCATGTGTGTATTATGTAAAAATGTATATGGTTACTAAAAGCATGTAAATAATTTCATCAACATGTAGATAAGTTATGGTGATAAGTGGGTGATGAACACACAGATGATATATCGTATTAAAAATATGAAATATACAAATAAAAATGGAGGAACGTGCAAAATATTTGAACAAAGGTGGCACTACATTATTTGGTGAGTGGGGTAATACATAATTTTTTCTTCTTTTTCTTCTATTCACTTACTATTATCCTATAATTATTTTGCTTAGCCTGGGTTGCTTCACAAATAATTAAAATTGAAGACAATTTTAAATTTAGAACATAAGTATTAAAGTATGTTATTGTCAAGAGAATTTGGAAAATATACATTCAGTAAATTTAACTATGGTTGTAAATGCTCAGTTGAATCTGGTGGAAGGGATGTGGGATGGGGCGGACATGTGTCCACAGTAAATGGGCTCTAGGTCATAAGAAAAAGCTGCCAAGGTTTGAAAAATATCCTCTACCTGTGACCACTGGGAAAAGTCCATTATTTTCTGGAAGCGAATGGACTCTGTGCACAGTAATATGTTCCAGCAGTTTGTACAATTTTATTTGCTTCCTCCCAATGATGTATTTACTAATTTGTCATGAGAGTTCCCTTGTGTGCTAGAGAGGTCGCAGAGTTAATGACAGAGATAAGGTTTACAGGCAGTTCTTCTTCCTTTCTCCCTTCGTCATATTCTGCTTTTTATAAATATGCTTGAGGGGTGCCTGGGTGGCTCAGTCAGTTAAGTGGCTGACTTCAGCTCAGGTCATGATCTCACAGTTTGTGGGTTCGAGCCCCACATCATGCTCTGTGTTGAAAGCTCACAGCCTGGAGCCTGCTTTGGATTCTGTGTCTCCCTTTCTCTCTGACCCTCCCCCGCTCTCACTCTGTGTCTCTCTCTCTCAAAAATAAATAAATGTTATAAATATGTTTGAAAATATCAGTGAAAAAATAAATACTTTCACAAAGAGAATGAAAGCAATAAGAAGAAAAGACTAGATTGGTGTTGATGAAAGATATCTGTAGAGTTTATAACAACAATAGTTATTGTCATAGTACCTTCATCCTGTCTTTATGAGAACAATTTAAACAATAACTAATTGACATTTGTAAGTGGATTTAAGAAATGGCTCACTGTTACTCTGTTCTTTAGTGTCTGAGTCCTTCACTTATTTGTATCCTACAGATATTTACAAGTGTTTACTGAGTGCCTGGTGCATGGGTCCAATGCTACGCTGCGGTCTAGCAGTGAACAGTCCCTGCTCCTAAGAAACTGAGGACTCCAGGGGTGCCTGGGTGGCTCAGTCAGTTGAGTATCTGACTCCTGATTTAGGCTCAGGTCATGATCCTGGGGTCCTGGGAAAGAACTCTGTACTGAGACATGGAGCCTGCTTGGGACTCTCTCTCTCTCTCTCTCTCTCTCTCTCTCTCTCTCTCTCTCTCTCTCCCTCTGCCCCCTCCCTTGCTTGTGCTCCCTCTTTGTTTCTGAAATAAAATAATAATAATAAAACAAAATTTGAAAAGTAAATGGAAAATTCCAAGTTGTATTACATGGTTTTTACTATAAACTAACATTCTTGGCTCTTAGGACACTCCTATGGCGTTTTACATGCGTAGTTTCAGAAAGAAATAGAATAGCAGGAACTTTTCCCTTATTTGCACACCACCGTCACAGGAAGGTTTCCAGACCAAGCCTCTGCCTGAGCACAACCCACAGAAAAACCCGTGGGAATCAGCGTCCTGGGAAATCCTCAACCAGCTAAATCCTCTAGGCCTTATTGCTCTAACCACACCTATCCCAGTATATGAATCCTTTAAGGCATATGCCAGCTCTGCCTCAGGCTTTAACATCTTTGATCCATTCTACCTTCTTTCCCAACTGGGAGCTGAAATCTCATCAGAAATGTCCCCTTTTCAGTGGAACTTCTCTACTCTCACTACCCAAATTAGGTCTCTTTTGGTTATTTTCTGTCTAACCACCTCTCTCTGCTTGTTCCTCTCTTAGCAAAAATCATAGCCTGTAAATATCTTATTAGTTTCCTCCTTTCTCATGTATGATGATCACATCCACTAGACTGTAAGCTGTATTGGGACAGTGTTCTGTTCACCTCATTATTGAATCTATAGTTCCCAGCATAATTTATAGAACATCTAAAAGGCACTCTGTAACTATTATTTGAATTAAAAAATGAATCAACTTATTGGCTGACTACCATCACCTTCCTTCAGCAGAGAGTTTCCCAGAACTCCTCTCTGGAATGTTGGCAAAACTTTGGTTTGTCCCTCTTGAAGCACGTTGCAAACTGACCTCTGTATGTGAGTGATTGTCTCTATGCAGAGACTGTCTTAAGTGCCGCCTTCCTGAGCAGGGTACTGTGAGTGGGACAGGTCCATTTACAAGATCTGGGCATGTGGCAGAAATGTAATATTAAGTCTTAAAGCAAACTCACAGAGGTTAATTATCTTTTCCAAGGTCGATGTTCAAATCTGGATGTGTCTGACATTAAAGCCTGGGCTGTGTCCACGCCAAATAAGCTCTGGCTGATGTAATGAGATTGAATTTCTTATCTGCCGACTTCAAACCCAAATGATATTGTATTCTGCACCTCTGGAAGAAGGAAAAAAAAATGGGAGGAGAATAGTTGCTAGGCAACCAAGGCACCAGGATGTCCTGGTTGCCGCATAATCAGTTGGAATCTGGCAAATCTCCCAGATTAGAGTAGCAGGAATAATAATTTATCTAGCCTCTAGTATCCTCTCAGGTTGCCTTGAATTCCAGTCTCTCATACCAAAATTGTAAACATTATTTTCAATTTCACATCGTCCAAAATGTAATTAATTTAAAACTCTATTGGCTAATGATTTAATCTCTTGATGAGTTTCTCCCAAATTATAGTATCAGCTCTGGGAGAGGTTCTGAATGAACCATAATTTTCACAAAGGGAGTTTTCCTGATTTTAAGACTTTTTTTTCACTTGAATGAAATCACACATCTAGACAATTCCATGAATATTAAATTCTATAAATATAACAAGTAATTTTGATTTGTTTCAGTAGTAGATATAAACTCATAATCACTAATCAGTCTCACATTCCCAAGGAAGGTACTAGCCCAGCCGTGCAGAACATCCAAAGAGGGGTTCCAACTCTACTGTGTGACACTTAGGCATTCACTGAAAGTGTGAAAGATCTGAAATCAAAATGGCTAAGAGAGTTCAAGACTGTTAAATCACTCTTCAGACCAAACTGTGCTGCTGCGTGCCTCTCCCCTCCTCCCCACAGCCACAGTGAAGGAGTGAACGCCATTTATTCACCTCGGGACTAAAGAGGGGAACTTCAATTGCCCACCAGAAGAACTGCATTTGAAGGACAAAGTAAACCCATAATGGCTTTTACTTGAAAAATCTCAGTTGTTTGGGGTGCCTGGTGGCTCAGGCAGTTAAGTGTTCATTCTTGATTTTGGCTCAGGTCATGATCTCATGGTTCATGGGATAGAGCCACACATCAGGCTCCATGATGACAGTGTGGACCCTGCTTGGGATTCTCTCCCTCTCTCTCTCTGCCCCCTACCCGTTCATGTGCACTTTCTCTCTCTCACTCTCTCTCACTCTCTCTCTCTCTCGCTCTCTCTCTCTCAAAATAAATAAATCAACTAAAAAAGGGAGAAAAATCTCAGTTGTCATAAGCTGCCCTAAGCAACTTTTATAGCAGAGCAACCACACAGACACTGATTACAGTTCTAAAGTATGTGGGCTCCGTGGGTCTGTGGGCCAGACTTGAGAAGGATGAGAGGGGTGCCTGATGCCCTTGTCAATGGACCTTCTGGAGGGGCAGAAGACCTCCTGAGAAAGATGCCAGAGGTGTTCAAAATTGTGTACCTGAGGGCTGAGAAAGGAGTCATGAATGGCCAGCTGGAAATAGCAGTTCTTAGTCACGGAGATGGGGCTAATGTCTGTAAGCACTCCAAGAGAGAAAAGGCCAGGGTCTGGCTCAGTTGAGAAAGAGGGCCCTCGCAGCCCTTTCTACTGTAGGCTTTCCAGTGGAGCAGGGCCAAGCTGGGAGACAGAAGGCCTTAACTGTTAATCAACGCCCCCGTTGAGATTGTTACACTAAACTAGACATTTTAATTACTAAACAGACTCTGTTTTGGAGTACAAAGTAGCTGAAGGTCTCTTCACTATGACAGTGTCCAGAAGAGGTATGGAGCCTGTCTTCGAGTGCACGGAGAAGAACCAGCTCCAGAGTGGCATTCCTGAGCAACGAGGCAAAATAACACAATGGTTTTCTTTGTGTCATTTGATCCTGCTCCTTCACGCCACTGGTTTCCCATATCTCCCTAATTGGGAAAGCGCTCCTTGGAGTTCCTGACCTTTTTGACATAATTTCAGACCCTTGATAAATGAACTCTCTAGCCCACAGAAAATAAATAGTGAGTGGTAGGGCGTGTGATAAAGAGTCATGGTAGAATGAAACTCAGTGACAAAAATTAGACATGGTCGACTCCACAGCATTGGTGCATGTTCATCAAATACAGCAAAGTCTCACTAATGTGACGTAGCCCAGCGGAACCGACACACTGTCTTCTGTGGGCCAGGCATCCACTGACACTGACACTGTCTGTGAGTCCCTGGGCCAGATCTTCTCCATGGGGTGCTGGCAACAGGGTGCAGCTGGGTCAAGCCAGGGGGACTGAGTTTAACACACCCTTGCCTCTTCACCCCCGTAAACTGCTCGGATAGGATCATTCTCTACACTTTCCCTGATTCGCAAAATGTCCAGAAGGAGTCCTTGAAGCAATTCTGTGAGTTGGATATGAATATTCCTATTTTATAAAGTAGGAAATGAAACCTCAAAGAGATGTCCAATAAATTAGCACTAAAGAACTAATGTTCAATCTAACTTAAACCCTCCATCATATATATTCTTCCAAATTAGCAGCAGGTTAAGAGGCTGCTTCTTTTCACTATGATTACAAAGTATGACTTCATGAATAACATTTCAGAGTGCAGTATAACACCTTTATTAGAGCTTTTGAGCAACCTGATATTATTTATTTGTATATAACTGATACATATATTACATATTAGTAAATAAGAGCTAAGTTTACAGGTAAGGCATTGTTCTAGGTATCTTATATGTATTCCTTTATTTAGTTATTAAAAATCAACAGGAGACACCATTTTTAACCTCATAGTAGACAGGAGGAAACTGATACAAGGAGAGTATAAGTAACTCATATCACACATCACAGAAAGTAAGCAGAATCAGGATACAGGCCCAGCTAGTCTGACCTTAGAACCAGGATACCTAACAACTGAACACTGCCTTTTTTTGCTAGATAAATATTGAATTAATATATAAATGACAAAAGCCATGGAGAAAATAAGGCAATTAAAGTATAGAGCAATGACATATCAGTTATTTTAAGGTTATTTGGTCACAAATTAGAATTCATTTAAACTAATTTGTGTAAGAAAAAGTCTAAGGAGGCACAGAGCAGAGCAAGCACCAGATGGTAGGAAGCAATATGTACAAACTAATGACATGCTTAGGCTGTAGAATTAAAGCCACATTTCAAATCCATACTTAACCACTATGTGATCTTAAACACATACTTTCTCATATTTAAGCTTCACTTCCTTCTTTATAAATCTGAGTGATTAAAATGCCCTGGGATCATTGAATGAGGTTATGTAGGTAAAATGCTTAGTACAACATGGCCACAAACAAGCTGTCAATGGTAGTTAATATTATAATATGTCCCAAATAAAAACATGCTATAAATAACAATGGCAGGAGCAATAGTTTGCCTTTCAAAATATTGAGAAAAATTTTTAACAAAAATGAAGATTGCAATCTTAAATTTAACATGGTAAAACAAAAATATCCATATCTGAATAAGTTTTGTCCTTCCATGCATGACAATACAGAACAAAAACAGATCTATCAGAAGCCAATTCACTAAGCTTTGTAACTCTGAGCAACTGATCATCTTACTAAGCTGTCATTTATTTATATATTGAATAAAATCAATACTGTTACCCAGGAATATGAAAACAAAATAAGAATGAGACTGTAAAGGTTAAAGTATTTTGCAAACTGTAATGTCTATATATTATATATACACACATATGTAATATATATACATATATACACAGATGTAAAGAATTGTTGCTATAGGAAAATGTAGGTCATAATAATAATTTTTAAGATTACCTAAGAATTATCTGTTTTCAGATGGTGTGTCTTAAACAAGAATACCAATGCAGAAATTTGAACTTTCAATCTTGTTTGCTTTTGTCTCAAAATTACATTTATTTATTTGAAAATGATATACTTATCAGACAAAAACATGTGCATTTACTACATTTCCCAAATATCAGTACTTGTTATACAAAGATCATATTTTATTACTTTAGAATCTTTTGTCAAAATGTAGTGGTGAAATGGAGCTTTAAGAATGATTAAGTTTTGGGGCACCTGGGTGGCTCAGTCGGTTAAGTGTCCGGCTTCAGCTCAGGTCATGATCTCACACTTTGTGGTTTTGAGTCCCACATCGAGCTCTGTGCTGACAGCTCAGAGCCTGGAGCCTGCTCTGGATTCTGTATCTCCCTCTCTTTCTGACCCTCCTCTGCTCGCACTGTCTCTCTCTGTCTTTCAAAAATGAATAAAAAAACATTAAAAAAGAGAGTGATTAGGTTTTGAGGCACTTGGGTGCCTCAGTGGGTTGAGCATCCGACTTCAGCTCAAGTCATGATCTTGCAGTTTGTGGGCTCAAGCCTCACATTGGGCTCTGTGCTGACAGCTCAGAGACTGGAGCCTGCTTCAGATTCTGTTTCTCCCTCTCTCTTCCTACCCTTCCCCTGCTCATGCTCTGTCTCTCTCTGTAAAAAAAAAAATATATATATATATATATATGTATATATGATGAGGTTTTTATTTATAATTATGACTATATAACTGCATTATTTTAGTATATAATATATAATATAGTATATTTTAATATTCCTGTGCTTTCTTTGAGATTTTATAATTTAGTATTATAATATATAATATAGTATATTTTAATATTCCTGTGCTTTCTTTGAGATTTTATGTGATGGAGGATATAAAACTTACTCTTTCTACATTGTAAGTATGTTTCAGTGAAATAGTTTTCATGATCAGATGTCGAACCCTTCAAACTGTCAGTGCTTTTTAATAGTATTGGGCCGTTTTGATTATTTCCTATGTGTTTGAGAAGAGTGAATTGACCAAATCAGATGGGAAAAACTATTTATTTTAACAGTTTATATTCATTCAGCCCGTACAATACACCTATCAGTGACTCTTCCACTGTGTTACTATGTACTGCTTGTAATTTCTACCCAATACCAGTTTTCTTATCCAACTCTTTTCACTATAATTATAATACTGAAACTATCAAAGCAAGAAGGCCAAGGAATGTGGTTAGAATCTGGAAGATTCCAGATTAGTAGTTTACTCACTATGTATGCAGCATCGCTTAGGAGATAAGATCTCTGTGGGAAGAGTAAGTAGTGGTAGATGTGTGTTCAAGTGTAAGGGGGTGCTGGTCAATATTTAATCATGGACTCTGAAAAGGAGGGCAGATTTGAGTGTTTGCCAATTTCTGTTTGTAAATGCTCCACCACCTTGGCTGATTTCAATCTACTAACAGAATCTAATTGAACAGGAAGTTGGGAGTCTATGAACATGAGTCTCTTGAGCAATCCAGGCTCCCATACAACACTGGATCTGGGGCATGATCCGTAGAAGGAAAAAGCACTGTGCTTGTGCTGCTCAAAAAAGAATCACTAGCAAGATTTGCTTTTTAGAAATGATGAGAACCCAAACCACATTTGTTATCTTTCCATTCCAAAACTAGAGAATTTCTGAAAACAATAATTTGAGGCTTTGTTTTTTCTTAGTTTCATCTGCTTATTTAGACAAAATCAGTCACACAAGGTCTCCCCTCTCTCTCACAGGATATGTCCTCCTCTCTATTCTGCCAATAATGAACGTTGTTTTAATTGTCTTTTTTCTTTTTTTTAGCTGGGAATTTCTTTTCTGTTGTTTTTTAACAAGGGTACAATTGTAGCAATTGTGTTCTTGGATTTATTTCTTTTTCTGGATGAATAGAATTATTTTGCTCCATATAACATAATGTTTCTTTGGGGTTTTAAGTATAAAAGGAGTCAAGGAATTTAAATCTGGGGCTGAGGTTATTATTCTAAATATAAGGTATTGTTCTTTTTTCAAAAATGCTTAATTTTGAGAGAGAGAGAGAGAGTATGTGATTAGGGAGGGACAGAGAGAGAGGGAAAGAAAGAATCCCAAGCAGACCCCACACTGCCAGTGCAAAGTCCAATGTGGGTCCGTTTCATGAACCATGAGATCATGACCTGAGCCTAAATCAAGAGTCAGGCACTTAACTGTTGGAGCCATGAGATGCCCCTAAGATAGTTATTCTTGTATAGTATGGTTCTTGCACACGCAATGAGCTTAGTCACTGTAACGCTGCGATGCAGATGTTCACAGAACATCCTGGCTGCACCTATGAGTTTTGGCAGTGAAAAGCAGACACAAATCTTTGAATGGTCATTCCAATCTAGGAGGAAAGATCTGAAGATTAATACCATATAATACAAAAGACACAATACATGAAAGACATGGTGCATAAACTGAACTTTATGAAAATCAAAAACTTCCACTCTGTGAAAGACAATATTAAGAGACTTAGAACAAATCATAGACTGGGAGAAAATATTTGCAAAAGACATATCTGATAAAGGACTGTTTTCTGAAATATACAAAAATTCCTTCAAAGTCAACAATAAGAAAACAAGCAACCCAATTAAAAAATGGGCCTCTGATTTTAACAGACAGCTCACAAGACAACATACATAGATGGCAAATGTGCACATGAAAGATGCTCCACATCATATGTCATCAGGGAAATGTAAGTTAATGTAAAAATGAGATACTATTATATACCTGTTAAAATGGTCAAAATTCAGCATGCGGACAATATCAAATGTTAATGAAGATGTGGAGCAACAGGAACTCTCTTTCATTGTTGGTGGAAATCCAAAATGGTACAGCTGCTTTGGAGAACATGTTGGCAGTTCCTTACAAAACTAAACATACTCTTAACATGTGACCCAGCAACTACACTTCTTGGTTGCCAGAGTCCAGCTCCAGCAGGTTCAGGGTTTCCCTGAAGAATGGATGGTGTTGGTGAGAGAGAATGAAATAGGCTCAAGTTTCTTTCTAATCACCAGGCATCTCTGGCAGGTGTCTCTGCCCTTCTAGCAGGTGTCTCTGCCCTTCTGGCAGGAATCTCTGCCCTGTCTGGTTCTCAAGCTTTATTTATGGCAAAAGGTACAAGAACCAGAGAGAGCGGTACATGATTTTTCATAGATAATTTTTACAATTTTCCAGGACATGGGTTCTGTAGAAGTTACAATTCTAGTAGTAATGATTATCATAAAAAAAAACTTAGCTACAGGCATTCATGTTATCATAGGTAATTTTTACAAAACCTCAGGTCTAGCCTTAAGGAAGCGACCTTTAAGAGGCAAACAGCATTGTTTAGTAAAGGTCAGTTTTTTATGAGTAAGGGTCTTTAGGCTGTTTATAACTCTAAGAGAAAATTCCCAGAGAAACAGGATTCTCAGGAGAAATAATGCCTGCTTTCACAGTCCCAATGATGATTGATACATTTTATTGCAGTAGTGACTTTTACAAAGGCATCCAGGTCCAGAAAGTAATCAGTTATCAGTTAACTGTTTAGAGGAAAAATATATGTTGCATCAGGGTTTATCTAGTTTACTCTTTTCCCTCACCAGGTGCAATCATGCCTCAGGGACAGGGTAGGGGGATAGGCTGCTCCTGACACTAATGGGCAAAGCACTCTGAGCCAAGCAGAAATGAAAGTTTCAAGAGGGTAGATTTTGGGAGCTGTCTGGGGGCAAGAGACTGCGCAAACTTGCCGTACCCTCACCAGGAATTTTCACTCTACAGGTAAGTTCAGATAGCTCCCAACACTTGGTGTCTGTCCAAAGAATTGAAGATTAATGTCCACATAAAAACCTGCAGTATAAGCATTAAAAATGTTTCTAGAATAAACATTTATTCATAATTGCCAAAAGTTGTAAACAATCAATATGACCTTTTTTTTCTTGATTAACTTCTTTGTTTTAAATTTTTATTTAAATTATAGTTAGTTAACATAGAGTGTAGTACTGGTTTCAGGAGTAGAATTTAGTGATTCATCACTTACACATAACACCCAGTGCTCATCATAACAAGTGCCCTTCTTAACGCCCATCACCTATTTAGCCCATCCCCTCACCCAACACCCCTCCAACAACTCTTAGTTTGTTCTTAGTTTGTTCTCTGTATTTAAGAGTCTCTTATGGTTTGCTTCTCTCTCTCTCTTCCTTCCTATATGTGTGTTCACCTGTTTTTTTTTTCCAAGTTGGCCTTTTGTAAGTAAATGGATAAATAAACTGATGCAGCCAGGCAATGGAATATTATTTAGCACTATAAATATAAAAGCCCAAAGTCATGTAAAGACATGGAGGAGCCCTAAATACATGTTACAAAGGGAAAGAAGTCAATCTGAGAAGGCTACATACTGAATGATCTCACTTATACAACATTCTGGAAAATACCAAACTGTAGAGACAAAAATCAATGGTTACCAGAAGCAGGAGAGAGAAGGAATAAACAAGCAGAATACAGAGGATTTTTAGGGCAGTAAAAATACCCTGTATGATATTTTAATGGTGAATACATGTCATTATACATTTGTCCAAACCCATAGAACATACAACGTCATGAACGAACCATAAAGTAAACTGTGGATTTTAGGTGATTATGTGTCGATGTAGCTTCATCCTTGGTAAAAAATGTACCATTTGATGAGTGATGTTGATAATGTGGGAGGCCATGCCTGCATGGGGTTAAAAGGTATATGAGAAATCTCTGCACCTTCCTCTCAATTTTGTGGTAAACCTAAAAAAGTGTTTTAAAAATACTTTTTTTCAAAAAAAAAGGAAAAATAATTAATCCACAGAAGATCCTAGAACTATGTATTCCCTTTATAATATTATTTTTATCCAGTAAGGTTTCCACTGATATATCTGATGGAATCATACAATAGCATCGTTAGAGACCTGATTGATACAAACAGCATTCTCCTCCAATGATAAGTTTGGCAGGTGGTGGCAGAGTTGGGGGTCTCCTGACTCACAGTCCAAAGTTATTCTCCGGCACAGCCTCTCACCTCAGGCACAGAGGTGAATTCTCTCTATAAAACTGTGCAACTAAAATATAACTAGACCTATTCAAGGATCTGCCACCTGGATCTCAAAAATACACTGAGTTAGCAGCCTATTTATCTCTTCCTGTAAACGAGTGATTTAGAAGGGCCTGTCACCTGAATAAGACGTGCTGTGCTCTCTCTCGTTAGCCTGTGTGTTTCTTATGGCCTCCAACTGTTACATTTCAGATGCTTGGAAGTGACAGAACTGTGGGAATGCAGTAGGCATTGGCGATGAACAGTATTTTGTGTGAGGGAGAATAAGGTCACACTTAGAAGGAGAGATGACAGATGGTTTTGACTGGGGTATAAGAAAAGAGCTTTATTTTCCATGCTGATACCTATAGGATTTTAATCCACATAAAATAAATTTTAATAACTAGCACAGGTTAAAATAAACAAACAATCCTTCTCTGAATGATTTGAGAATAATCCCCATGGGTCTCAAAAGAGGCACGATGTATCATCTTTATGAAGAACCAAGTAAAAACTGTTATATGGAGAACACTGCAAAACAGGAAGAGATAACCTTATATTCACAGAAGCCTGGAAGATTCTTCTATTTCTCCCTTACCCAGTTAGGTTTTCTCCAGTCTCTGGAGCCCCTAAGATAAAGAGACCCAGTTTCTTACGGCCTGTTCAGTCAATTAATCAAGCAACATTTATTTATGAATTTTAAATAAGCATTTCAAATATTCCACCATTGTGTATGCCTGGGTAGCTGTTTGTAAGGCGTCAAATATTCCACCATTTATGAGACTGTCAGATAAAATCTTTACCGACTGAAAAAGTTTTGTTGTAGAATTACCCTTTTGACAAGAAGAACCTAAAAGGATAAAAAAGCTCACGTTCTGCATTAAAGCAATTATGTAACAATACCCCTGTGACACACACATGCATAAAGAATTAGAGGGAGGTGTGCTCTCGGGTTCTTAAAAGAAAAGAAAGTGACAGTAAAATCAAGGCCTCACCTCGGCTCCTGAGTCACAATGGGCCACGTCTGCAGAAATGACAGACTCGTGACATCTGAAGCAACTGCAAGCGATTTTCTCTTGACAGCAACTTCAAGTTCTTCTTGAAGACAGCCTGGCAAGATTGCAGGAAAGAATAAAATAATCACAAATTTGGAAATCCCAAGGTCAAAAGGCGGCAGAATTTCAATTAATGAAATCACTAAATGTCACTTCAACTTTGATGGAAATGAGATCAGTGAGATAAAGTGACAGCGCGGCTCTGCTCTCACGGGTCAAGGGGCCATGACCGGCAGTGCGCAGTTATCCAAGACCCCCCCCGCAGACCTCTCTTCCCGGGACTCCCTGTGCTGAGTTGTGAGAGGTATGTTGATGAAACTTTCATTGCCATGCGGTTTCATTATGTGCAATTCAACAGAAAGAACGCACTTTGAGCAAACAAAAGCCTGTAAGGGTTTAAAGATACAGTGGTTTCCTGCAGTATAATTTTCTGTCAAACAGGAGCATATGCTTATCCCCTCTCACATCCCAGACAAATCTGTCGGAAATTCCTGTTCAGAAGACATCCGAGTCCGAACTACTTCTGACCACCCTCCCTGTTACAGTGCTCGTTGGAGCCCCCAGAACCTCTCACCTGGAGAATCGTCTCCTAACCAGCCTCTCTGCTTTTACCCCTGGTGTTTCTAAAGTGGCTTCTCAACACAGCCAGCGAGTCTAAAATGCATTTTTGAAAACCCAGCAACTTACATCATGTTAGTCCTGTGTCTGAATACTGCATTGCTCTCTGAGAAAAAGCGAATGTCCTCCAGTGACCTACACTCTGGTTCCTCTCGACCACAGTCTTCCTGGCTTGCTCTGCCCCAGCCCCAGGCAAGCCTCCTCCATCCCTGGGTATTCGCATCGGTGGTGCCCTCTGCTTGGAATGCTCTGCCCCAGGGAAGGGCATGGCCAGGTCCCTGCATCAAGAGTCAAGTATCACTTCCTCAGTGAGAACTACCCTTCCCACTACAAGTCTCCTCACCCTGCTCTATTTCTTTTCCTCTCTTTTTTAGAGAGAAAGTGCACACATACACACATGGAGGAGAGGGGAGGAGAGGAGAGAGAAAGCAGGAGAAAGGAGGGGTAAAGAGAGAGGGAGAGAGAGAATCTCAAGCGGCTCCATTCCAGCACCCTGGGATCATGACCTAAACTGAATTCAAGAATCAGAGGCTTGGGCACCTAGGTGGCTCAGTTGGTTAAGCGTCTGACTCCTGAGTTCAGCTCGGGTCATGATCGCATGGTTTCCTTAGTTTGAGCCCCACATCGGGCTCTGGGCTGACAGTGCAGAGCATGCTTGGGGTTTTCTCTCTCTCCCTTTTCTCTCCCCAGCTTGTGCTCTCTCTCCCTCTCTCAAAATAAATAAATTAACTTAAAAAAAAAAAAAAGAGTCAGAGGTTTAATGCCCTGAGCCACCCAGGCGTTCCTTTTTTTTTCTTTCAGCACTTATCACTTCATACTGTACGAAACGACTTGGTTTTTACTTATTTTTAACCATGTGTCTCATTGTTCTAACACAAGCTCACTAAGGAATAAGGTCTTTGAGCTGATCACTGCAGTGTTATACTCTGCGCACCTAAAACAACCTGGCACACAGTTATTTCTCAAAAACATACCTATTTAGGGGCGCCTGAGTGGCTCAGTCAGTTAAGCGGCCAACTTCAGCTCAGGTCATGATCTCGCAGTTCATGGGCTCGAGCCCCGCGTCGGGCTCTATGCTGACAGCTCAGAGCCTGGAGCCTGCTTTGGATTCTGTGTCTCCCTCTCTCTCGGACCCTCCCCTTCTCATGCTCTGTCTCTCTCTCTCTCTCTCTCAAAAATAAATAAATGTTAAAAATTTTTTTAAATCTATATGTTGAATGAATGAATTCTAGACAAAAGCATAAAAGCAGAAGTCACTGGAGTGCTAGGTTAAAATTTACTTGTAAAAAGACAGTGCTTGCTTGGAAGACATAAAAATACAGGGCCATATCATAACAACAAATTAAGTAGTCTGCATGTTGAGATACATAGTGATTTTTAATAGACTACGTTTGAATACAACATCTTGAATAGATCATCCAAATTAGGATGTGATGAGGAAATATTACGTTAATTCGTGAATAAGAGTCAAAATGATCAATTCTGCTTAGAATGATTTCTTAATGCATTTACATAAAACGAGGATGATAGCATTTGAACAGCCACTTTATTTTGCAAGGAAAAACTGCATTCCATGGTGCTCCTGTTCCTGGTAGTGCTGTTTGTTTAAGGGAAGGCTCTCTTCCAGGCTCATTATATATGTTCTTTAATCTTAAATGTACACAAAAGTTTGGAGTGCCTGGTGACTGAGTCCATTAAGAGTCCAACTCTTGATTTCAGTCCAGGTCAGGATCCCAGGGTTGTGGGATCGAGCCCTGCATCCAACTCCTCACTGAGTGTGGGATCTGCTTAAGATTCTCTCTCTGTCTCTGTCTCTCTCTCTCTCTCTCTGCCCTTCCCCTGCTTACACACTCTCTATCTGTCTCAAAACAAACAAATAAACAAAAAACAACACTTAGCTTTAAAACAAATAAACTAAAAGCAAACAAAATAAACAAAACAAAACAAAAAACAGAAAGGTAGTAGAGTATAGTTCTGTTCAACAGAAAGACAGTTGAGGCTCTGGGAATATTCAAAGTCTTGTTCAAGCTTACTGAGTTCATTTAAGACTCTAGTCATGTGACATCTTTCATGATGATGCCAAAGTCTAGTTGATGAGTCTATCGTCCATGTTCAAAGAGCTTAACATGTGGGCACAACAGTTCCCTCAATGCTTCTGTGACAACTTCCTTATGCTTACCTTTCCCACTCCTTGAAGACATGTCATATTTTTTCAACTTTGTCTACAGCAGTTTGGCTATACTAAGTAACACAACTAAAGCCATCTTGCAGATATTTTGGTAATAGTATCTATCATTTTGGTGTTCCATGATATTATTTCATATGCATTCCATAATTTCACACTGGAAAGGAAAAATTATGAGTCCTAAGATTATCACAAACCTACTTAGATAAGCCATCCTAAGTTAAGAGACATTTAGATATGATTTGTTGGAATCTGTTCTAATTAATCGCCTACCTGACTGTTGGGTTCATGGGATCTTTTCTCCAAATTCTTAGCTCCTATCTAGATAGTTGTGTTAATACACCCCTAAACCACTGTGGCTTTACAATATGAAAATAGAGTAAATTAAGCATGTAAAATTAATGGGTTTTAGAAAAATGCATAAATAAAATGAATATTTTTTCCCATTGGATTTAACAAACTATCTTTAAGAAAATGTTAGGTTGCAAACAATAGAAAGTTAATTTCCATAGAACCTGGAGCAATATGAATATGATTACCATTGTATGAAACCTATGGCTCCTAGGTGTAGAGCTCACTGAATTTTTACAAACTGAACACCTGTGTAACTGACAACCAGATTAAGAAACAGAACTAACAGGATGCCAAAGGCTGCCCTTGAACTCCATTCCCTTTCTTTCCAGCTACTACAATACTGTCCCCCCACCCCCAATACAGGGGTCATCATTATGCTTGGTGAAGTTCTTGAATCTGCATTCCTTTCTTAATTATTTGTTCAGCTTGATTGGGGTATAATTGACAAATAAAAATTGCCTATGTTTAGGTTGTCTGAAGAGATTTTTTTTAAGTACACGTCACAATGCATACATGGTGAAATGACTACCACAATCAAATTAGTGAACACATCTATCACCTAACATAGTTACTTTTTGTGAGTGTATGTATGGTGAGAATACTTAAGATCTCTTGGCAAATCTTAAGTGTACAATACAGTAGCATTTCTTATAGTCACCAGGCTATTCATGGTGACTGTGAGCAATATTTTTCTATTCCTCCAGCCCCCAACCCATGGCGACCACCCTTCTGCATTCTGGTTCTATGAGCCTGACTTTTAAATTGCACATATAGATGAGATCATAAAGTATTTGCCTTCCTGTGTTTGGCTTATTTCACTTTGCATAATGTTCTCCAGGTTCATTTATATTGTTGAAAATGGATTCCTCACTTTTTTATGGCATTTCTAACATTTGGGAACGAAATTCATCTTGGAGCAGCTGTGGAGGTTGCCACTCTACAAATGGACAAAAGTTGTCAAGCTGCCATGTCAGGGATGGTCACGAAAGCAAAACAAAGCAACACACTTTTTCCTTCATTGTCTTATTATCTCAACAAGCGGACTCTAGTTCGATAGTTAGTGTCTAAGGTTCATCTGAATTTTCAGAATGTATAGGTTATTTAAAAAGAAATGAAGGAGAACCTGAAGAACTCTTCCTTTATAGTCTCAACATATTTAAAAAAAGAGTTATTTCAGACATGGAAACATGGTCTTAATCTAGAGAAAGCTTTAGAAGAGAATCTTAAGAATCTTAATCTTAAAATTCAGGGTTCTCATTCTTTAATATTAAATGTTTTATCAATAACAACACTGTAGTTTTATTTTTATAGCTAATGGACTGACCTTTTACACAATTTCTTTGGTAATGTTAGTATGAGTAATGTTAAAAATGTCCAATTGAGGTTAATATTTTGGTCAAGGAGGGACATAGTAGTGCATATGCCATGGTCAGAGTTTTCTTAAGGGAAAATCATGCTGGGAAAGTAGTTATGTTGAAGCTAATCTGCTTAGTGTCATGAAGAGGAATTTTGTAAGTAGTGACATCTGTTTGACCTATCACATAGAAAAAGCAAACATTCTGCCTGTGTAAATTTACAGCAGATTCTAGTTGCTACCAAAACCTCAGTGGCTTTCTCCTAGACTTAATCAGGAAATAAAGAATATTTATTTTGTATTCTTTTCTTTTTCTAAATACAAAATAAAATTACATTAATGATAAAACTTTATAAAGTAGAAAAACATACGAAGAAAAAAATTAACCATAATACCACCTTTCACAAATAACTCGTAATATCTTACTCTATATATTTTATCTTCTCCTTGAGTGTATGTTTACACATATTTTAATAAGATAATATTTTATGTGTTGTTTTGTAATATGATTTTATCATTTAATAATGCATTTTAAACATATTGTCACATGATTAATTATTTATTTGTAAAATGCATTTACTTTCCAAGATGTATTTCAATAAACATACAGGTGAAATAGCTTTTTGGAAGTTTTTCATCTGTTTGATACACAAATATAGACACATATATGTATAAAACATATATGCACATGTATATATGACTGTATATATGAGTAAGCAGATTATCTGTATTATTTGCCTATGTTTCCAATGGTATATCTGGTATTTCCATTGGTATATTATTTCCTAAGGAATCAGTGTACTAAGGATTTAATTGTCAGAGTTTAATGATTCAAATAATTCTCATTTTAAGATTTGTCTTTCAGAGTTTGTTCATTTTTTAAATTTACATTTAGAAATCTCTTTACAGATTCTTTCTTTAGTGTGAGCTTTGTAATATATTGTCCTTAAACCAATTATATAAATCTTCACTTATATTTTTTCTTTCTCCATGCATGATTTAATTTTTTAATAATCTTTAATCCTTATCTGCAATAATATAAGTTCAGAAAAGCAGCAGAAATAGCACTTTACTTCAAAATTATTACCTAGTTATAAACATACTTGTTGGATAATTCATTCTTTCTCCACTATTTAGAATGAATTATCACCTACTAAATTCTTTTTTAAAAATCTTTGTTTTATTTCTGAGAAACAGAGAGACAGAGTGTGACTCAGGGAGGGGCAGAGAGAGAGGGAGACACAGAATCGGAAGCAGGCTCCAGGTTCTGAGCTGTCAGCACAGATCCCGACCCGGGGCTCAAACCCACAAACCGTGAGACCATGACCTGAGAGAAACCAGCTAAGCCACCGGGCACCCCGCATCTACTAAACTCTTATCGCTATTTTGATCTGTTTCTCAACTTTCTACTCTTGTTCCATTTATGTAATATTTTATTATTATTATGCAACTTTTTAAACTTTTTTATCTTGATAATACATTTTAATTTCAAATAAAGCATACTCTTTGCTTAATTCATAATAATAACAATATTCATCCCCTACATTAATAGTAGAGAAATCTTATCAGTATGCACTCATTTATTCCCTCCAAGACTTCGGCTTTTGTTTTCATACATTTTACTTCTACATATGTTATTTTTTTAAAAACGTTCAGTATATTGTTATTTTTTCTTCAAGCAAGTACCTCTACATAGATATTTACACACACATTTACCATTTCTGCAGCTCTTCGTCCCTTTATGTGGATCTAATACCATCTGGTGTTGTTTTCCTTCTCCCTGAAGGACTTCCTTAATATATCTCAAAAGTCCACTAGTTAAAATTTGTTCAGCTTTTTTTTTATATACTAAAAGAGTTTTTATTTTACCTTCAATAAGTAAAAGGATTTTTCTTTCTGGGCATAGAATTCTAAGTTGACAATTTCTTCCTTCTTCATCTTTCAGTACTTTAAATGCTGTTCCATTATTTTCCAATTGCATTGTTTTCAACACAAAATATCCTGTAATTTCTTATTTTTCTGTGCTTCTTTTTTTATATTTATTTACTTATTCTTGAGAGAGAGAGAGAGAGAGAGAGAGAAGGCGCACATAAGAGCAAGGAAGGAGCAGAGAGAGAGGGAGAGAGAATCCCCAGCAGGTTCCATTCTGTCAGCATAGAACCCAATGCAGGGCTCCCACTCAAAAACCGTGAGATCATGACCTGAGCTGAAACCAAGAGTCAGGTGTTTAACTGGTTTAGCACCTAAGCACCCTGAGTTTTTCTGTCCTTCTGTCTTTTTTTCTCTGACTTCTAAGGATTTTCTCTTCATCCCTGTTTTCTGCATTTTGATTATGAACCTTGTTTTATTTTTCTTATTTTATTAGATCAACTGGAACTTCCATATCACAATTAATGCATAGTTTTCATAGAAGGCATTATCACCTTCTTGAGTTTAGTGAGTATGCTAATGATGATGGTAATGACAATAATAGTTATCATTGTGGTGAAGGCAATGTTACCTCACAACATTGCACAAATCAAATCAAATATGGTATAGTCAAAAGAACAGGGTTTCAAAGAATGACATAGACCTTTATCCCAGTTTTGATAATATTTTGGAGAGTAAATAAGATGTAATTCTTGACTTCTTTAACCCCAGCTGTGTTGTGTGACTTATTTATATGATCTGATATAACCATCACCTTGCAAAGTGTCTTTGTAATGGGCTTAATGTCATGAGCTCCTGTCACTATTACAGAACATATCTCAGTAGTCCCCCATTTAAGGAGGCAGTGGGATATATGGAATTGATCTGGACCCACAGTCCCTTAGTGGGAGTAGAACTACCCCAACCACTGCCTTCTGAAACAGCTGCACCAGCCAACTTAGATTTGTGAGAATAAATGTTTGTTGTTTTATACCTCTGAGTTTTGGGATCATTTGTTATGCAGCATGCTTGTAGAAATAGCTAGTGAATACAGACAACTCCTTCAAATACTTTGTCCCTCATTTCTCCATTTATTCATTAAAAAAATGTTTACTAAGTACCTATTCTATGCTGAAATTATGATAGGTACTAAAGCTATAATATCAAACAGGATAGAAACAATACCTTCTCACATGATAATTATAACATTTGAGGGTGTGAAGAGAAACAAAGTAAAATAAAACAAAATAATTTTGAACGCTATGTTTCAACAAGAAAGAAAACAACAAGCTATAGTAAATCACAACATGCAGTTGTTTACTTTGAATGGGATAGGAAGGAAAGTATTCTGTGAGCTTTAAAAGATGAGAAGTTTGCTATATGTTACCATATATTAATTTAGACCTTGTTCTAAGTTTAATAAGGAATCATAGAAAGATTTTAACCAGGGAACTGATGTGATATACCTTTCACTTGGAGAAACTTAATTTTCCTCTAAAGAATAGATTAAAGAAGGTCAAGAGAGATCAAACAGTACTCTGGCACTCTGGGAAAACTGCAGGAGCCCTACCTTGGCATTTTCTTTATGTCATCTTTTCAGGAAAAGTGAATCTGCATAAACTTCTTGGGATTGTGTTACAAAGTAGCAAGAGAGATGTCAAGAAGAGAAATGTGGCCCAACATACATTCACCACCCTGTCCGGGGATCATTATCAGTTAATGGGTGGTGGCCCAGGTAGATGACAAGAAGCTAACCAGGAGTAGCTTCTATAGAAGGTTAGAAGGTGCAGAGATGCCAAGTAGATAACTCAGGGGCAAAGTTAAGACACCTTTCTTTCCCCATCCACCCAAAAAATGATTTCACCACCATATATGAGATAGGAAAATGTGGCTTTGAATGAGAAGTGTCTACTGCTTGGGGTAAGAGGCAAAATGTGGTAGGGGACGAGTAAATGGGGTGTGCAGTGTCTACCAGCTCAGCCTGCCTCGTTTTACATTTCCATTCCACTGAAGAATCTCAGCAGACCCCAAGTGTGCCACAGAAGGAGATTTAAACATAACTGTCCTAAGGAATTACTCCTAAGTAAGACACATTTAATGATTTGATGTCTGCACGCTCCAGTTTGTGGCTCAATGAATTCTCCCTTTCCTCTATGCCTATGTCCAGCCATGTAAGGCTATGTCCAAGTTCTGTAGTGCACTTAGTTATTTGTGTGTCTGTTTCTCTGTCTCTCTGTCTCTCTGTCTCTCTCTCCCCAAAACAATGCTCTCCTTGGATCTGCTAGTCAAATATTTACTTATTTTGAGACTCTGCCTGACAATCTTGGATTAGACTGAATATATGTGTAGCATGGATGTTTCTGTGTGTAGATGTCCACAAACCAGTTTTATTGTGAATTGACTGAGATCAAGGAGTCAATCTGTGTATATCCTTTGTCTTTACATCCTGTTGACCAGCACACAATAGTTGACATACAGTCATAATAGATCACATAGGGAAGTATTAGTTAGCTGTTGCTTTATAATTAGCTATCCCAAAATATAGTGACTTAAAACAATAAACTACAAGTGTGTAAGTGGACTGGGCAGTTGTGTTGATCTGAACTGGGTTTGGCTCAGAGGCCTTGTTTATGTGTCAGTCTGTAGTCAGATGTTGGTTGAAAATAGCTTGAGCTGGAATGACACATCTCAATTCCTGTAGGCTCTCCTCTACCAGCAGGATGGCTTGGGCATGCTTGAAAGGTAGCAGTCGTCTTCTGAAAGACTGAACAGAAGTATGCAGGAAGCCTGTTGAGCTCAAGGCCCTGAATGGGCACAACGCCATTCTCCTATATTCTATTGGCTAAAAATCTTCACAAAGTCCTAATTCATGGAGAAGGAAAATAGACCTCACTTCCCAAAGGGAAGAGTAACGAAGCCACATAGCAAAGGGTATGGGCATAGGGAGGAATGAAGAGTTGTGGCCATTTTTACTATTAATTTATAACAGAGGCTTCATAAGTAAAGATGTTGATTATATTTGACAATTATATTGGTGTACTGTAGACCTATTTGTGCAAGACCTAAGATTGTCCTGAGAATCTGGGTGGGATGCAAAGAGGATCCATGATATTTTTAAAATTTAATTAATTTGTTTATGTTTAAAGTTTATTTGTTTTACTTAGGTCGTCTCTATACCCAACATGGGACTCAAACTCATGACCCTGCGATGAAAAGTTATTTGCTCTTCTGACTAAGCCAGCCAGGCACCCCTAAAACTGTAATTTAACCATAAAGGGAAACAGCAAAGTTTATTGAAGAGTATCACCCTGGCAATGTTGTTGAGCTTCACAATGGGATTGGGCATTCCTATAATTTAAAGATGCAATAAACTTAAAGAAATGAAAATACTTAGGGAAAGGAAAAATGGTTGAAAAAGATTATAAATTAATTCCCCAATAAATTTTGAATAGTTTTTTACTTAAGTGACATTAGTTTTAATTTGAGAAAGAAAGATACAAACATAATATTCATAGGTGGTAGTTCCTACAGTGACCTTGTGGAGAGCTATACAAATCTACATAAATAAATATGTATAACATATAAAACATATGTACATATAGAAATGCATATACTACATAATTTTATAAATATAATAGAAAAATAATACATATTTAAGAAAAACATATTGAGAAAATGAACTCAATGAAAATGTGTTGCTCTCTACAGAATGTCTATTCCATTATAATTTCTTACAAAATCATTTGTACTGTCTTGCAATGTTCTATTTATTTATAATTGTCTTTGGAACAATAGCAGAAGTAGGAGCTAGGTATAATTAAAGAGAGATATTTTCCTCTTGGGATATGAATGTCCTGTAGAACCCTACTGGTTGTTGCATAATAATTTTTAACATTCTTAATTCCATGAAGAGTATCAAACCCTGAGAAACCTCTATGTGTAGGACAAACTGCCATTCACCTTGCTGGAACACCAGATAACAATTTTGATGGTTTATACTAATTTTCCATCAAAATGACACTTCGTGCAAGTCTTTATTTTCTGAGGCTTGAAACCATGTTCCAGCTGCCCAGAACCATCGGTGTGAAGTGCAAATGTTGGGCCCCTTGTTAAAAAAGCAGGAAGAAAGCTTTTGTTTTCTCCTGTAGTCCATAGGTTCCTCTCTTGGTATTTTTGATTTGCTATATAATGTCAAGCTCCCCTGGGCACATGATAAGTGCAGACTACTACAGATTCCTGGGGCCCTTGCACACTTGACCTTTACTCTGTTCAGATTCAGTCCCCAGCAGGTGTGGCAAGCAAAAGCAATTTCTGGAGAGTAGGTAGCCAAACTCCCTCCCAAGGTGGCAATAACGCAGCAATGGGCTAGGGGTGATGGTGGCAGTAGGTGGGGGAACCATGCCTACACTGAGGTTTTAAGCCTCTGGTAAAGGATTCACTCCCATCAGCTGTCCCTTAAACACACAACTTCAAAGATAAAGTTGTTAAGAATTTCAAGAACATGATAGTAGGGCATTAAAACCTAAGAGAAACCCTACTTATGAGTATGTGTCCTCAGAGCCGTAGAGCTCTGAGCACAGCCCCGTGAAGCTGTCCCTGCTGCTGCAAGTGTCCCACTGTAAAGACAGACCTGGAGCATTTGTCTCTGTCCAAGCACTGGGCATTGGTGTCTCAGCTCTGCAACTCGACAATGCACTCTACCTCTTAATTCTTGGGGCACCTGGGTGGCTCAGTTGGTTAAGTGACCAACTTCAGCTCAGGTCATGATCTCATGGTTCATGGGTTCATGCCCCACGTTGGGCTCTGTGCTGACAGCTGGGAGCCTGGAGCCTGCTTCTGATTCTGTCTCTCTCTGTCTCTGACCCTCCCCCACTCACACTCTGTCTCTCTCTCTCAAAAATAAGTAAACGTTAAGAAAAATTTAATAAGTCTTGGCTACAGCTGCTAAGAATGAGAGTACTCCAGTCCGCCTCCCAACCTCCCCAGGCTGGCATTCTCTGACTTCGGGTTCCCGAACACCATCTGTCTACAGATGGAGGAAACTGGACCTTTGTCTTGAATTCCCAAGCATTGTGACCTTGTTCTCAGCTGCTCCTCCATCACTGACCAAAATAAAATTCAGAAGCCAGCTGGCTCTGATGTCATGCTTTCTCCTTCAGAGTCACTATACCTAAATCGGCCATGCTCACTGGGACGCATCTCTCTACAACTGCACTGAGTGAGTTACGTGGAACAGATAATATCTACTTCTCAAGCAAGCTGATTCCAGCAAAGACCAACTTCCCAATTTTTCACTGAAAGCTTTCCTACACCTATGCAACCTATGTAGCTTATTCTCTTTCTCTAGGGAAGGGCTTGAAATGCATGACTCTCTAAAACAGGCACATTCTGAAACAGCTGAGACAGTCCTGGAAACTTAGTTCAGCCTGGGCTGGGTGGGTTGCTTTATCTGAGTGCAACTACTCTGCAATTTTGCACGAGATCAGCCACAGTGCTGGGTCTACTCATGATAGCAGAGTTTCAGGGTACAGAACACTGTCATGAACACTAATTGTCGTGAACACTGAGGCCATCCAGGTCTTGAGAGGTCAACTGTAGGAAGGTATCAGCATATGCTGTGGCTGAGATTTGGTCAAAGTCATATAGTCCTAGAGATGCAGATTACAGAAGAGGCCAACCCAATGGCCACTCTTCCCCCAAAATTCTTTGTTTCTCTTTTTTTAATAATGTAAACTTTTTAACCTAAGCTCCCAAGAAAATTCAATGATTTAAATTTACAAACTTAATATCTTAAGTCTTGACAATAGAACTATTCAATTCAATTTTTTTTTATGTGTGTAAGCTCTATACCCAATATGGAACTCGAACTCATGACTCCAAAGTCAAGAGTTCTATGCTACACTGAGTGAGCGAGGTGACTCTTGATCTCAGGGTTATAAATTTGAGCTTCACACTGAGAACAGAGATTACTTTAAAAAATTGAAAATCTTAAAAAAAAAAGAACCATTCAGTTATACGTGGAATACATGGTGTTCTTTTATTTGTTCTAACAAGATTTCATAGATTTAATCTTTTCATTTACATAAAATGATAAAATATTCTGTAGAATATTGTTCTATAATACTGTATAAATGAAATTTTTTCCCAGTATGTATTCTTTTATAATCTGAAAATAAAACTGAAAATGGACCTTTCAGGGCTTTGGAACAAAAGAAATAATTTGGCAAAATGAAATGGAGAAAGTTTGCTTTTAAGGTTAAATATACTCGTAAGAAAAGGATATAAAGAACAAAATACTTTAATCACAGATATTACAACAGCAAAAAGAGGCATAAAGTGCAAAAGGAAAGAATATCTTGAAATTTTTAGATGTTAAGTGTTAGAAATATATTTCATGAGTAAGAATGTCATTAAGTATTACATGTCAATCAATTTCTGTTCACCTTGCTTCTGAAATGACCGTCAACTAGACTTATTTAGTTCCACATTCATTTTTGTAAAGCAAATTGATGGGTCAGTTACAGAAATATGTGGGAAGTGGGGCTGGAAGAAGCAAGAGATTGATACACTGTCAGAATTTTGGCAGTTTATATACCAAGAATGACAAGTCAGGACAGTTGTGGGAACGATTGGAAAATGACCAGAGAAGTAGGTATAAATGTCACCTCAAGGAAAGGGTTGTCAGGCTAAACACCAAGTCTGTGTGTAGTAAGGCAAATTCAGGTACCCTCTGAAAGCTGCTAATATTCAATGAATGTTTATCAGAGTCACAGAACATGTAAGTTCTTCGTTGTATGTGAAGACCAGAAATCTAATACAGAGAATATTCTTTGAGAAAATGTAGAGGACACCAAGAACAGGGTCCAGGCCTCCTCACTTCAGGAAGTGGCAGACATGAGTCAAGGTCTTTGGTCCTCCAGCTGACTCACTGCAATCGAGGGTAGACAGTCCTGGATCCCCAGATCTCAATGAAAGGTGAAGTAGAAACTGAAAAGTCTTGGAAAGCACTAATAGGACTCGGAGATGAGAAAATCCTCCATCAGTGACTCAGATAGAAGGAGCATTTCAATGATTTACAATAGCCTCTTGATGGGACCCCATTCAGAATTCAGGCCTAAAGTTTATACAATTTGCAGAGGTTGTTCTCTTTAAAAATTATAAATAAAAACCAGGTATGAATGTAAATATTCATTTAGAATGACAAAGGAAAAGATAACCAAATTCTGGACTCTAAGAGATTCACCTTCTTTCTGATATATTTTAAGCCAATTTACCAAAAACATTTTCCTAGTTATGCTCCCTGATTACATTCTGGGATTTTCTCCCATCTGGAATAGGTTACACTTCCTGGCAACTCCTAGATCTCAAGAGTTCCATGAAAAGAAGGAGACCTGAAGCTTAATCTTTTTTATCTTCACTAGAAATCCATCTTGTACTGATTCAACATAATACAGATCTTGAAAAATCAGACTTCTATTTTAAAATGACAGTCAGTGAAGTTCTGAGGTCTATAAACATTGTGGAATTTTAAATTCCACAGAAAACCAGAAATTTATGGATAATCTGGTCTAAACCTAGTGTTTGTCATATTAGTAAACTGAAGCCCAGAGAGGTAGGGAAGTACTAAGGATGCCACGCAAGGCTCCTTGGCATAGGCCCTTTCTAGTACAGCCCACTCACTGTCCACTGCTAGCCTGCCTTTTCTCCTATCAGAACCAGAGCGTTAGCTTGAAGAAGAACATGTGATTTATTCTGTTTTGATTAAACAGCATTTTCTGAAGGATATTTCAACCAATATTCATAGCTGAATGAAAAAGTTTTGCACTCCCTTCCTCGTGAGTACAGTAGTTCAGCTGAGCAGAGATGACAAATGATTCTAAGTCTGTAAGTCTAGCACCCAACAACTGAACAATATCTGTTAGTCACTCATAGATCAAATAGTGTTGGATACATCCTTATAAAGTGCTCAAAATGGTACCTATTAATACTAATTTCTAATTCCACATCTAAAAGATGTGACCACTGTCACTATTCTGTGTCTCTCATTAGACAGCCTGAGTCAGCTTTATGTCATCATTTAAAAAATTTTTTTAATGTTTACTTATTTTTGAGAGAGACAGAGAGAGAAAGAGCTGTGAAGGGGCAGAGAGAGAGGAGGACATAGAATCCGAAACAGTCTCCAGGCTATGAACTGTCAATACAAAGCCCAATGCAGGGCTTGAACCCACGAACTGTGAGATCATGACCTGAGCTGAAGCTGGATGCTTAACCACTGAGCCACCAGGCTCCCTGAGCTTTATGTCATTATTGTATTATCTTTCCTTATGGTTTGATTTTTAACTAGGCTGACACTATCGAGTCCATCTTCAGGTTTAGGCACCTGGGTTTATTTTCAAAGTTCTTCAAGTGAAGTGGTTTCTCTTTACACTTGGTTCTAGAAGATCTGTGCCTCATCACTCTCTTCACATCTGCCTTCTAATGACTGTAACAAAGTTGTTTGCTGAGGTCATTTCTCATTTGGCTCACAAGCCCTGACCTCTGAAGCAACTTCTTTGTACATAGTCTCAGAAAGAAAGAATTTGACTCAAGTATCAATTTGTGGTACTCTGTGCATTTTGAGTGTGAGTAGGAAACAATATGGCTTTGTAGGCAGGGATCACGTGGGTCCATGGTGGGTGTCAGCAGAAATGTCTCCCTTTGTTTATTTATTTATTTTTACTTTGCCTTCTCTAGTCCCAATTAATATGAACCTTGAATGGGCACCTTATGCAGATCTATGCTTTTATTCCCACATCCATTATCCAGGGTTTAGAAATGAGTCTCCACATCCCAGCACTTCTTACCTTGACACAGGCTCTGATAATTCTTGGATCCTACTCTGAACTCCAGTCTCACATTGATGCAGTAATCTGCTGACTTACTTGGTTTGCTAATGCTGATCAAGTTCAATAGCGAGTTAGTGGTGGTCTTACTCAGTGTGTGTTGTTTTATTTTTATTTTGTTTTGTTTTTGTTTTTTGAGAGAGAGTACAAACAGAGTAGGTGCAGAGAGAGAAGAGGACAGATGATCTAAAGGGGGCTCCAAGGCACTGACAGCAGCGACCCTGATGCAGGGCTGGAAATCATGAACCATGAACCACGAGATCGTGACATGAGCTGAAGTTGGACACTCAACCAACTAAGCCTCTCTGGTGCCCCTTTGTGTGTGCTGTTATATTATATGTGTGTGATATATTTTTGTATGTTCTAGTATATGCCTAAATTAGGTTTTCTTCCTATTTGTCAACTATCAGTATGAACTGTGACTTAATAAACACTGGAAGAAGCATGATATGTCTATATTTCCTATGTCATAGACATTATGTATTTTGATTGTTTTATGTTCTGATTGGTTTAGGGATGACAGATGACCTCTTTCATTTAGATTATCATACTCAAATACTCTGGATCCCTGTAAGTTAATAACAAAATGTATTATACATCTGCTCTTGAGTCCTTGTGAAGCAGATGAATCAAAGTGAATTATGGTTCCATGATCTGAGGAATGATTAGGTGATTTCAAGGACAGAACAGAGTTTAATCAAGTGAAACATTTTTCTAGTGGTTACAAATCCTTTTATAGTTTTGAGATTGAGTTTGATAATGGCAGTCTAAAGAAAAATTAACAGGGATAGATTAGTTTATAACAGAAAGCAATTTCCTAAAGGAACTAAGCTGAATTTTCTCAAGAACACTAAAGCTACTTGTGAATTTTTTACTTTTCTAGAAGCAAGATGAGAAAAATTTTATACCAGAAGAGTCCGAATACTTGAATATCATGGGAATTTCTTAATCTATTTTTATGGAGAAAATGTTACCTATGAGCCTGCTAACTACCTACCAAGTGGAATAATACAAAAAAACTATATTCTATTCAGTGATTTATAAATCAATACATTATGTCATTTTTTCCAGGTATTGGAAAGTGTTGTCAGAGGTGCCTGGGTAGCTCAGTTGGCTAAGTGTCTGACTTTGGCTCAGGTCATGATCTCAAGTTGGTGAATTCGAGCCCAACATTGGGCTTGCTGCGGTCAGCATAGAGCCTGCTTCAAGTCCTCTATCCCTCTTACCCTTTCATCTTGTCTCTCTCAAAAATGAATAAATGTTCCAAAAAAGAAAAAAGTATTGCCAGAATTGTGCAGCAATTTTTGAATAAATTAAATGATATGATTAAAATAATGTGCAGCTTATCTTTACAACACTTTGTAGCCAGAAAGGATTATTTTTGTTATATATCTTTGGAGCCCTTTTGAAGTCTGTTTCAGGTGCCTACTCTGCCCTCAGTTTCTTTCTTCTCCCCAGGTCAAGGATAGCACTGTGCCTTAGCTGCCCTTTTAGCCTGTTTGGACAGTGTGGACAGCTGATGCCTGAGCTGAGTTATACAAAATGACTTTCTCAGGAGCTAGATTAAGACACAGAGAAGCTTAGCATTAGTCAGTGGTGGTCCTTGGAAATAGGAAAGTCCAGAGACTAGAGAACAGGGGAGGTAACTTGGGGCTGTAGTGGTGAAAGAATACAGAGAGATAGTCTGCAGAGAAATGTATGGTGACGGGGATGAGGGGCAGAAAGAGGAGGTGCTTTGGCTCCTTATGCATTATCTCCATACCTTGCCCTTGAGTCCAGGGAGGTTCAGCCAGCCCCCATCCACAGCCTATTGACTCTTGATGGTAAGTAAAGCCCCCTTTGTATAACAGACATGAGTGTGTCTCTGTTTCTTGCAAATATCCCTGTTAGTTTTTGATAAATGGAATGATCACATCTTCTTTAGCTTATCAAAGAGCTTAACAAGAATTCGAAGGTAGGGTGATTGGAATATAAAAATTGCTATCAAATTTCCCTCAGTACCAGCATTTTTGGAGAAGGATTATTAGAGTATTATTAAATAAACAGGTACTTATGCACATTTTATGGTGTATAAGGGGACTTGAAAAAATCTTCAGTGCTCTCCTGCTGTGTGTGGTGTGTGAGTGCATCAGAGGCAACGCATGGTCCTGTATTATCTCAACTGCCTGTCTCCAGCACACCCTCACCAATGTCTTTCTTAGAGCAGCTGGAGGAGCAACTGGGACACAAGGAGATTAGTGAATATTCACGGATTTTAGCTGCTGCCAAGGTGAATCTTCCCAAATCCTGATTATGTTTATTTAAGTGAAACATCTGCCAGTAAAAATGAGACGTGTTTATGGGTAATGGCAGCGTTATGGCTTCTGTTTTCTTAATAATGACGATACTGACACTGGCTGGACAGCCTCGTCCTTGGGGATTTTCTTTTGTTTTTATTATTATTACTAAGTAATAAACTCTTTAGAGTGAACTCCTTGTGCCACTGGGATTGCTAGCAGCTACCGCAATAAAAGAGTTGTTTGTTGCCTTTCCTGTTGAAAAATGGCCGACGGGGGAAGGGAAGCACTCAGGAAGCAACTGAGTTTGTGAACATAAACAAAGGGAGACGTTTCTTTCCAGAGTTTAGACACTAACCAGTGATGAACCAGCTGAGAACTGCAAGAACACGGTATCTTCTCACAGATATGAGTGGCCTGACTGTGAATTGTTCTATTTTTTTTCCCAGGATTCTGGGAATAGAAATACATGTGAAGTTGTCTACTCTCTGGGGATAAAATTACAGAAGATAATATAGTCTATGTAAATAATAATAGAATTACAGAATATGATAAAGCCTATGTAAATAGACTTCAATTGTGTTTCCTGAGTATAAATATTTCCATTATCCTACCCATAACTTTATTTGAAAAAAAAATGGACCATTAGAAAAACATAAAACTTGAGACTGCACTGAGCAGATCCTTCAGGGTGAAGTAAAGAACACTTTCTCTAGGGCTGACTAAGATGAATCAGGCGTAGTCCTTGGCCTCATGGACGTTCAGTCTAGTAGAAGTGACAGAAAGGCAGGCACATATGTACTTGCTCAGACCATGTACTGACTGGGTGGGAATCATGGGACCGTCAGTCTGGTTACAACAGCAAACGTAACAACTTACCCCTGCTTTTGTGGACCGCATGCCTTTCCTAGGGCTGCCTTAACAAAGTACCACAAATGACATGACGTAAAACGACAGATGTTCCTTCTCTGACAGTATGGAGACTAGGAGCTGGAAGTCAAGGTGTGGGCAAGGCCCTGATGCCTTCGAAGCATCCAGTCGGGAATCCTTGTCTAAGCAGCATTGTTACATTCCTTGATGTGTAGCAGTTACAACTCCGATCTCTGTTTCTGTGTTCAATGGCCATCTTTCCTCTGTGTCTGTCTTCACCTCATGTTTTTTTAAAATTTATTTATTTATTTTGAAACAGAGAGAGAGGGAGCATGTGCACATGTGAGCTGGTGGGGGAGGGGCAGAGAGAAAGGGAGAAAGAAAATCCCAAATAGGTCCTGCAAGACCAGTACCGAGCCTGATGCAGGGCTCAAACTCACGAACCCACAAACCCCAAGATCATTACCTGAGCTTACCTGTTGAGTCACTCAGCTGCCCTGGTCTTTACCTCGTCCTCTTATAAGGATCCAGTCATGTTGAATGAGGGGCCCACCCTACTCCAATATAATCTCAGCTTATCTAATTATATCAGCAATAACCCTATTGCCAAATAAGATTACATTCTGAAATACCGAGGATTGTCTTCAATGTATCTTTTTTGGAGACTAGATTGAATCCATAACATAGAGCATTTAGGGAAATACATTATCATAACAGTAGGAACAATCACACCTCTGTAGAAAGTCATGAGATAAAGGAAGAATTGATAAAGAATTGTTAACCCATTTGAGCCTGAGATGGACAAAGATGATGAAGACGTTTATCATCCTAGTTCTCTGGTTCACTACCATCTTCAAACCAGCCTTGTTCTGAGCTGAGAATACTGCTCTTACCTCCCTCACCAAACACTTCTGTAAACTAAACACAGTATTTGCAATTTTTCACCTGACATCTACTGTGACAGGACCTGGATATCTGACTCCTAATATCAGACCTCCCAAATCAGGGAATTCCCCTCTGTGACCCTGTGACAAACCTCTGTCACCAGGATTCCATAGTTGACTACTTCAATAAGGACAGAACTAACGTCCAAGTCATAACTATGCTCAGACCTCAGCTTAAAGTGCTGAAATCACATTTCTCTGAAATTTATTTCTTGGTCCTCTGTCCCTATGTGAAAATCTTCCACAAATCCTCCTATGACAGTGCCCCACATTCCTCCTGCCGCTTTTCCCCATCTGTGTGGGTCAGCCAACACTTGGCCCAGCCTTCTACCATTGAGTCTCAATTACAACATAGTAATGGAAGGAAGGAAACAAACAGGGGTCCCCTGGGTGGCTCAGTCAGTTAAGTGTCTGACTCTTGATCTCAGCTCAGGTCATAATCTCACAGTCTGTGAGTTCAAGTCCTGCATGGGGCTCTGTGCTGATGGTGCCAAGCCTCCTTAGGATTCTGTCTCTTCTCTCTGTTCCTTCTCCATCTGTGCTCTCTTTCTAAAATAAAGAAATAGATAATAAACTTAAAAATATGTCAAGGAGGTTGGGCAGGGGCAGCAGGAGTATACATGTTGCTCTTACATAGGGAACAATGGATAGTCTCGAGAGTACATGAGGATAGTGAGTCTTATCATGCAGTGGTGATTATTACGCTGAGCACAGACTAGACTGAAGGAAGGCTGCTCAATAAATAATCTGGGGCTTGAAGATGTGGCAAGAGATTCGTATTATCAAAATAAATCAATCTAATTGTTAAGGTTACTTACAGATGCAGTATATAGAAACCAAACCAAGAAAATTGTTTGCCGAGTATATGTGCATAATTTTATCTTTCCAATTGCTAAAGAGAAATACCCTAATGCAAAATACATTATTTGCAGTTTTTCAGAATAATGAGGTAGTTTATTTTGAAAATAGAGCACATTATTGATTTTCCGGCAGACACTTTATCTAGACAGCATTTTCAGGGAAATGACTATATAAAACACTCACAATGGCCCATTCAATACAAACCCTGTCCCAGAACAGGTATTTCCAGTGGTGCTCTTGCATGAATAAATACAATGACTACTGATATATGAAGCTTGTGAGAATGACACATTGTGTGAGCAGAGATTTCAATAGAACCAAAGGAGTTCAAAGTCACTGTGACATTACTAGGCAGACAGAATAGGCTTGCCAAAGTCATCTCTGTGGTTTGGTCAAGCAGCTTGTGATTATTCCCTGAGGCGTTTGCTCATCAAACTTCTGATTCTTATTTTGAAAGATTGAAAACCACACACCCTGGGGTGCCTGGGTGGCTCAGACGGTTAGAGGTCAGACTCTTGATTTCGGCTACATCGTGATCTCACACTGATGGTGCAGAGTCTGCATGGGATTCTCTCGATTCTCTCTCTCCTCTGTCTCTGCCCCCAACCCCACTCATGCTCTCTCTCTCTCCTCCCATCTCAAAATAAATAAGTAAACATTAACACACACACACACACACACACACACACACACACACACCTTACCCTATTACATTCTTCTAAAAAGGTTTAACCTGTTTTGTTTGTGAAAATAGTACAATCTCCCCACTCCAGAATATCTATTATTTTCATAAATGAAGGAAAGCACTTAATAGAATTAGTTCTCTTTGATTCATCTTGTTTATAAGGTTTTTCTTTCCTGCTTTCATTTTGAAATATTAAGTTACTGTACAAAATGACAGTGAGAATCTGGTCTGTTGTTTTATGTGGATATCTTCCAGTTTAAAGCATATTTATAGAAGTTTTTGTAATAAATGTGTCTCCTGGAATTGTACTTCCTAGCAAGAGCTGCATTTTAGGCAACCACTTCCATATTCTTTTACTACTGGTAAAAATATACTGACTATGATCAGAGAGCGTTTTTCCTGAAAACTGACCAAATATTTAAAAGTTTCCCTTAATTTTGGTTTTCAAAAAGTCTGCCTGAAAAAAATAAATTTAAAGAACTATGAGAGATATAATTATAAAACGCACAAAACTTTGGAAAGTAGTTAAGAAATATTATTCCAGGTATGAGGAAAAGCTTGGAGGTCTGCAAGATTTATGAAAGCAACAATAAGATACAGATAGAATGCTAAGAAGAATCTCACATGTAAGGACATTCTTACCAGAACCTAAAATCAGTAGCTGACATTTGCTGAGGGGTCACCATATGGCAAGCCCTGTGCATGAATTATTTGATTTAACTTCCCTCCAGTTTTATAAAGTAGACACGACTATTGTGCTTATTTCAGAGCTATTAAATTGAAGAATAGAGTCTTTTGCCTCAATGCCCACAGCTTATAAATCAAAGCTCTATGGCCGCCCACAGGATGGCTGTACCAAAGGGCCAGCTGGCAAAAGAAGGTCCAGACTCAGTTTAGAAGAGTTGTAATACTGTATAAAATGCTGGTGAATTTGGATTTGTAGGGAAATTTACCAGTTCACCCAGATATTAATAGTTTATTTTCCCTTGGAGAAACGCAGAAGGAACACAATTAGACACAATGGCCATGACTTTGATTTCCTTCTAAACATGACTTGTCCCTGTAAGATGAATAAGAAAGCTTATAAATAGAAGTTCATTTTCTTTCTATATTTTCCCCTTTCTCACCTAAACCTAAGGTGTGGAGTTAATGGTACTTAACCACTCAGGGTGCTTTGACATCATTGATCTTTGAAAGCCCGTCTTCTGTTTTTCTCTTCATCTCATCCTCACTCCCATTGTATTGCATCTTTGTTCAGTGACTATCCCAGGTTCTAGACAAATCCTGAAGAGACACGTGAGGAATTGTCTGCTGACTGAATCTGTCACTGAGTAGACTCCATTCCTTTTGTGAGTAAGGCTGAATGGGGCTCCAGAATGTTTGAGCACAGACCGTGTTCTCACCAAGCCTGCATGAGGATTCCCATTTTTTTCTGTCCTTGTCAAATTTTGCTGTTCTTGTACTTTCCACATCGATCTCATTAAAGAGTCCAAAAGAATCTTGTCACTGTTGTGGCTACAGGTGTGAGCACTTCTCTTCATTCGCTTGGTCATTCAAGCGCCCCCTTTGAGACTGTGTAGTGAGCTTACTTATTTTCCTAGAGGGTGTCTGTCCTCTTTTTCTCAGTGAGATATTTCCCAACTCTGACATCATAAGCATGTTATCCTTTATTTTCTTCTAGTATCTGTTCATTTTAGTTGCCAAATTTAGGACTTAAATTCATCTGGAGATTATTTTTGTTTATATATTCCACAATTTTATTTTTCTCTATATAATGAAGTCTCATGAAATTATCTACCAAATACTCTTTCATTGTTATTGTTGATGATGACAATAGAAATTAAATCCACCTTTATTATGTACCAAATTTTATTATGTACTTTTTAGGTACCAAACAAACTAGACTCTGGGGATTATATTGCATTTCATTGGTCTTTTTGTTCCCAGGTTAGAAACATGCTATATTATTTTATTTTAAGTTCATTTCAATGGAATTATGGAATGTCTTCATACACTTTAGGGTGAGTCTCCTTTGCTTGTCTTATTCTTAATCTTTATTATTCATGCAGCCTTGTATTTCCATATAAGTTTTAAATTTAATTTTGGTCAGCCTTTTAAAAAATTCTGCTGACATATTTTCAAAAAAATGAACTGAATTTACAACCTTATTTGAGAAGAATGGCATCTTTTTTTATAAAATTTTTTAATGTTTATTTATTTTTGAGACAGAGACAGAGTGTGAGCAGGGGAGGGGCAAAGAGAGAGGGAGACATAGAATCCAAAGCAGGTTCCAGGCTCTGAGCTGTCAGTACAGAGCCTGATGTGGGGCTTGAACCCACAAACCCCAAGATCATGACCTGAGCCAAAGTTGGACGCTTAACAGAGCCACCCAGGTGTCCCAAGAATGGCATCTTTACAATTGTTAAATTATGCCAAGCATGAACAGTGTTTAGGTTTATTTAGCATTTTTTTGTGGGTTCTTTGACATTTTTAACATAGATTTTGCTATTTGCTTATGATATATTATGACATACAACAGAGAAGAGTGCACATCTTGTGTGAGTGGCTCCAAAGTAATCACATCCATATCATCACCACCTACATAAAAAATAGGAAAATTTATCAGCACCCAGTAACTTCCTTTATTCACACTCCCAAGAACATTTCCTTCTCTTCAAAATAAATGGTATTTTGATATTCTGGTTTAGTTTTGCTAATTTATATTTTGTATAAATGGAATCATATAGAATAGTGTTTTCTGTGTCTTATCACTTACCATTAAGTTGGTGAGATTTATCTATGGTGTTTTATATAACAGTAGTTAACAGTTTTGATTTTGTCCAACTTTGTTGCTTTTTCCCTTTTTTTTTAGTTTTTAATTTTAATTCAAATGTAGTTAACCTAGAATGTTATATTAGTTTCAGGTGTACAATATAGTGACTCAACAATTCTATACATTACTCAGTGCTCATCATGATAAGAGTACTCTTCACCCCCTTGACTTATTTCACTGACCCCCCTACTTACCTCCCCTCTGATAAGATTCATTTTAAACTTTCATTTTTTTTTATTTTGAGAAAAAGAAAGAGCATGCAAGTGAGGGAGAAGGGTAGAGGGAGAGAGAAAGAGAATCTTATGCCCAGAGAGAGGCTTCATGCCCAGAGCAGGGCCCAATATGGGGCTCAATCTCACAACCATGAGATTGTGACCTGAACTGAAACCAAGACTTGGGTGCTCAATGGACTGAGCCACCTAGGCATTCCATGCTATGCATTTTTTAAACAAGTACCCTCAGTGAAAATAATTTTTTCAACAAAAACATTTTTTAACTGACTCATACTCAGAATACATGGTTCTGAAAGATATATATAAAACACTATTCCCAAGAAATATAGATTGCACATATTCTTTATGTATATGCAGAATTCCCTGATTAAATTAACAAAGAGTACATGACTAATATCAAAAATTTAAGAGGACTGAAATCATATCAAGCATATTTTCCTACCACAATGCTACAAAACCAAAGATCAACAATATAACAAAGCTGGAAAATATATAATTTAAATATTAAATATTTAATATGTAAATGTTAAACACACTATTGCACAAGCAATGGACCATAAAAGTAATCAAATGGCTAATCAAAATATGTCTCCAAAGAAAAGAAAAAGACAACAAAATATTCCAAAACCTATTGGATAAAGAAGATTAGCAAATGTTAGAGTGAATTTGTATTATAAATGCTTGTATTAAGAAAAAAATTTAAATACACAACTTGATATTATATTACAAGGAATTAGAAAAAGAAGTTTAGCTGAAATTTAGTAGAGGAGGGAGATAACAAAGACAAGTCAGAAATAAATAAAATAGAGACCAGAACAAATAATAACATAACATTGAAGGTAATGACCAGTTTTTGCAAAAAAATGAACAAAATTGGCAATTCTTTGCCTACATTTACTAAGAAAAAAAAGAGAGAGATGACTCAAAAGTCAAAATGAGAAATGGGAGAGACAACAATACAACAGATAAACACAGAAATACATAGTGTGATAACAGATTATTATGAAGAATTATATATTAACAAATCAGATAATTTAGGAAATAAAACAACAGGTAACTTCTAAAAACACTTGTTACCAAGACTGAATCATGAATCCTGAGTCCAAGAAATAGGAAGTCTTCTTAGACCAATAACAAGAATGAAAGTTGAATTAGGAGTCAAAACAATGTTGCCTAAATTTATTTATACACTTGGGAATTGGGTTATTTTCAGTATGGTCTATTATGGAAAAAACTACTATGTGCCTGCCTTCTGTCGGATATGTACTGAAGACAGAAAATGCTGGGATGGAAGTATTCATATGTTCAGCGTTAGTCAATAGTGCCATTGGGTTTTCCAGAGGAATTGCAACAATTGACTTTCCTACCATCAGCAAACAGTTCCATCTGCTCCATCTTCTCAACTCACGGTGATACGGAAAACTCTGTTATAAGATGGCCAAAAAGGACTGATAAGTAAACACCCGTCCCTGATCAAAGGCTTCTTCTTCCCCTGGTTCTTCTTCCCACCCTGCCTGTAGCATGCAGAAGTAACTGGCTATGAATTACTCCTTCTGCAGATGCTCTGGGCTCAGACTTCTGGAAAATGATCTCCTCTGAGCCCACTGGTGTAAAATAAACCTCCTCCCTTTCAAGATCTCCGAGTGCCCCTTGGTTCTTCCACTGGGGGATCCAGACCAGATTCCACAACAATGGCACAGCCTGTCTTTTTTGCTGTGTCCTTAGTGCGTCACAACGGGAGGAACATGGTGTCGTTTTGCCCCCTTAATTGGACACGTTAACTTCACTGACTTGATTAACGTGGTATCTGCCACTTTAAATTTAAGAGTTTTCCTTTGTAATTAATAAGCAATTTAAGGGAGATGTTCTGAAGCTGTGTAAATATTTTGCTCCTCTTCTACTTTTCACCCACTGATGATATTCTAACTCTATTTTTCTCCTTCCTCTGTCTCTACCTATACAGATATAGATGATATAAGTATAGATACAGATGAGATATAGATATAGATAGATATAGATATAGATATAGATATAGATATAGATAGATATAGATAGATAGATATAGATAGATCAGGCTTTGTGCTATGAAGTAGCCTCTGTCCTTTTGGAACATGCCTTAAAAAGTTCAGTCATCTGAAACGTGCTATGACTTGTTTCATGGCTCAGCATATGCTCTAACTTGGTGAACACTCTATGTGTACTTGAACTTTATACAATAAATATTTGTTTTGATAGAGTATTATTTTGAAGATTTCACTTATAATTTTTAAATTGGAATGAAATAAGGCTTAAATTCAAATTTGAAAGGTAATTTAGACTCCTTGAAATATATAATTGTTGTTGGAAATGTGCTCCATTATTTTTAATAAAATAAAATTCTCCTCAAAGTCTAAGTGAGTAAAGTCTTGTTCTTTCATCTTCTAGCACATTAAAAACTTAGGGGCACCTGGGTGGCTCAGTCAGTTGAGCGTCTGACTTTGACTCAGGTTATCATGATATCACTGTTTGGTTTGTGAGTTTGAGCCCCACATCCAGCTCTGTGTTGATAGCCTGGAGCCTTCTTTGGATCCTCTGTCTCCTTCACTCTCTGCTTCTCTCTTTCATAAATAAATCAATAAACATTAATAAGTTTTTTTAAAACCTTATAAAAGAACCACCACACAGGACTTGCTGGGTCTATTTTGTGATCCTTCATTCACCAGAAGCATTTGCATCTCAGTCATAAAAGCTCATCCCCAATTACAGAGTCTCTCATCACTTGCCTTTCTGCCTTTTCACCGCACGGTGGTATTCCTCATTTTTTTTTTGTTTAAAGAATTCCTACAATGTTTTTGTTAAAATTACATATTCTTGGTGCCTGCTTTCACATATTCTGATTCTTCAGATTTTAGATAGGGCCCAGGAATTAACATTAAGAAACAAACAAAATCCTAGCAGATTTGATTGTAGGTGGTTGGGAGACTACATTTGAGAACACTGCTTATATAACATCTTCATTCATTCTGATGTTTAGGAGGATATTGATGAACTTACCCTTTTTGATCATTTGTCTTTTGTCACCAAAGAGCATAAGAAGTGGGCTGCTGGAATATGAATAAGTATCTTGACTCACGATAGCATCAACAGGTATTTTACTGCAATCCTAAATCTTGTTATTTTAAGTTTATTTATTTACCTTGAGTGAGAAAGAGAGTGTGTGCAAATGGGGGAGAGGCAGAGAGAGAGAGAGAGAGAAAGAATCCTAAGCAGGCTCCATGCTATGACATGGAGAGACAGATACAGGGCTCAGTCTTACAGAGAGATCATGATCTGAGCCAAAACCAAGAGTCAGACACTTACCTGACTGAGCCACCCAGCGGTTCCTGGAATCCCAAAACTTAAGGTTTCAATATCAATTCACAAGGCATTTTTTAAATTTAAGCTTAAATATAATAAAAGGCTAGATTATCTAACAATCAGAAATTCCAAAGTGTAGCATTCACAAAGTAATAAATTATTTAAATGGAAGGTAGCTCTACTAGATAAAAAATAAAAGTATTTTCAATCTAGATACACTATCATCTGGTGCTAATCATTCCTATTGCTGAGTATATGGTATAAACAATCAAAAACCAGGACTCTGTGCTTCCCCTATGAACCATCCTCCCTCTGGTGGAAAGTTAATAGAGCCAAGGTGAAGGCATCTACTTTCTGCCAGGGATGTTAATATTCTCACATATGCCAACTAAGAAAAGTTAAATCACTGCTTTTTTAGTTCTTCATAAAGCTTTTAATTCTTCACCCATCTCTTTCCGTTGCTGTGAAAATGTGTGTTTCTGTGAAAATGTGTGTTTCTGTTGCACAGGTCTTTGAAGAGCTCCACTTTCCAGCACAGTATAATATTAATAGCTCTATTTTAATTGGATAGAACATTCATTTTCTTTTTTTTTTTTTTTTGAGAAAATCAATCTGGGCTAGTTGTGGAAATAATTATCCAACATTCAGCTTAAAACATCTATTAGAACAATCTCTTGGGAAAGTCAAAAGCCAGGCAGGATTAGCTCTCCAAGAGGAAGGACAGTTGTTTACTCTCAAATGTCATGCAATCCAGCAAATTTGTAAGGTTTATTTTTAGCAGAAATTCAGCTATTTCATTTTCCCCTGCAACTGACTGTGGACATTAAAATGATTAACATGGTCCTAAATCACTGAACAACCTCATGTTAGAAAGACAGGAATTAGACAATGTGCATAAGGAAAATGAGAAAGGCTGTGAAATTCTAATTTTCACCTCATTTTTCTCATAATATCTTCCAAATATTTTTTCTCTAAATTTTATGTGATCCAATAGCAAAAAAAGAGAAAAGACAATCTCAAAGAAGAGTAAAATCAATGCTGCCTTTGGCGAAATCACCCTGAAGACTCTGTTGTCTTTTGAAATTCCTTATTATAAAATAATAATTGCAAATTTAATAATAATAATAGTTATATTAGTAAGCACCTGCTTAAATTCCAAGACCACTGAAACCAGAAGAAAAAATAGTAAAATTCTCTTCGAAAATATTTCTCCTTAGGTAACTGACTTACAGAAGGCCAGTTAACCTCTGGGGATATGGTTTTCTTAACTTTATTGAATTTAATGTCATTCTCGATGTATTCATCAATAAAGAAGCAAAAATAATGTTCAAATATGTTTTTAAATAACAAAATGCAATCTATTACAGTAGGGAAATAAGTGTTCCATTAATAGATATAAAAATGATTTCTAGGTTTAAATAATTAGATTCTCCAGTAAATCAGCTAGTTTCTATGAGCTTTATCAAAAATGAAAAGAATTGGACTGAATCAAGTGATCTTCACTTGGGTTATGATTTGTGATCTCAGAGGAAAGAAGCAAGCCTGACACAGTATGAAAACTTTTTTTTCCAGCTCTTACATTGTATTTTATTTTATTTTATTTTTTGTATAATTTATTACCAAGTTGGTTTCCATATAACACACAGTGCTCTTCCCCACAAGTGCCCCTCTCTATGACCATCACCCCCTTTACCTTCCCCGTCCCTCTTCAGCACTCAGTTTGTGCTCAGCATTCAAAAGTCTCTCATGATTTGCCTCACTCCCTCTCCCCAACTCTTTTTCCCCCTTCCCATTCCCTTCCCTATGACCCAGCAATATGAAAACTTTTGAAGAGGGCCCACAGCTTTCTGTTTGAATTCTCAAAGCAGTCAAAGACAAGGAACACACTAGAAAATCCCCATGTCCCAATCACTCTGAAATCCTAAGCATTGTATGACTTTCAACTCCATTTGGGTTCTGATTAAGGAAGATTCCCTTTTTTGGTGAACTTATAGTCCAAGTGATTATATGTTATAAAATGTAAATTGCCCTTCGTCCATCAGAAATATTTCCTTATAAATAAAAAAATAGAATGATTAGCCTTTATGAGCATTATTTCTGAAAATTAATTTTCATGAAGTTCCTGAGACATTTTTGTTGTGTACAAAGATGACCCAAGTTGATTACAAATTCCATTTACATGGAGACATAATGTCCATTAAAAAAAGTTGTTTTCATATGTAATAGAATTTTTCTTGAAGAACAGATGGAAAGTAACCCAGAAGCAGGTGGGTTGTGTACACACTGGTTATGTAAGAAGATGCAAAAGCTTTGGCTTAATGAGAAAGTCATCTTGAGTTAAGAGCGTGGGAAGACATTTTTCCATTGAAACAAAGGCATAATGATGAAATACTAAAGCTGGCAAAATAAAAGTTGCTTTAGCAACTATGTTGAGTTTTTGTCTTGATGACTAAAGAAGGGAAAACTGCAGAAATGGAGCAGATAGAAAATAAGGTGAACTTGAGCTGGATATTGACAGAATGGGGTAATGTGTTGATATCTGGTGGAACATGTTTCTGGCTTAGTCAGTGTTGTTCTCCTAAATCTCTCTTCTCCTTGTGACTGGTCTCATGTGACAACATCCAGACCTTAGACATATAATTAATTTAACCACTGATTTTTAATTCCTAGAATATAAAGATTTTTGTTCGGACATCCTGGGGCTAATCTGTTGTTAGATTCCTAGGAAATTGCTCCAGTTTTTTAGACTCTTAAAAAGAAACATTACTTATGTGGGGGTTTTTTCTTAGTCTGTTTTAATACTTTTGACTTTGGAACTGTCTGCATATTAAAGTAGAGATGGTATAGTAGAAAGAAATGGAAGGATATTCCTTCTGGCTGGATTTGAATTATGAATGAACTAGAGGTCTGTTGCAAGTGTTTCACATCAAACAGGATGAAACATAGTCTATTGACTATTGGTAAGAGTGCATGTGCCTTAATATGAACGCAAGTGATTTCCAGAAAAAGGAAAGGATCCTTAAGGCAATGTTGGAAGAACATGCTAACACTAGAAGGTACAGATGCTGAGACACAAGTGATTGAGAGCTTTTAGAAGTGCATTCGTTCACTTTCTCCTTGTACTATGCATTGGAAATGCAGATGAGAAAGCAAAGTTGCTGCCCTAAGGAGCTATCAGTTTTGGGTTTAAGAAACATGGAAAGATTTCGTTCTTTTTCATTGCCAAGAAAGAAGATGTGGTATAATATACAATGGAATACTACTTGACAATGAGAAAGAATAAAATATTGCCATTTGCACCAGCATGGATGAAACTGGAGGGTATTATGCCCGTCAGAAAAAGACAGATAGCATATGTTTTCACTCACATGTGGAATTTGAGAAACTTAACAGAATACCATGGGGGAAGCAAAGAGGGAAGAATAGTTACAAACAGAGAGAGAAGGAGGCAAACCATAAGAGACTCTTAAATACAAAGAACAAACTGAGGGTTGATGGGGGTGGAGGGCTGGAGGGTGGGGGAAT